>NC_134691.1:337831775-338166775 GCF_050947455.1 Rhinoderma darwinii | reverse complement strand
CCTTTTAAAGTTTGCGCTGGACCGAGCTTCCTTTTTTGCCTTGATCTTCCTCATGTGCCGACACGTGGATACGTGCTCAGTCCGGGCTCGGACATAGGAACGGTGAGGTGAAGGATTCCTCCCCCACTTTTTGTATCTATCGGGAAGAATAAAAGCTCATAGATATAAAGTGAAGCTCCACCTTTGAGTAACATTGACTTGATATAATCAGCTTATCTAGAAATCCGTCATATTTCTAAGACATCTTTATCACCCTTTTGCTGTTGTTGTATATTCTTCATATATGTATTCTTGTGTTGCCACCTGGAGACCATCAGCAAGTAGGTTAGGAGTAGTTGACAGGTCTGATATTTTATTATGCGTCTCTAGCAAATAGAAGTTGCTGGGGGTAACATCTAAAATGACCCCCGTTCCTACAGTAGGACAGGCCAAAATTTTGGTACACCATATGAGCCTTGTTCATAACAGAGGAGATCTCCCAGACACCAGGTAGATCAAGCATATACCGTTCAAAAGGCTACAGGCAACCGCCACTAGGGGGAGTTAGCTGCATATATATTGATATTGCTCCTGTTGACTTCAGTTGAAGCTGTATAATTTTGAATGCAGTGAGCTCCCCCTAGTGGTGGCTCAATTTTTTATTAAATTAAATGTTGGCAAAAGGAGGGGCACTCTGCTGGCAGAACAGTTTATGGGGGCTCTCCGCTGTCAGTATTGTTTATTAAAGGCACTTTGCTAGCACAGTTTATGGGGGTCAGTTTGATGGCGTTGTTAATAGAGTCACTTTGGCTGTCGTTATGCGGATGTGGCCTGTATTTATGGGCAGAGTTTACAAAGGAAAAAATAATCCTTAAAAGTAGGCAAGCACGATCATATACTAATTAAAGGGGTTCTCACATGAAGACAACCCCTGTCTATATATCCTATGCTCAGGACCCCCTGTATAAGTACCAGCCGTTCTGTCGGACTCCAGACTATACATTTTACATGGACGGCCATTCATCTGAATGGTCCCCATGTAATACTACATCGCATACTTGTAATAAAACATTACTATGTGGATATTATTTGAAGAAACAAAAGTTAACAAAGATATATGTATATATATATATATATATATATATATATATATATATATATATATATATATATACATATGTCTATATCTATCTCTATATATTTATATATGTGACCGTTTCTCTTTAAGGTGAAGTTACACTCCATCGGCAGCTATTTTCGAGTGGCGGATCTGAAACACACAATCTGGGAAATCACCATATTCATCCAGTGCTAGAGAACAACTGCTCATGTGCTCGAGGTCCTTACACTACTCCAAAAAATTGGATGCCAACCAAACGGCACTTGGAAGGCGTCCAGCTCTATGGTTCTTGTGTGACTGAGGCGCTCGGTAACAGCCGTGGAATGGGTTTTGACTCTCATTCTGAAATTGTTGCAACTGATTTGAACAACTGTGTAATAATGACAGCAATTTACTTCAGAACATAATTTTCTATTAAATTGAAGCTAGGAAAGGCTCTAAAAACCTGTGGACATGCAATAAAATAAGCTGTAATGGTATTTTTTTTTCCATGCCCACGAGCCAAGTTGCTTCTATATTAAATGAATGGATATTCTTGGCTGGTTTAACTATTTTATGTGTTCTGACACATTTAAGAAATAATTTTAGAGCAGCATTTGTTAATTCAAAAAACACATCTGCTCCTAGGCGGCGCTGTGGCGTGTTGAGCTGCCGGTGCCTGAATGAAAACCTTTTGTGATCAGTTTTGCTCGTGGACAAGTTTCTCTGTCACAGCACACCGTGTGGCCACTGATGGTATTGCACGTAAAAAGTAAAACAATGATTACTACTTGAGTCTTTATAGAGATTAATGAATCACCCAAAGTGTTAAATGACGATTTGATGTATGCTACTTGCGCATTTGCATGTGTTTAACAGAAGCCAAATGAAACGTAACAGAGATTCAGATTCCTGGCACCAAATGGACCTATTGCTCAGGCACAGTGAAGAGTCCAAAGGAGTTTTAAATAGGGAGAACTCATTCATAGACTGTGCACGATTCAAATTTGCAGTGTGCTGGCCCTTTAAGAGATCATGCTCAGTGCACCTTTGCCGAAGCCTATTGCGTTACAGTGTGTATAATATCAATCATTATTGTCCAGAATTATTGTCATCTTACGGGGTCAGATCATCCACAAGGAAACCAAAGACAACTACTTTTATTGACAACTAAAATTTGGTGGACAATGGTCAGTTCCTCAAGTACAACCATATTGCCCTACAAATTAACCTGTGGTGGGAAAAGTGAAAAATCTTAATGCTTATGATCATGATGCAGCTCTATGCAAATAATGAACCTACAGAAACAGACTATGAATTTCAAGTGTTCCAAGATTGGGTTAAAAAAGTTCTTTCTCGCAAGACACAGGGCCCTATAGATCAAGAAGTGGACTGAGAACCTGTTCCACACTTTTTTATGTGTGTTGAGGTGGCTCTAGAAAGGGGGAACGCTGCGTTGGCTTACACCATTCATTGGTAAAGAGTGTTGGTCCAACAAGAGATCCACTCTTTCTGTGCCCCATGACCACTATAGGTAATGCCGGTTTATAGACAATGTTTTTTCTGAGATTTCCAAGAAGCTGGAACTAGAAGGACTCTCTAGATGGAATCTACATAACGACAGCTCTCTCTGTGCCAGGAACCTTCAGCAATGGACTTTACAATTCAGAATACTTCAAGGTTACGTTAAAAAGGTTCAAATATTTTGGAGCACTGTCTTTCAGAGGACGGAAGGCCGTATAGACCAAAAAGGAGTCCTTTTTGGGTGCTGCATTGTACCACCACACGTCCATTCAATGACTGGAAGCCCACACACTTGTTCATATCATCCCTTGTAGGACAGAAGGACTGAGAACTGGATCCACCATTTGTTATGTGTTGAGGTGGCCTGCGTTGCCTGACACCACCCATGGGGTAAAGGTCTTGGTCCCACATGAGCTGTGGATCTATCCTTATCAGGTCCCATAACCACTGCTGGTGTCGCCGTCTTATTGATGATGTTTATCTGGAACATGGAAATCTTGAGTTTTTGTTCTCTATGCAGAATGTCTTTTGTTATATAAGGAGAAGTGGGCGACACATTGTTTATAACATTTCAATGAGAATCTCAGAATTGTATGACTCACAGAACGATAAATCCTTGACTCCAGAAGCATAAGAATTATCACCGTGAACCTTCCATTCAGCAGAGAAAAAGCTTCATTTATCTAGAAGTTTTATAGAAAATCTCTCTCCGCTAACACCTGACGCATCTGACTTCAGCCTTGAATTGTTCACGTCTCCGAAGTAAAGAAAATGTAACCTTTTTTTTCTTCTTTTTGTTCGGTTGTGTGGAAAACTTTACAAAAAGTCCAGTATTTATCTTAAAGTCAAGTTATACAAAATTGAGATATATTCTCTATTGTTCTTCAGGTATTTCCATCATCCTCTTCCATCCTCAGCACAAATTCCCTTTATTATCTGCCAGGAGCTGCGGGGGTTACAGAAACGTTTCTTTTTCTTTAAGTGGTATATATTGGTGAAGAAAAAGCAAAAAAGAGTCCAAAGAAGAAAAATATTCTGACCCGTATTACCCCGGATAATCTAAAAATGGCCCAAACCAATAGAGCTTAAATGGGAACGGCAGTCATCATGTAATGTTATATTAATGAAGACTCTGAAGGGAGATCAATGATTATTGGGCTTAATTTATACTCTACAATGGGGCAAATACAGGGGGCACAAAGGTAAGAGACACCTACCAATGCCATGACACTTTTTTTCTATAAAGTTTACCTTTTAATTAGACATTTTGAAATACTTTTATATGTTTTTGGTACCAAGGTCATTGCCGGGATCTTAGAAAATATGGAGTTCATTTCGAATGCCTTACGCTTTTTCATCTGGCCAAAATAGTACCATCATACAGTGCCTAATAATACAGCCAAACAGTTCTCAGATAGTACCCACATACAGTACTCAAATAGTATTGCTACATAGATCTCATATAAAACCTCCATACACTCCTCAGTATAAATAATACTGCCAAACATTACTAGTGTAACACATCCTTGGGCGCTGTTCACATCTGTGTCGTCACTTCTGTTTATAATGGAAGCCACACCGCAGTGCCGGATTTGCTGCTAGACGGATAATAGCAGTGCCCGGAGGACCCTATTGTCTTGCAATGGGGTCTGACATGTTCCGCCAAGGAAGAATAGAGCTGAGGGGATTTGTGATGGATTCTCAGAACGGAGCATCCAACACAGATGTAAACATAGCCTAACAGTGCTCAAATAATACTGCCACATAAAGCTTATATAAATCCTCCATACACAGCTAGAACAACTCAAAAAATAATATCACAATACAGTCCTGAAATAATACTGCCATACATTGCTCATATAATATTTCCATACAGTGCTTAAATAAAAGACACAAACAATGCTGCCATACATTTCTCATATAATTCCGCCATACAGTGCTCAAATAAAAGACACAAACAATGCTGCCATACATTGCTCATATAATTCCGCCATACAGTGCTCAAATAAAAGACACAAACAATGCTGCCATACATTGCTCATATAATACCGCCATACAGTGCTCAAATAAAAGACACAAACAACACTGCCATACATTGTTTGTATAATACCGCCATACAGTGTTCAAATAAAAGACACAAACAACACTGCCATACATTGTTTGTATAATACCGCCATACAGTGCTCAAATAAAAGACACAAACACTGCCATACATTGCTTATATAATACCGCCATACAGTGCTCAAATAAAAGACACAAACAACACTGCCATACATTGCTCATATAATTCCGCCATACAGTGCTCAAATAAAAGACACAAACAATGCTGCCATACATTGCTCATATAATACCGCCATACAGTGCTCAAATAAAAGACACAAACAACACTGCCATACATTGTTTGTATAATACTGCCATACAGTGCTCAAATAAAAGACACAAACAACACTGCCATACATTGCTCATATAATACCGCCATACAGTGCTCAAATAAAAGACACAAACAATGCTGTCATACATTGCTCATATAATACCGCCATACAGTGCTCAAATAAAAGACACAAACAATACTGCCATACATTGCTTATATAATACCGCCATACAGTGCTCAAATAAAAGACACAAACAATGCTGCCATACATTGCTCATATAATACCGCCATACAGTGCTCAAATAAAAGACACAAACAACACTGCCATACATTGCTCATATAATACCGCCATACAGTGCTCAAATAAAAGACACAAACAATGCTGCCATACATTGTTTGTATAATACCGCCATACAGTGCTCAAATAAAAGACACAAACAATGCTGCCATACATTGCTCATATAATACCGCCATACAGTGCTCAAATAAAAGACACAAACAATACTGCCATACATTGCTTATATAATACCGCCATACAGTGCTCAAATAAAAGACACAAACAATGCTGCCATACATTGTTTGTATAATACCGCCATACAGTGCTCAAATAAAAGACACAAACAATGCTGCCATACATTGCTCATATAATACCGCCATACAGTGCTCAAATAAAAGACACAAACAATACTGCCATACATTGCTTATATAATACCGCCATACAGTGCTCAAATAAAAGACACAAACAACACTGCCATACATTGCTCATATAATTCCGCCATACAGTGCTCAAATAAAAGACACAAACAATGCTGCCATACATTGCTCATATAATACCGCCATACAGTGCTCAAATAAAAGACACAAACAATACTGCCATACATTGCTTATATAATACCGCCTTACAGTGCTCAAATAAAAGACACAAACAACACTGCCATACATTGCTTATATAATACCGCCATACAGTGCTCAAATAAAAGACACAAACAACACTGCCATACATTGTTTGTATAATACCGCCATACAGTGCTCAAATAAAAGACACAAACAACACTGCCATACATTGTTTGTATAATACCGCCATACAGTGCTCAAGTAAAAGACAAACAATACTGCCATACATTGCTCATATAATACCGCCATAGAGTGCTCAAATAATAGACGTAAAAAATTCTGCTGCCATGCAGTGCCCTGGTGTGCCATACTTTGACTATGATTCCCATTCTAGTCCTTCAGATGTGACCAATCCAAGTCCATTCTTCATTCCCAAGTTTTAAGCTGAATACACGGAAATTATTTTGACTCTGAGTCTTGATTTAGATAATGCCTTCCTCATTTTAAAATCTAAAAAAAGATACAAAGGGAATATGGGCCGGAAATTGTGTCAAAAAAGCCCTAAACGTCTCAGTAGTTGGGGTATTATCCCATGTGTAACACATAGAGAATAAAACTACCGCACATTAGTGAGCAGAAATTTCTAACAATAGGCGCAGTGTGTAGAAGGATTATGGATTAAGGTGGCAGATTGATTTACAATGGATTAAATCTACAAAGTAGAAATTCTGCCAAATGCCTTTGGAAAGAGAAAACAAAAACCAAAATCTCAAATGTATTTTTTATATGTTGTAATTCTTTACATTAACGATGAATCCCGCTCCCCCACTCGCCCCGACAAAGGTCAATATCAAATTTAGTTGGTTTGTTAATGCCCTGAAACTATAGTCCATGACTCCAAAATGATACCTGTTCATATTAATATAATATTGCCTTACTGCCTAATTAGACATTGCCCAGATGAATAGTACCACACAGTGCCCACAGGAATGGTGAGATATAATGGCCATAGGAATAGTACCACATACTCTTCACAGAAGTAATGCTATACAGTGCCCACAGGAGTAGTCATACAGTGTTCATAGGAATAATCCCCCACAGTGGCCACAGGAATAGTGCCATATAATGCCCACAGGAATACTGCCACACTTTATCCACAGGAATAGTGCCATATAATGTCCAAGGGAATACTGCCACACTTTGCCCACAGGAATAGTGACATGTAATGTCCAAGGGAATACTGCCACACTTTGCCCACAGGAATAGTGACATGTAATGTTCCCAGGAATAGCGCCACAGAGTGCCCAAGGAACAATGCCCACAGGAATAGAGACAAACAATGCCCAGAGTATAGTACCACATACAGTCAACAGGATTACTGCCATATACTGCCCACAAAAATAATACAATACAGTTTCTACCGAAATAGTGTAACATAGTGCCCACAGAAATAGTGCCATACAGTGCCGAAAGGTATAGTGACATACAATACCCACAGGAATACACAGTGCCCTAGTTGCTTATCTGTCCTATGCCCACGTTGAGTCCAGCAGCTCAGGCCTCTTGTGGCCTACAGCCTGGCATAGGTTGGCATAATGATTTAATTGTTGTATGGGGATATGTAGACCGGCCTGTATAGTGAATACCGGGTAACTCTAACCATCCGGGTGGTAACTCTACAATTCCGGGTGATAAATCTACACTTCTGGGTGGTAACTCTACACTTCCTGGTGGTAACTCTACACATCCAGGTGGTAACACTACACTTACAGGTGGTAACTCTACACTTACGGGTGGTATCGCTACAATTCTGGGTGGTAACTCTACACTTCTGGGTGATGAATCTACACTTCCAGGTGTTAAAGCTATACTTCCGGGTGGTAAAATTACACTTTCAGGTGGTAACTCTACACATCCGGATGGTAACTCTACACTTCCGGGTGGGAAAACGACACTTCCGGGTCGTAACTCTACATGTCCAATAGGTAACTCTACACATCCAGGTCATAACTCTAAGCTTCCGGGTGATAACTCTACACTTTCAGGTGGTATCTCTACACTTCCGGGTGGCAATTCTACACTTCCGGAAGGGTAACCCTACAATTCCAGGTGGTAACTCTACACTTGCGGATGATAAATCTACACTTCCGGGTGGTAACTCTACACTTCCGGCTGGTAACGTTACGCGTCCGGTTGGTAACTCTACACTTCCGGGTGGTAACTCTACACTTCCGGCTGGTAACATTACGCGTCTGGTTGGTAACTCTACACCTCTAGGTGTTAACGCTACACTTCCGGGTGGTAACTCTACACTTCCGGGCAGGAACATGACACTTCCAGGTGGGAACATGACACTTCCGTGTGGTAATATCCAGGTGATAACTCTAAGCTTCCAGGTGGTAACTCTACACTTCTGGGTGGTAAAATTACACTTTCAGGTGGTAACTCTACACGTCTGGGTGTTAACTCTACACTTGTGGGTGGTAACGCTACCCTTCCGGGTGGTAACTCTACACGTCCAGGTGGTGACTCTACACTTCCAGGTGGTAACTCTACATTTCTGAGATTGAACAGGACACTTCCGGGTGGTAACGCTACACATTCAGGTGATAACTCTAAGCTTCTGGGTGGTAACTCTACACTTTCAGGTGATAACGCTACACTTCCAGGGGTTAGTCTACACTTCCGGGTGGTAATGCTACACTTCCGGGTGGTAACTCTACACATCCAGGTGGTAACTCTACGCTTCCAGGTGGTAACTCTACGCTTCCAGGTGGTAACTCTACACTTCTGGGATGGAACAGGACACTTCCATGTGGTATCTCTACACATCCTGGTGATAACTCTAAGCTTCCGGGTAGTAACTCTACACTTTCAGGTAATAACTCTACACTTCTGGGTGGTAATTCTACACTTCTGGGTGGTAACGCTACAATTCCGGGTGATAACGCTATACTTCTGGGTGGTAAGAAGACACTTCTGGGTGTTAACGCTAAACTTCCAGTTGTTAACTTTACACTTCCGGGTGGGAACATGACACTTCCGGAAGGGAACATGACACTTCTGTGTGGTAATATCCAGGTGATTACTCTAAGCTTCCGGGTGGTAACTCTACACTTCCAGGTGGTAAAATTACACTTTCATGTTGTAACTCAACACTTACTGCTGATAACTGCACTACGTGGTAATAACTCTACACTTCCTGCTGAGAACTCTTCTCTTCCTGGTGATAACACCACTTCCAGGTGATAACTCTACACTACCCGGTGTTAACTCTGCACTTCCAGGTGATAACTCTACATTTCCAGATGGTAACTCTACACTTCCGGGTGGGAACACAACACTTCTGGGTGGTAACTCTACACTTCTGGGTGATGACTCTACATGTCCGGGTGGTAACTCTACACTTCCAGGTGATAACTCTACACTTCCAAGTGGTAACTCTACACTTCCGGGTGGTAACATTACACTTCCAGGTGATAAATCTAAACTTCTAGGTGGTAACTCTACACTTCTGGGTGGTAAATCTACACTTCCAGGTGGTAACTCTACACTTCTGGGAGGCAACATTACACTTCTAGGTGGTAACTCTACACTTCTGTGTGGTAAATCTACACTTCCAGGTGGTAACTCTACACTTCTGGGAGGCAACATTACACTTCCAGGTGGTAACTCTACACGTCCGAGTGGTGACTCTAAGCTTCCGGATGGTTACTCTACACTTCTGGGTGATAAATCTACACTTCCATGTTATAACTCTACACGTTCGGCTGGTAACTCAACACTGCCAGGTGGTAACTCAACACTGCCAGGTGATAGCTCTACACTTCCAGGTGGTAACGCTACAATTCCAGGTGGGAACATGTCATTTCGGGGTGGTAACTCTACACTTCCAGGTGATAACTCTACACTTCCGGCTGGTAACTCTACACTTCCGAGTGGAAACGCTACACTTCCAGGTAATAACTCTACACTTCCGGGTGGTAACTATAAACTTGCGGGTGGTAATTCTACACTTACTGCTGATAACTGCACTTTGTGGTAATAACTCTACACTTCCTGCTGAGAACCCTTCTCTTCCTGGTGATAACGCTGCACTTCCGGATGATAACTCTACACTTACTGTTGATAACTGTACACATACTGGTGATAACTCTGCACTTCTGGGTGATAACGCTACACTTCCTGGTAATAACTCCACACTTCCTGGTGATAACTCTACACTTCCTGGTAATAACTCTACACTTTTTGGTTATAACTCTACACTTCCTGATAATAACTACACTTCTGGGTGACAACGCTACACTTCCTGGTGACCCAACATGTCTTGTACATAATCCATATACACTTGTTGCCAATAACCTAAGACTTCCTTCTGATGACCCTAAACCGTTGCTGGTGACGCTCTTCTTCATAATATTCTTACTCATGGTTTATGGTCTATTGATTCATATCCCTCATTCTGGGGTCAATTGGGTGAATCATTCGGAGCAAAAACTCTCATTATTGTGCAAGTTGAAAAATTATTGATCTCATCATTCCACAGCTGCTCCTATGGATAGTTCCATAAGCCCTGACTTCTAAAATCCCCAGGGTCTGTTCAGAGCTTTTAGTGCTGGTAAAAGAGCAGAAGTTTGTAGATACCCAGATCAATAATCCCTATGACAGATCTTCAGAGAAATTTTATTTCATGATGTTCTTGAGGGAAAAAATCTTTTTGTAAACGCTTTTTACTTAGTTTTTTTGGCAATTATTTAATAATTACCAATTTTTCTCATCAATCATTATTCCCAAAAAATTGAAAATTCCCCAAAAGATGCCTGTTTTCTGTGCAAAGTAAACTTTGTTAAAGTGACCCTCCCGTAATTATTTTTTTTTTTTACTATACATTGCAAATGTATAGTCAACCTACTTGCTGCTCCTCTTCTGAATAACTCCGTTCCTGCGTTGCGGTCCCCTGTTTCCCACTCTACAAAATGACGGTCGAAGTCTCAGACCTCTCCTTTGGAGAGATTCTTTGGAGATCTGAGACATGCCCCACCTCCTCCACTGCTCCCCTATGGACAAGCGCTGATGACATCAGCGTTGTGTCAGCACTGTATCCAACAGCACTGACATCATCAGCGCTCATCCATTAGCGGGTAGTTGAGGGGATGAGGGTGTGTCTCAGACTTCCAAGGAAGCTCTCCATAGGCAAGTCTGACATTTTGGGGAGCCGAAATCGGGGGACCTGAACTCAGGAACGGAGTCCGGATCATCCAAGTTGCAGCAGGTAGATTGACTGTATGTAGTGAAGTGTTTTTGGATAGGAAACACCTGAGCAAGCAAGCCGGCGGCGACACCTTAGGTAGGATAGGGGTCGAGGTTTTGAGTCCCAGAGGTGGGACCCTCATTTGTCACATATTTATGGCATATCTTGTAGATATGTCATAAATGTCTGTGATGTAATTCCCCTTTAAGTATTACATATTGCAAGGATAGCCAATAAATTCATGATCAGTGGGTGGGATTCTGAACGCTTGGACCTCCGCTGATCCCTAAAATATCTGAGTTTCAGTAAAAAATAAAAAATAAATCCAAGTGGCCAATCATCTCTGGAGGTCACACCAGTCATGAAAATAATGCACATCCTAGCGATAAGCCATCATTTCAAAATCATGAGAATACCCCTTTAAGGCTTTCTGGAATATTCTTAAAGGGACAAAACTGAGACACTGCATTGTGCGGGTTTAGAGGGGGCGGAGCATGACACAGGGATACAAGGAACACCAATAAGAAAATACCTGTGTCATGCCCCGCCCCCTTAGTCCCTGTTCTAGGAATAACACAATGTATCAGTTTTGCCTGGAGTGTTCCTTTAACTCTGGAATGTTCGTAGTTATTTAATAAAGTCACAGTTTTCTTGTCATATCAAATATGTTTCTTGTATTCTGGTGCTGAATTTATTGCTTATAGTCTGAAAGGGTCAACACGACAGTACACCAAACGAAGGACTGCTTCATACAGATAGATAATTGAAATGTGCATCAGAAAAGTACAGAAGGATATTGGTCAGGTAATATATGCATAGGATTTATGTTGTCAGGGAGATGGAGCCGTCATTGTACTACATACCTAGGTAAACATATCATTCATATGAATAGAGCAGTCCGTCTTCATTGTCTGCTCTTCACCTCCACATTATTGTTTTTTATATGGATGCCGAGAACCCGTCTGTGCTTCCAAAAATTATTTCCACTCCTATTTATGTTAATATTGACTATAATATATCAACATCTACTATAACACCAAGAAACGCGCTCTGAATTGACTCCAGCAGTTATATATGGAGTTTTTTGTTTTTTTTTAGAAAGATTGCCACCCTTGTCCACAGGTTATGTCTGGTATTGCACTGTAACCCAATTAATTTCAATGGTGCTGAGATGCAATACCAGAAACAGCCTGTGGACAAAGGGTTTAGTCGTTAGGGATAGTATTTGTGTAATATCCCTGGGGGTCTAGAGTGGCTTAGTGGTTAATACCTACAGCTGCCTCTGGAAGGAGCTCTCATTGAACTCAATATTAAATCAGTATGCAGTGCGCTCCCCCTAGTGGAGGCAGATCAGAGGGTTATTTCCGGGTTCTAGGAATCCTGTACTAGGTTTGCCCATGCAGTGCTTGTTAGGATCCACGGCTTGTTTCGAGGGCATCAGAAACCCTCTTGTTTTTGCATGCGTGGTCCATTTTGCTAAAAATACTTCGCTCAACTGTGAACTTCAGATGAAGTTGTCCTCTGCTAGCCCTTCTGGACCCTGTTCTATTATCATGTCAGAGCCAGGGTCAACCAGAAATAGATACCTCTGGTTCTTTGGTTTGCCAGTCCAATGCTGGATGACAATGCGCTCAAAAAAGATGCCCCCAAGCAATCAGGCAATCGTGGGTCTGGTTGCTGATCTCGCTTGAGGAAGTTGTGTGTGGCCATTCTAATGGATGGGTGACTATGTAATATGTGGCTGTACCACGTTCTGCAGAGCTGGAGGCAGTGTGGCTAGTGTCTGTGCTCCGGCTAATAGAGAAGGATTTTAAGTAAAGGACCCACCTATATGACACCCATATTCCCTAATAGGGCATTTTGCACCACTAGCCTGGCTATTCCTGGCAATTAACCCATATTAAAATGAGTATTTCCTATTATTTCTCCATTATTTCTTATTATTACATATCGTCTGCCTGACCAATTCTCTGCTTAACTTTACCTTTCATTAAAAAAAAAACCCCCAGAGAAGAGACTTGGGCGCTTGTAGGCTGCCTGTATCATGAACAAATACATAGTAAACAGTGAGGTCCCTGTTCTTCCCAAATTTCTGTCCCTACCTACTTGTACGACCCGACCTAAACGATGGTGCACAACTGGGCGGCGTTCCCTATTCTGGTACAAGTAAAACTGACAAACAGATAAGACAGAGACAGTACGAAATAACAAAGGGTCACTTGGGAAGTACACGGAGGGAGAGGCAGGGCAATTGTGTCGCGAACAAGTCCGGCCGCAAAAGGCGGAGTCAGGCAGGCCGGGTCAAACCGGGAGAGTGCGGAAAAAACAAAAGTCAGAGGCAAAAGGCAAAGAAAAGTCAGGAGTCCAAACGAGGTCAGGTCACAAGAAGTCAAAAAGCAAGTCACTCAGGGGAGTCTGAAACAAGGGAAAGCACCAGGCAAGGAAACACTAATTACAGACAAAGGCCAACTATCCCAGGCTGAACTAAATAAGGAGAGGGCGGGAGCTCAGGAACATCAGCCAGGCTCTGATTGGCCTGACGCTCCTGAGCTCCTATTGGCTGCAGACTGCCTCAGTCTGCCAGGCCGGGTGACGCCCAAGCGAGTAACTCTCAATGTCCTGGAGCCCGAGGGAGCCACAGGCAGAGAGTACGTGACAGCCTGTGTCTAACCTTGCCCCTGGCACTTTGAAACCAGACACGGGTCGAGTTTCAATTCCATAGATACTGTCTCGCTCTGATGACATCATGGAGCGGCACTTTTAAAACTGAGGATCTAGTTGCTGGACCTTCCCTTTGTGAGCTTGCCTGGTTTGTCATATTCTGATATCTCTCCCGATGACAGCCCTTTCTCCATTCCTGAGTTTGCCTTTGATCCTGCTCTAGATGTCCCTAGAAGCTTGACCACCCTCAATCGGTGACTTCCCCGAGGAGCGCGACCTTGGAATCCAACCAGGAAAGTCCATACCTAAAATCGGGGAGATTCAATAGACCTTGGTTTAGCCGGCACCAAACCGATTGCGGCTCAAGGATCCACTTCTCATGTGGGTGGTCCTACTTAAGTCTAAAAGTAACTTTTATGATGTGCTTATCAAAATAGACACTGAAGGTATGGGGCTGAATATACAGAGTATTAACAGATTTATTGATTAGGTGACCAAGTGACCAAAAACATGTCTCCATAGAATCCAAAATGGCTGACTTGTGATATGTTGTTCCTAGTTCGAAGGACGAGTTACTCTGAAGAAAAATACTCTGCAGGCCTAGAGAATAAGAAATTTCATGAGTACATTGGGGTTTTACTTTACCGTAGTAAGAGAACTATATCCAAGAACACAGTGAGATACTCAAGACACTTTATCTATCATCCCACCCGACTCCAGCAAATAGAAAGTTAACTAGGCTTCAAATTGTATTCTGGGGCTATCAGTTTTGCTCCAGTCTTCTCCTTCCATGCTTTACTGGGTTATTGATCCCCAGATTTGGCTTTTGTTTGTGACTGTTCACATTTTATCTTTTTTATGTATCTTGTTATTAAATTGCAATTACTAAATTATTATTAAATTGATAACAATATTCTGAAATAATGAACATTCTCTTGGAGTTTTTCTTGGCTCCTAAAGTAATTATCTACAAAAGTACAGGGGCGGACACTGGTAGCAGAGGGTCCCTGTGCGAGAAGAGTGTGTGGTCCCCCTCCCGTCAATAGCGAAATAAAAATTAAAAAAACATAGGACACTTGGTGCACACACTCCACTCACACATCGGACACCCTCTACTCAACGCATCACTCATAATGCACAAGCTCCACTTAAATGCTGGACACATAATACACAAGCGACACTTGCACATATGTAGGACATGTTTCACACATGTGTCACTAACACATAGGAGACATGCTACAAACACCCCACTCATGCACCGGAAATAAGCCGCACATGCACCACTCGCACAAGTTACACGTATGCTACTCAGAAATAGGAGATACGCTACACAAGGACCGCTCATGCGTCAGAACACATACCACACATGCTATATTCACCCATTGGACACACGTCACATATGCGACCACTGCGAACCCTGTTGACGACTAGAACAAAATGGCAGCAACATTTGGACAGCGTTGTGCCTATTTGCCTCCTGTCGCTTCCACCCATCTTTTCCGGAAGGACAATTGCTCAGCCCATTGTAGTGAATGGCCACTAGTGATTAACAAAGGTCAGATTGGTCAAACTACGCCCATATCCTAGCAACATGCCATCGATGTGAGATAACCCTTTTAAGGATTGTGTCACTAAAACAGTAGACACTTAAGAATGGGTTCTACATTATGGACTAAAACACTGAACAGCATGAGCTATGGACTAAATTATGGACTAAAACACTGGACAGCATGAGCTATGGACTAAATTATGGACTAAAACACTGGACGGCATGAGCTATGGACTAAATTATGGACTAAAACACTGAACAGCATGAGCTATGGACTAAATTATGGACTAAAACACTGGACGGCATGAGCTATGGACTAAATTATGAACTAAAACACTGGACAGCATGAGCTATGGACTAAATTATGGACCTCCAAAGACTCGGGCACTTGATTAGACCTTAAAGTGTAGCTAAAGGTTTAACAAACTTCTGACATATCATAGTGACATGTCAGAAGTTTGGATTGGTGGGGGTCTGAGCACTGAGACCCCCACCAATCGCTAAAACGAAGCAGTTGTAGTGCTTGTGTGAGCGCTCAGCTGCTTCGTGTGGACACCAGAGACTAGAGCACTAAACAATGGACACCAGGGACTAGAGCACTAAATCAATGGACACCAGAGACTAGAGCACTAAACAATGGACACCAGGGACTAGAGCACTAAATCAATGGACACCAGGGACTAGAGCACTAAATCACTGGACACCAGGGACTAGAGCACTAAATCACTGGACACCAGGGACTAGAGCACTAAATCACTGGACACCAGGGACTAGAGCACTAAATCACTGGACACCAGGGACTAGAGCACTAAATCAATGGACACCAGGGACTAGAGCACTAAATCACTGGACACCAGGGACTAGAGCACTAAATCACTGGACACCAGGAACTAGAGCACTAAATCACTGGACACCAGGGACTGTATATCTATATTTCTGGAATACGGGCAGGGTCATATCTCGAGTGGCTGGCAGGACCTTTAGGGCTAGTTCACATGGAGTATTTTGACGCTGTTTTTGACGTGGAAAATGTGACAAAAAATGCTCGAAACCGCCTCCCATTGATTTTAATGAAAGGCGGAAGTGTTTTTTCCCCGCGAGCATGGCGAGACCTTTCTTCAGGCGTTTTCGTCTCTGACCTCCCATTGATATCAATGGGAGGTAGAGATCACATTTTTTGCGGCAGTTTACGTGGCAAATGTTCTGCCGGCAGTTAAATTTCTGCCTCAAAAGAGGCAGATTTTTCCGCCTGCAAAAAAAGTGTGAACAGGGCCTTACAGTTTGCAGCTACAAATGGTGTTAGTGCAGGAATCTCACAACCTCTGAACAGTTCAGTTCTTTACAGAGCCTCATGGTCCCTTTGATTTTGGAATCAGTTGTGCTCCATGCTGACGGACCCCACATGTGACATGTCAGGAGATGTATTATGGGTTTTTCCTTCTGTTAAAATTGACTTACAGAAGTCTCTAGAACATAAAATTGATGTTATTTACTGTCACCTTCTCCATAAAAAAACATTATTTTGTATATAGTTAAATGAGCATAATCAAGTAACCAAATATTGTTCCCTATCGCCATCCCTTGTTCTGATCTCTGATAGACCTTTTTACTAATCTGTAATATCAGAAATGGGCAAAAACAGCTCCTGAATTTCAGACGTAATTTTCGCGGCGTCCATTACAGACGTAATTGGAGCTGTTTTTCAATGGAGTCAATGAAAAACGGCTCCAATTACGAAGTGACATGCACTTCTTTGAGGCGGCTGTCTTTTGACAGCGGCGCGTAAAAAAAACCCCCTTCTGCACAGAACACCGTAAGCCCCATTGAATTCAATGGGCAGATGTTTGCCGACGGTTTGGAGCCGTTTTTTCGGCCGTAATTCCAGGCAAAAAACGCCTGAATTACGTCCGTAAATAGGGCGTGTGAACATACCCTTAGGAATCATGCACCCGAATGTGTTTTTCGGTCCGTAATTCACTCAAAAATCTGCGGGTGAATTGCGGACCCATTCATTTCCATGGGCCCATGAACACCACCATGGTTTCCACGGTCCGTGCACAGGCCGGGAGTCTGGACGGCAAAAAGATTGGACAAGTCACTATATGGGCGGCATTTGCGATCCAGGCTCATTGAAATCAATGTGTGCACGATCCGTGACTTGTGGACGGCCCGCGGACGACACACTTCGGCCGCCCCTGCCGCAATCACGGGCCATGCACACAGCTACGGTGGTGTGCATGAGGCTTAAGGTAAGTGGATCTCATATAAGCCACTGGTGCACGTAAACCAGGACTAAAATGTGAAGGGGATTGGTCGTTATTTTAGCTGGGGGTCCCTTTCAATCTCCTGCTTATATCATAAAAATGACAATACAAATAATATAATGAATCTGACGCCAAGCCAAGAAACAAAGAGCAGAATTAAGGATGAAAAAGGACTGAAGAAATGGGAAGGGTGTGGAGGCTGAATCATGTACAAGATATTCGGGGCCGATAAAAGGCTGTGATGTTATCTGACATTTCGGCTTCTCGGGAGGAGGGAGGGGAGGTCGGGATTCCTTCGTCTTTCCTTCACATTTGATTAATGATCTTTTTGTGCAGATTAACTTAATTTCTTGGCTATTATTAGTTATAAGACCCTAATCATGAGCAATATCTAATAATATGGGGGTTAGGGGCTGAGATCGGGGTCCTGACCACCTTATTAAATACCTTAACTTTGTCTTGAAATTTCGTGACTGGTTTGGAGCAACATTTAAAGGAACCTTTCACTAAGGCCCTGTTCACATCACCGTTGGCTTTCCGTTGAGGGGTTCTCTTGGAGGTTTCCGTCGGGTTAACCCCTCAACGGAAAGGCAAACGGAAACCTTAGCTTCCGTTTCCCTCACCCTTGGTATCAAGGGTGACGGAAACCTAGCTAATGGTTTCCGACAGGGTTCCATTGTTCTTGACGAAACCAATAGCGTAGTCGACTGCGCTATTGATTCCGTCAAAACGACGGAACCCTGTCACAACGGCGACAGACGGAAGCCATTAGCTAGGTTTCCGTCCCCATTGAGTTCAATGGTGAGGGAAACGGAAGCTGAGGTTTCCGTTTGCTTCGCGCTGAGGGGATAACCCAACGGAAACCTCCGACAGAACCCCTGAACGAAACACAGACGGTGATGTGAACACAGCCTCAGATAGACTTTGGGGAAGCATCATCGTGTAATCAGGGCCGGGCTTAGGAGTTGGCGACCTGTGAATGTACAGATGTAGCCACGTTTATCTTGACTCTGATAACTTGCTGCAGCGTGATCACACAACAAAAGTAATTGAAAGCCATTGAAAAAGTCAAGTTAAAGTTTCCTGACTTTAAGTCAAGATAAAGATGGCTACATCTGTACGGGTGGATATGTGTCTGTATAGGTGATCGCATGGGTGATAAGAGTTTCTGTGTGTGAACGAGCGCCTATGTGTGTAAGAGCAAGGATGAATGTGCGTAAGCGAGCACATGGGCAAATGAACGCATGGGAGGATGTAGATGTTCATGGGTGGACATTGTGTGCATGAGCGAGCCCATAGGTGACCCTTCGTGTGCGCAAGCGAGCAAATGTATGGATGTGCGAGAGCAAGTGCACAGGAAGATGAGCAAATGCACAGGACGAAATCTACTGTCGTGTGCATGGGGCCTTATGTGGGGCATTTTGCTGACACTATTGCAAATGAAATTCAATCTCCTGGCACTGTTTATGGAGGCACTCTGGCTCTCTCTATGGAAGTTTGGCTTGTACTTGTTGGGGGCTTTAAATAAAAAAAAACAACCTTTGCACTCCCTGAAAATGATTCTTAAAAGTAGGTAAGTATGATATAACTCTCTTAAAGGGGTATTCCTGCCTAAAACTTTTATCATCTATCTACTAGACAGGTGGTAATTGTAAGATCTTGGGGACCAAAAACTGTGACCTTGGTCCCCCTTGCCCCCCCAGCCACAAGACTACATCAAGGAGGCGTTTGATTGAAGCGGCGGTCAGGCTGTCGCTCTATTCAAAGTCTATGGCACTGACATAAACAGCTGAGCCCTATTGAGTAGATAGGTGATAATGTTTTAGGCTGGGATACCCCTTTAATGTGTTATACTGGTGACACACATTCCAGGTACTTCATGGTGACATATTTTGTGCGCTATAGGTCCTTAACACCCCAGACAATAACTATACTACTGCAATTTCCTTAAACTATGCCCCTTCTCTGACATCACTTCCTGATCTGCAGTCATAGGGTGAAGCTGCACCACACAGACTTCCTGCCCTGCCCGCCCTCTGCATGCACTTTGCATTTAACACTTAATTCTGTGACCCTTTGCTTTCTTTCAGGTAATTCTCCCAGTTTTCAAAAGCAGGAGAAAGCATCAAATATAGAGAAGAGGGCTCTCAGTATTGCCGGCATTATGTGCAGAGTGCTCTAAGTATTGCCAGTAGTGGCATAACTATGATTATAGCAGCCATAGCAGCTACTGGGCCCTAGGTTTCAGTGGCCCATGGACCCCCGGCACTATTTCCAGCTGTATTTGCATCCTCAGGACACAAATACAGTTGAATATATTGGTGGAGCAGGGAGTCGTCAGCTCTCTGCTCCACTATTCACTTTGTGACCCACTCTGATGTAGACTGGTACGCTGCAGTGACGTCATTGCGCCTGCCTGCGCCGAGCCACAAACTACTTTCTCTAGTTACGTCCCTGATTGCCAGGATTATGTGCAAAGTGCAAACAGGAGGTGGGGAAAGCAGGATGTCTGTGTGATGCAGCTTCAGCCAATATTGCAAAACAGGAAGTGATATCAGAGCAGCCGAGAAACATGCAGCAGTAGTTGGAGTTCAGGACTTAGTGTGCAGGGCACCATGAATACTTGTATTTAAGGGACGAGAGAAAATAAAGTAACACCCCTGGTTTGTTGAATGACCCCAGTAGCTCCATTTTGCTAATCATAAAAATTGGTCTGGGGGTTCCCTTTCAATAAATATGTGTCAGACATGACTCGTTTTCCTATAACAACCTGTGACGCTATGGATAAATCTGCCTCATTGAGGTCCTTATTGATCAGGTCGTGACGCCCCATCCCCATGTCTCTGCTGTGAATTGCAGCTCATGTTACGATGCAGATTGCTGTGGTTAGTGAGGATGTAACACTGAGGTTGTGTTTGAAACTGTTGACTTTAAGCTTTGCGGGGCTTTATCTAAATGTGCCACCAGGGAGGTGGGTAATGGTGATATTCGGCGGCTCAGCTGGTTCCTGAATTATCACAAATAACGAAATTGCATCCGTCCGTTCTTTTGCATTCATATTTCCTGTTTGATGCATTATAACGCTCAGGTCTGTCCAAGGCGCAGCGCTGTCTTATATGGGAAACGTGTTTCTGCAAGATTTCTGTATTATGGGAAGCCCCGGGAGAATTGTTAATGTGTTTAGATGTGATTCCAGGCATTTTTCTCCAGAATACAACGTCTTGCATTCTGTACACACTTTATAAAGTTCCCGTGAGACCAACATGGCGGCAGCAAATCAACGTGGTCGGACTAGGTTGATTGCATCTAAATAAGTTTCTACTTGGTTATCCAAAAGTTTATAATCAACATTATATTGAGCCATTTGAAGGGGCTCTGTATCTGAAATAACTGTTCCTCAGACCTGTATTACCACAATTAGACCTATTTCTCTAATCCATTTGAAATAAAAATTGAAGCAACTTTCCAAATGGTTTTAATTAAAAATCTATATGTGTCTCCATGGTTACAGACTACAAATAAACTCTGTGTAGTCTGATTCTCCAGTCATGTGCTATTCAACCTTCTTTCACCACTCATTTCTAAACAATATGGAATGATTATCATCCAACACTCAATGGCTCACTCTGTGAAATGACAAGAAGGAGCATGCGGGGCACTTATATATTGGTTATAACATAATGACGTTAATATTTAAGTTACAGATCTGTAATGCCCTATGACATCACAAGAAGTGTTGTTATCATGCCCCCATCATCATTGTGTGGGAACTGGTACAACCTTGGTGTTGTGTGGGTACTGTTATGTAACACTGCTGCTGTTCTGGTGTTGGGTGGGTACTGTTATGTAACACTGCTGCTGTTCTGGTGTTGGGTGGGTACTGTTATGTAACACTGCTGCTGTTCTGGTATTGTGTGGGTACTATTATGTAACACTGCTGCTGTTCTGGTGTTGTGTGGGTACTGTTATGTAACACTGCTGCTGTTCTGGTGTTGTGTGGGTACTGTTATGTAACACTGCTGCTGTTCTGGTGTTGTGTGGGTACTGTTATGTAACACTGCTGCTGTTCTGGCATTGTGTGGGTACTGTTATGTAACACTGCTGCTGTTCTGGTATTGTGTGGGTACTATTATGTAACACTGCTGCTGTTCTGGTGTTGGGTGGGTACTGTTATGTAACACTGCTGCTGTTCTGGTGTTGGGTGGGTACTGTTATGTAACACTGCTGCTGTTCTGGTGTTGTGTGGGTACTGTTATGTAACACTGCTGCTGTTCTGGTGTTGTGTGGGTACTGTTATGTAACACTGCTGCTGTTCTGGTGTTGGGTGGGTACTGTTATGTAACACTGCTGCTGTTCTGGTATTGTGTGGGTACTGTTATGTAACACTGCTGCTGTTCTGGTGTTGTGTGGGTACTGTTATGTAACACTGCTGCTGTTCTGGTGTTGGGTGGGTACTGTTATGTAACACTGCTGCTGTTCTGGTGTTGGGTGGGTACTATTATGTAACAATGCTGCTGTTCTGGTGTTGTGTGGGTACTGTTATGTAACACTGCTGCTGTTCTGGTGTTGGGTGGGTACTGTTATGTAACACTGCTGCTGTTCTGGTGTTGGGTGGGTACTGTTATGTAACACTGCTGCTGTTCTGGCATTGTGTGGGTACTGTTATGTAACACTGCTGCTGTTCTGGTGTTGGGTGGGTACTGTTATGTAACACTGCTGTTGTTCTGGTGTTGTGTGGGTACTGTTATGTAACAATGCTGCTGTTCTGGTGTTGGGTGGGTACTGTTATGTAACACTGCTGCTGTTCTGGTGTTGGGTGGGTACTGTTATGTAACACTGCTGCTGTTCTGGTGTTGGGTGGGTACTGTTATGTAACACTGCTGCTGTTCTGGTGTTGGGTGGGTACTGTTATGTAACACTGCTGCTGTTCTGGTGTTGGGTGGGTACTGTTATGTAACACTGCTGCTGTTCTGGTGTTGGGTGGGTACTGTTATGTAACACTGCTGCTGTTCTGGCATTGTGTGGGTACTGTTATGTAACACTGCTGCTGTTCTGGTGCTGTGTGGGTACTGTTATGTAACACTGCTGTTGTTCTGGTGTTGTGTGGGTACTGTTATGTAACACTGCTGCTGTTCTGGTGTTGTGTGGGTACTGTTATGTAACACTGCTGCTGTTCTGGTGTTGGGTGTCTACTGTTATGTAACACTGCTGCTGTTCTGGTGTTGTGTGGGTACTGTTATGTAACACTGCTGCAGTTCTGGTGTTGGGTGGGTACTGTTATGTAACACTGCTGCTGTTCTGGTGTTGTGTGGGTACTGTTATGTAACACTGCTGCTGTTCTGGCATTGTGTGGGTACTGTTATGTAACACTGCTGCTGTTCTGGTGTTGGGTGGGTACTGTTATGTAACAATGCTGCTGTTCTGGTGTTGTGTGGGTACTGTTATGTAACACTGCTGCTGTTCTGGTGTTGGGTGGGTACTGTTATGTAACACTGCTGCTGTTCTGGTGTTGGGTGGGTACTGTTATGTAACAATGCTGCTGTTCTGGTGTTGGGTGGGTACTGTTATGTAACACTGCTGCTGTTCTGGTGTTGTGTGGGTACTGTTATGTAACACTGCTGCTGTTCTGGTGTTGGGTGGGTACTGTTATGTAACACTGCTGCTGTTCTGGTGTTGGGTGGGTACTGTTATGTAACACTGCTGCTGTTCTGGTGTTGGGTGGGTACTGTTATGTAACACTGCTGCAGTTCTGGTGTTGGGTGGGCACTGCAACAGCCCTGATATTAATGTGGCAGCAAAAATAGTCTATTGTTTCAGTGGTCACTGTAACTGTGCACGGTGTAACTCTCCTGGTGTCCTGGGGGCACTGAACTGAACCTGGTGTTGTGTGGGCAATTTAACACATACTTGCCAACTCTCCCCAATGTCTGGAAGAAAAGAGAGTTCTCAGATTCCCATAAGAGTTGTTAAGTCTCCCGGAAGCAGCGTCCTAACTGCAGGTACTCCCCGGGCCAGCATCAGGACGTTGTCTGCGGTGGTGCCCGGGGGTGAAGAAGACTGCAGGAACGAGGAGAGGTGAGTATTTGCAGAGTCTGGGGTTAGATTTAGTTCAGGGGGTCTGGTCTGGGGTCTGTATTAGTTTAGGGGTCTGCTCTGGGGTCTTTATTACTTTAGGGGGTCTGGTCTGGGGTCTGTATTAGCTTAGGGGGTCTGGTCTGGGGTCTGTATTAGTTTTGGGGTCTGGTCTTGGGTCTGATTTAGCTTAGGCAGTATGGTCTGGGGTCTGTATTGTCTGGGGTCTGTATTAGTTTAGGTGTCTGGTCTGGGATCTGTATTAGTTTAGGGGTCTGGTCTGGGGTCTGTACTAGTTTATGGGTCTGGTCTGGGGTCTGTATTAGTTTAGGGGTTCTGGTCTGAGGTCTGTATTAGTTTAGGTGTCTGGTCTGGGATCTGTATTAGTTTAGGGGTCTGGTCTGGGGTCTGTACTAGTTTATGGGTCTGGTCTGGGGTCTGTATTAGTTTAGGGGTTCTGGTCTGAGGTCTGTATTAGTTTAGGTGTCTGGTCTGGGATCTGTATTAGTTTAGGGGTCTGGTCTGGGGTCTGTACTAGTTTATGGGTCTGGTCTGGGGTCTGTATTAGTTTAGGGGTTCTGGTCTGAGGTCTGTATTAGTTTAGGGGTCTGGTCTGGGGTCTGTATTAGTTTAGGGGTCTGGTCTCGAGTCTGTATTAGTTTATTGGTCCGGTCTGGGGTTTGTATTAGTTTAGGGGTCTGGTCTGCGGTCTGTATTAGTTTAGGGGTCTGGTCTCGTGTCTGTATTAGTTTAGGGGTCTAGACTGGTGTCTGTATTAGTTTAGGGGTCCGGTCTGGGGTCTGTATTAGTTTAGGGGTCTGGTCTGGGGTCTGTATTAGTTTAGGGGTCTAGTCTGGTGTCTGTATTAATTTAGGGGTCTGGTCTAGGGTCTGTATTAGTTTAGGGGTCTGGTGTCTGTATTAATTTAGGGGTCTGGTCTGGGGTCTGTATTAGTTTAGGGGTCTGGTCTGGGGTCTGTATTTTTTTAGGGGTCTGGCCCCATGTCTGTATTAGTTTAGGGCTCCAGTCTGGTGTCTGTATTGGTTTAGGGGTCTGGTCTGGGGTCTGTATTAGTTTAGGAGTCTGGTCTGGTGTCTGTATTAGTTTAGGTGTCTGGTCCGAGGTCTGTATTAGTTTAGGGCTCCAGTCTCGTGTCTGTATTGGTTTAGGGGTCTGGTCTGGGGTCTGTATTAGTTTAGGTAGTCTGGTCTGGGGTCTGTATTTATTTAGGGGGTGTGGTCTGGGGGTCTGTATTAGCTTAGGGGGTCTGGTCTGGGGTCTGTATTAGTTTTGGGGGTCTAGTCTGGTGTCTGTATTAGTTTAGGGGTCTGGTCTGGGATGTGTATTAGCTCAGGGGGTCTGGTCTGGTGTCTGAATTTGCTTAAGGGATCTGGTTTGGGGTCTGTATTTATTTTAGAGTGTAATGAAGGGGTCATATGCAGTACTTGTGATTCAAAAGTTGTAGGTTGAAGGCGTGTCCTAAAAATGGGCGGGGCATACGTTAAAACATTGTGTGCAGCGCTTAACACATCACTTCTTGGAATCTATCTGTTGTTACTTCTCAAGTAAGTTGGCAAGTATGAGTTATTGGACCTTGTGTTGAGTGGTACAACACTCCAATAGGGATGTAGACATATTACAACCCCCTCTAATGCCTGCATGGTATCTAAGACTGTAGTTGAATGATTATTGCCTCTATTCGGCTCGGTAAATCCAACCTAATCCAGATATCTTTTAGATTTGGGGTGTCGAATTTACCTGTAATGAAACTGGTTAATCTCTGACCTCAGTAGCATTGACCTGATAGATGAGAACATTTGAGGCACGAGTCTGCATTGACCTCCATGTTAGTGCCTGGGTCTAGCGGCTGAACATCACATTGTGTACACTGGAGATAGACGGAACATATGGGGACATTACAGCTACAATATGACATCATCTACAATTATAATATTTTTTTATTGTAATTCTAGATAATGTGAAAATAATAATGTGATTCTTCTGCCAGATGGGCTCCCGGGATCTGTTGGAAGATGACGATTTACCGTAAGAGTCACTTCTGCTGCTCTCCACTAAAAATAACCAACCAAGATAAACAACCAAAACCAACATGTTCTATTCATCAGCTTCATGTTCTGTTTACCCATAAATAGCTGTGCACATGGGGGGGGGGGGGGCAACGGGCCCTGGTGAACTGTGGGTCTAATATCAGATGAAGACCAGGAAGAGGCACAACTTGAAAATCCTGGGCCCCAATGCAAAATCTGTAACAGGGCCACCCTTCAACCATGTGACGTTTTTATACTGGTGGCTTCTTATGGGCAAAGGGGCATTTGGGACCTCTCAAGCTCCGGGCCCTGGTGCGACTGCTACCTCCGTACCCTCTATAGCTACAGCCCTCAGGACAGGTGTAAATCTTTATCCTAAATACCTGTTAAACCCAGATATCAGCCATAAAAATACACGTTAGGCTCTGTGGAATGGGTATGATATTTTAAAGGAGGGAAGGGAGATAAGGTTTGGGTATTAAATGTAACGGTCCCGGTGTTGTGTGGGTTTTGTAACAGTATTTGTTTTACGTGGGCACTACATTGGACCTGGTGTGGCGTGGGCACTGTAACAGACCTGGTATTTGTAGGCACTGGGACAGCCCTGGTATTATGTGGGAACTGAAACAACCCTGTTGTTGTGTGGGCAATGTAACAGCCTTGGTGTTGTGTTGGCACTGCGACAACTCTAGTGTTAGGTGGGAACTGTAATTGCTCTGGTATTGTGTGGCACAGTGATGGTCCAGTTGTTGTGTGAGCATTAGGACAACCCTGGTGTTATTTGGGAACTGTAACGGCCCTGGTGTTGCGTTGGCATTTTAACAGCCTTGGCCTTATGTGGGCACTGGGACGGCTCTAGTGTACCATTGGACCGGGTATTGTGTTGTCCTGTGGTATTGTGTGGCATTGTCAGGGCCTTGTTGTTGTGTGGGCACTAGGACAACCCTGATGATATTTGGAAACTGTAATGGTCCTGGTGTTGTGTGGACAATGTAATAGCCCCGGTATTATGTGGGCTCTGTAACAGCCTTAGTGATGTGTGGGCACTGGGATATTTCTAGTGTTTGTTAGGAACTGTAATGGCCCTGGTACTGTGTGGCCACTGTGATGGCTGTCTTGTTGTGTAGGCACTGGGACAACTCTGGTGATATTTGGGCACTGTAATGGCCCTCGGGTTATGTGGACACTGTTATAGCACTGGTATTATCTGGGCACTGTAACTGCCTTGGTGTTGTGTGGGCACTGGCACCTTTGTAGTGTTTGGTGAGAACTGTAATGGACCTGTTGTTGTGTGGGTACTGTAATGTCCCTGTTGTGTGGGCACTGGGACAATCTTGGCGTTATTTGGGAACTGTAATGGCCCTAGTGTTTTGTGGCCACTATAAAGTGTTATGTGGCCCCTTTTTGGGCTATTTGGCTGATATAAGGAGAAATGGTTATGCCAATTCTAAAAAAAAAACGTTGTCTCTCACCTCACTCCTGTCTGGGATTACATCTCTGGCATTACTTAAATTTTTTTAATATTATTTTGGGAGAAGTTTTAAGTAATAAGAGACCCAGGTGAATAATTTACACTCCTTTCATTGATTAATATTTTGAGGCCGGAAGCTGAAGCAAAAAATTATAGTAAAAAAATTAGAAAATCTTGAAAGTGTAAAATGATGCCCTGAGTGTCCCGGTTGACTGAAGTCTCATATTGCCTCAAACTTCCATTATATATGAATGTTGTTTGTCTTCGTTCATAAGGGCCCATTCACATGACTGTATTCGCGGTCCAGGTTTCATTGCATACTCTTCTGCGGCCAAAACTTAGACTAAATCAAAAGGAGAACCTTCCAATGAAATGACCTAAAACTGTAAGAAGAAGCATTTGAAGTGCTAGTCCGCAGGGTACATGTGGGCTGTCATGCGGTAATTCCTACCTATCACTTGTGCGCTAATCCAAATGGGCACAGAAGACACAGGAAGATGCATGTATTTATCCTGGGTGACCGGGTGACCAAAGACAGCCTTGAAAATGGCTGACAATGGTTGCAACTACTGTACCTGTCCCGGCTAAGATTAGGAAGAGCAGCTCTGGGGAATACTCTGCTGAACAAGTAACATTCATAAAGGGAACAGTAACATTCCTGAGCACATATAATGGTGAATTACTTCGGTGGATAGGGGGCGCTGTAAGTTTTCCATTCTGCTGTGCTGTATGTTCATTGCCATAGAACGCAATTCAATGAAGGAGCAGAAAATGTGCAGCAGCTCCTGTCCCTGCTGGGTCAGTTTCTTGGGATATGGATTTCTCATCAGTCTTTGACATGCTCTCCTTAATCTTGGTCACATGGACTGCGCTATTGGCTGCCACGGAATTCTTTATATAGAAATTCAATTACAGCTACCAAACTTATCAAACTTGATATTCCAATTTTCTTTTTGGCGTTCACTTTCTCTAATATAATTCATTTCATCTTATTTGGGCTCCACACTCCAGATAAAAAGTCTTTCCAACAGAAATAGACGTATCTGTATCTTTAAAGGGGATAATCTGGTTTACAAACTCATTTACGCATCCCTATAATTAAATTCTGGGTTAATAGGATGGGGGTCCCCAGTTTAGGACCCTTTTCCATTAATCAGCAGGTCCATACATTACAGACAGCCCCTGTTTTTAATCTAAACTGTGTAAGGCTTCATTTGCCCTGTGATGGCGCTATAAAGAAATTGAACGCTTGCTGCCAGATTCCCTCCACAGATTACAGCTGATCGCTAGGAGTCCTAGGGCTACTTTTATTACATTTAATAATGACGCATGTTTTTGAGATTGATAATAGCCAGAATTTGACACGTTACTTTTTATGGCGTAGTAATTATTTCTACCACTAGGTGCTGCTGTAGTATATTGTTCTACTTGTGAATAAATCAAGGTGCTTTGTGCTCTGTGGTGGTGATGTTTCCCCTAAACAGCACTCTATGTGGTCAGGTTCGGTATTGCAAGTAAAAGCAATACTTTTTTTTTAATGTGAAGTCTTGTCATAATACATGAACTAAGCAAAGTCATGAATTTTGGAAATGTTAATGCAAATTTCAAGTGTGCTATATCTGTAAAATGAATGTGTACTGTGCAGACTATGGAAACTAGGGATGCAAAAATCTATTTCTATCACCTAAAACACATAAATAATCTCCCTGATAATTCTTCCTGATCATTTTCTTAATTTTAGTTTCTAGTTCACAAACTCAAACTTGGTTCAATTCTGACAGGAGACATAGAATTGATTGAGTTTCACTTTAAAGAGAACATTCACCTCTAAACAGCATATATATATATATATATATATATATATATATATATATATATATATATGTTTAAAGGGGTTATCGCATGAAGACAACGCTCATCCATATTCTACAGTATTTTGAGGCATATGGACATCATAGAGAGGTGACCCCAATCAGGACGCATCTCTATGAACCAGAACTGAGAGAAGTAAGAGCAGCCCCCTTTCTAACGGACTTGAGCCATTCATGTATTTTACGTATTTGTACGTGTATGTCCAGTGCAGCAATGACTCCACACTGTGGCTCCACAAGCAGAATTGTGAGTGCAGCTCCAGGGTATAATTCAGGCTGTAACTTAGGATAAGTAATATAATGTATGTACACAGTGACTTCACCAGCAGAATAGTGAGTTCAGCTCTGGAGTATAATACAGGATGTAACTCAGGATCAGTACAGGATAAGTAATGTATATACACAGTAACTCCACCAGCAGAATAGTGAGTGCAGCTCTGGAGTCTTATACAGGATGTAACTCAGGATCAGTACAGGATAACTAATGTAAAGTATGTACACAGTGACTCCACCAGCAGAATCGTGAGTGCAGCTCTGGAGTATAATACAGGTTCTAACTCAGGATCAGTACAGGATAAGTAATGTATGTATATATGTATGTATGTATGTACACAGTGACTCGACCAGCAGAATAGTGAGTTCAGCTCTGGAGCATAATACTGGATGTAACTCAGGATCAGTACAGGATAAGTAATGTAATGTATGTACACAGTGACTCCACCAGCAGAATACTGAGTGCAGCTCTGGAGTATAATACAAGCTGCAACTCAGGATCAGTACAGGATAAGTTATATAATGTATGTATACAGTGACTCCACCAGCAGAATAGGGAGTGCAGCTCTGGAGCATAATGCATTATATAATTCTGGATCAGTACATGATAAGTAATGTATGTACACAGTGACTCCACCAGCAGAATAGTGAGTACAGCTCTGGAGTATAATACAAGCTGCAACTCAGGATCAGTACAGGATAAGTTATGTAATGTATGTATACAGTGACTACACCAGCAGAATAGTGAGTGCAGCTCTGGAGTATAATACAGGATATAACTCAGGATCAGTACAGGATAAGTAATGTAATGTATCTGCACATTGACTCCACCAGCAGAATACTGAGTGCAGTTCTGGAGTATAAAACAAGCTGCAACTCAGGATCAGTACAGGATAAGTTATGTAATGTATGTATACAGTGACTCCACCAGCAGAATAGTGAGTGCAGCTCTGGAGTATAATATAGGATATAACTCAGGATCAGTACAGGATAAGTAATGTAATGTATGTACACAGTGACTCCACCAGCAGAATAGCGAGTGCAGCTCTGGAGTATAATACAGGATGTAAGTCAGGATCAGTACAGGATAAGTAATGTAATATATGTACACAGGGACTCCACCAGAAGAATAGTGAGTGCAGCTCTGGAGTATAATACAGGATGTAACTCAGGATCAGTACAGGATAAGTAATGTATGTATGTACACAGTGACTCCACCAGCAGAATAGGGAGTGCAGCTCCGGAGTATAATACAGGTTGTAACTCAGGATCAGTACAGGATAAGTAATGTATGTATGTACACAGTGACTCAACCAGCAGAATACTGAGTGCAGATCTGGAGTATAAAACAGGATGTAACTCTGGATCAGTACATGATAAGTAATGTATGTACACAGTGACTCCACCAGCAGAGTAGTGAGTGCAGCTCTGGAGTATAATACAGGATGTAACTCTGGATCAGTACAGGATAAGTAATGTAATGTAATGTATGTACACAGTGACTCCATCAGCAGAATAGTGAGTGAAGCTCTGGGGTTTAATACAGGATATAACTCAGGATCAGTACAGGATAAGTAATGTATGTATGTATGTACGTACGTACGTACGTACGTACGTACGTACGTACGTACGTACGTACGTACGTACGTACGTACGTACGTACACAGTGACTCTACCAGGAGAATAGTAATTGCAGCTCTTGAGTATAATACATAATGTAACTCTGGATCAGTACAGGATAAGTAATGTAATGTATATACACAGTGACTCCACAAGGAGAATAGTGATTCCAGCTCTGGAGTATAATACAGGATATAACTCAGGATCAGTACAGGATAAGTAATGCAATGTATGTACACAGTGACTCCACCAGCAGAATAGTGAGTGCAGCTCTAAAGCATTATACAAGCTGTAACAAATGTTCTTTTGGAATTATGGAAAAAACAGAGCACAGTTCTCTAACTACCATAGAACATAATGGAGAGAGCACGTTTCTACATAGTCTCTCACTGGACAGGTGTCGGATGACCCCCGTTCTCGATATAGGTGCAGGTCCCTGTGGATATACCGTAAATGTCTGAGATGGGAATAACCCTTTATGTTTGACTAATGCTGGAGGGGGCTGAGGCTAGGCAATGAGTTGCATGTTTGCCTTGTTTCCCATTTATTATTCTGTTGGAGGCAAATTATTCAAGAAGCTCAGAAAGAGAATTGCAATATAATCATCCCGGAGCGGAGGGGCCGTCATGCAGACATTTCTACAGTATACAGTGCTGCATCTGTGGCTGCAATGTTTGGAAACTCCTGTACGAGATCTGTAGCGGAGAAGACAGAAATCTGGTAAGTAACAATTCAACATATGACCTCAATAAGCAATTTCTAGCCAAATAACATTATAACATTGTGTCTTCTATAAAAGTTCCAATTTCAACTCAAGATGAGCCCTAGAGGGAGAAGCTACACACTATAGATTTTCTTTGAACCATATTAATTGAGTTAGAAACCTTGTAGGACTTTTCAAGGATGTTCGGAGTATTCGTTGGTAGGCGACATCTAACATCAAGTAATGAGACGGAAAACGTCTACACACAAAGATCTCATCTCTAGGAGACCAGAAACATATAGGATCATTGTATACATTACACAAAGAAGATGTGGAGCGGCTCTTCTGTCACACTACAACTCCCAGCAGGCGGATGAGTCCTGGTCGAAACAATACATCACAGAGTCCAGGTCTATTCTTAGCATGAAAAATAAACGCTGTATATACACATTTACAGTATATACAAGATGTCTACTGAAGGAATGTATCTACTGATCTTCATCTTCTATTCCATTGTTTACTTTTTACACCTTGGGGTATGTTCACACTGAGTTTTTTTGCAGGCAGAAAAATCTGCCTTAAAATTCCTTCAGGAAATTTGAGGCTGCTTTTGCCCTGCCTGCACTTTCTTTGTGGCGTTTTGTTACAGCATTTTTTCGGCCGCAGCCGTTGAGCGCCGCAGGAAAAATCGCAGCGAAAAACGCTTTCTCTGCATCCCGTTGGTTTCAATAAGAGGTCAGAGACAATACCGCGGGAAGAAAGGGCATGCCGCTTTTTTAAATCAATGGGAGGCGATTTTGGCCGTTTTTTGGTGCAGTCTCCGACACGGTTTCTGCGTCAAAAACAGCGCCAAAAAACTCTGTGACCTAGCCCTAACTTTGCACTCAGGGTCTATATACACAGTAGCAACGAAGAGAAAGGATCCAGCGATGTATATTGTAGATAAGGGAAAACTGAGTTCCCACTTTATTGAAAAATAATCCACGAACAGTGATACAAAATAACGGAAACACCAGGAGGGTGACAAGGTGGTAGAATGGCAAAGAAAGAAGCCTTCTTTCTTTGCCATTCTACCACCTTGTCACCCTCCTGGTGTTTCCGTTATTTTGTATCACTGTTCGTGGATTATTTTTCAATAAAGTGGGAACTCAGTTTTCCCTTATCTACAATATACATCGCTGGATCCTTTCTCTTCGTTGCTATTGTTTCTTGCCGCGAGCCGTGGCGGCTGATCCGGGCGATACTTAACACAGGAGTGTCAAGCTGGTGAGCTGGAGGTTTCCTCCCTTTCCTTTTTCCCTGCTATTACCATTCTATATACACAGTATCAGGAGGGGGTAAATACAAAGATAGTAGTTATAATGTATTAGAGTAGTTCTATTCTTGTATATAGGGGGCAGTATTATAGTAGTTATATTCTTGTATATAGGGGCAGTATTATAGTAGTTATATTCTTGTATATAGGAGCAGTATTATAGTAGTTATATTCTTGTATATAGGAGCAGTATTATAGTAGTTATATTCTTGTATATAGGGGCAGTATTATAGTAGTTATATTCCTGTATATAGGGGGCAGTATTATAGTAGTTATATTCTTGTATATAGAGAGCAGTATTATAGTAGTTATATTCTTGTATATAGGGGTAGTATTATAGTAGTTATATTCTTGTATATAGGGGTAGTATTATAGTAGTTATATTCTTGTATATAGGGGCAGTATTATAGTAGTTATATTCTTGTATATAGGGGGCAGTATTATAGTAGTTATATTCTTGTATATAGGAGCAGTATTATAGTAGTTATATTCTTGTATATAGGAGGCAGTGTTATAGTAGGTATATTCTTGTAAATAGGAGGCAGTGTTATAGTAGTTATATTCTTGTATATAGGGGCAGTATTATAGTAGTTATATTCTTGTATATAGGAGCAGTATTATAGTAGTTATATTCTTGTATATAGGGGCAGTATTATAGTAGTTATATTCTTGTATATAGGAGGCAGTATTATAGTAGTTATATTCTTGTATATAGGGGCAGTATTATAGTAGTTATATTCTTGTATATAGGGGGCAGTATTATAGTAGTTATATTCTTGTATATAGGAGCAGTACTATAGTAGTTATATTCTTGTATATAGGGGCAGTATTATAGTAGTTATATTCTTGTATATAGGGGCAGTATTATAGTAGTTATATTCTTGTATATAGGAGCAGTATTATAGTAGTTATATTCTTGTATATAGGAGCAGTATTATAGTAGTTATATTCTTGTATATAGGACGCAGTATTATAGTAGTTATATTCTTGTATATAGGGGCAGTATTATAGTAGTTATATTCTTGTATATAGGGGGCAGTATTGTAGTAGTTATATTCTTGTATATAGGGGGCAGTATTATAGTTGTTATATTCTTGTACATAGGAGCAGTATTATAGTAGTTATATTCTTGTATATAGGGGCAGTATTATAGTAGTTATATTCTTGTATATAGGAGCAGTGTTATAGTAGTTATATTCTTGTATATAAGAGGCAGTATTATAGTATTTATATTTTTGTATATAGGGGGCAGTATTATAGTAGTTATATTCTTATATATAGGGATCAGTATTATAGTAGTTAAATTCTTGTATATAGGAGCAGTATTATAGTCGTTATATTCTTGTATATAGGGGCAGTATTATAGTAGTTATATTCTTGTATATAGGAGGCAGTATTATAGTAGTTATATTCTTGTATATAGGAGCAGTATTATAGTAGTTATATTCTTGTATATAGGGGCAGTATTATAGTAGTTATATTCTTGTATATAGGGGCAGTATTATAGTAGTTATATTCTTGTATATAGGGGGCAGTATTATAGTAGATATATTCTTGTATATAGGAGGCAGTATTATAGTAGTTATATTCTTGTATATAGGAGCAGTATTATAGTAGTTATATTCTTGTACATAGGAGCAGTATTATAGTAGTTATATTCTTGTATATAGGAGCAGTATTATAGTAGTTATATTCTTGTATATAGGAGCAGTATTATTCAACTTATTTATTAATGATATAGAGGATGGGATTAATAGCACTATTTCTATTTTTGCAGATGACACCAAGCTATGTAATATAGTTCAGACTATGGAAGATGTTCATGAATTACAGGCAGATTTAAACAAACTAAGTGTTTGGGCGTCCACTTGGCAGATGAAGTTTAATGTAGATAAATGTAAAGTTATGCATCTGGGTAGCAACAACCTGCATGCATCATATGTCCTAGGGGGAGCTACACTGGCGGATTCACTTGTTGAGAAGGATCTGGGTGTTCTTGTAAATCATAAACTCAATAACAGCATGCAGTGTCAATCAGCTGCTTCAAAGGCCAGCAAGATATTGTCGTGTATTAAAAGAGGCATGGACTCGCGGGACAGAGATGTAATATTGCCACTTTACAAAGCATTAGTGAGGCCCCATCTAGAATATGCAGTTCAGTTCTGGGCTCCAGTTCATAGAAAGGATGCCCTGGAGTTGGAAAAAATACAAAGAAGAGCAACGAAGCTAATAAGGGGCATGGAGAATTTAAGTTATGAGGAAAGATTGAAAGAATTAAACCTATTTAGCCTTGAAAAAAGACGACTAAGGGGGGACATGATTAACTTATATAAATATATTAATGGCACATACAAAAAATATGGTGATATCCTGTTCCTTGTAAAACCCCCTCAAAAAACAAGGGGGCACTCCCTCCGTCTGGAGAAAAAAAGGTTCAAGCTGCAGAGGCGACAAGGCTTCTTTACAGTAAGAACGGTGAATTTATGGAATAGCCTACCGCAGGAGCTGGTCACAGCAGGGACAGTAGATGGCTTTAAAAAAGGGTTAGATAATTTCCTAGAACAAAAAAATATTAGCTCCTATGTGTAGAAATTTTTCCTTCCCTTTTCCCTTCCCTTGGTTGGACTTGATGGACATGTGTCTTTTTTCAGCCGTACTAACTATGTAACTATGTAACTATGTAACTATATCCTTGTATATAGGAGGCAGTATTATAGTAGTTATATTCTTGTATATAAGGGCAGTATTATAGTAGTTTATATTCTTGTATATAGGAGGCAGTATTATAGTAGTTATATTCTTGTATATAGGAGCAGTATTATAGTAGTTATATTCTTGTATATAGGGGCAGTATTATATTAGTTATATTCTTGTACATAGGAGCAGTATTATAGTAGTTATATTCTTGTATATAGGGGCAGTATTATAGTAGTTATATTCTTGTATATAGGGGGAAGTAATATAGTAGTTATATTCTTGTATATAGGGGGCAGTATTATAGTAGTTATATTCCTGTATATGGGAGGCAGTATTATAGTAGTTATATTCTTGTATATAGGGGGCAGTATTATAGTAGTTCTATTCTTGTATATAGGGGCAGTATTATAGTAGTTCTATTCTTGTATATAGGAGCAGTATTATATTAGTTATATTCTTGTATATAGGGGTAGTATTATAGTAGCTATATTCTTGTATATAGGGGCAGTATTATAGTAGTTATATTCTTGTATATAGGGGCAGTATTATAGTAGTTATATTCTTGTATATAGTAGCAGTATTATAGTAGTTATATTCTTGTATATAGGGGGCAGTATTATAGTAGTTATATTCTTGTATATAGGGAGCAGTATTATAGTAGTTATATTCTTGTATATAGGGGGCAGTATTATAGTAGTTATATTCTTTTATATAGGGGGCAGTATTATAGTAGTTATATTCTTGTATATAGGAGCAGTATTATAGTAGTTATATTCTTGTATATAGGGGCAGTATTATAATACTTATATTCTTGTATATAGGGGCAGTATTATAGTAGATATATTCTTGTATATAGGGGCAGTATTATAGTAGTTATATTCTTGTATATAGGGGCAGTATTATAGTAGTTATATTCTTGTATATAGGGAGCAGTATTATAGTAGTTATATTCTTGTATAAGCGGGGCAGTATTATGGTAGTTATATTCTTGTATATAGGAGCAGTATTATAGTAGTTATAGTCTTGTATATAGGAGCAGTATTATAGTAGTTATATTCTTGTATATAGGGAGCAGTATTATAGTAGTTATATTCTTGTATATAGGGGGCAGTATTATAGTAGTTATATTCTTGTATATAGGAGCAGTATTATAGTAGTTATATTCTTGTATATAGGGGCAGTATTATAGTCGTTATATTCTTGTATATAGGGAGCAGTATTATAGTAGTTATATTCTTGTATATAGGGGGCAGTATTATAGTAGTTATATTCTTGTATATAGGGGGCAGTATTATAGTAGTTATATTCTTGTATATAGGGGCAGTATTATAGTAGTTATATTCTTGTATATAGGAGCAGTATTATAGTAGTTATATTCTTGTATATAGGAGCAGTATTATAGTAGTTTTATTCTTGTATATAGCGGCAGTATTATAGTAGTTATATTCTTGTATATAGGGAGCAGTATTATAGTAGTTATATTCTTGTATATAGGGGGCAGTATTATAGTAGTTATATTCTTGTATATAGGGGCAGTATTATAGTAGTTATATTCTTGTATATAGGGAGCAGTATTATAGTTGTTATATTCTTGTATATAGGGGCAGTATTATAGTAGTTATATTCTTGTATATAGGAGCAGTATTATAGTAGTTATATTCTTGTATATAGGGAGCAGTATTATAGTTGTTATATTCTTGTATGTAGCGGCAGTATTATAGTAGTTATATTCTTGTATGTAGGGGCAGTATTATAGTCGTTATATTCTTGTATATAGGGAGCAGTATTATAGTAGTTATATTCTTGTATATAGGGGGCAGTATTATAGTAGTTATATTCTTGTATATAGGGAGCAGTATTATAGTAGTTATATTCTTGTATATAGGGGGCAGTATTATAGTAGTTATATTCTTGTATATAGGGGCAGTATTATAGTAGTTATATTCTTGTATATAGGGAGCAGTATTATAGTAGTTATATTCTTGTATATAGGAGCAGTATTATAGTAGTTATATTCTTGTATATAGGGGTAGTATTATAGTAGTTATATTCTTGTATATAGGGGGCAGTATTATAGTAGTTATATTCTTGTATATAGGATCAGTATTATAGTAGTTATATTTTTGTATATAGGAGCAGTATTATAGTAGTTATATTCTTGTATATAGGGGCAGTATTATAGTAGTTATATTCTTGTATATAGGGGCAGTATTATAGTAGATATATTCTTGTATATATGGAGCAGTATTATAGTAGTTATATTCTTGTATATAGGGAGCAGTATTATAGTAGTTATATTCTTGTATATGGGGGCAGTATTCTAGTAGTTATATTCTTGTATATAGGGAGCAGTATTATAGTAGTTATATTCTTGTTTTTAGGGGGAACATTCTACTCAAAAATAGTGCAAGATCATTTGTGCTCCATGCACTTAGTAAATACTAATCAGACAGCACTTGGTGCCTTTCACTTTATATGGAACAAGGGCTACATCTTATCCACTGCATGACCTTTATTTTGATCGGAACTTTTGTAATGATTTTTCTTTTTTAGACGATTCACATAACATGATTTCTATAATAAACACAATGTGAGACGAAAACCGAATTGAAGAGCTTTCATATCTATCTATCTATCTATCTATCTATCTATCTATCTATCTATCTATCTATCTATCTATCTATCTATCTATCTATCTATCTATCTATCTATCTATCTATCTATCCAGGGGCGTAACTAGGAAAGACTGGGCCCCATAGCAAACTTTTGACTGGGGCCCCCCCCTCTGCTGGGTATCACACAACCCCCCCCCTTGTAGATAGTGCCTCCCTATAGATTCCACCACACAGCGCCCCCCTTTAGATAGCACCATACACAGCCCCCTGTAGATAACGCCATACAGCCCCCCTGTAGATAACGCCATACAGCCCCCCCTGTAGATAACGCCATACAGCCCCCTCTGTAGATTACGCCCAAAAAAAAAAACGGCCTATAGTTTGTCCTACAAAGACATGCATCCCCTATCCACAGGATAGGGGATACATGTGTGATCGCTGGCAGCGATAAGGAGAACGGGGGACCGAAAGTCCCCTGAACTTCTCCATGACAAACCTCGGACTTCCGGCGTCTGCGCAGCTCAATAAAATGAAAGGAGCGCTGGTCACGCATGCGCACAAGTACGACCGGTGCGCAAGTCATTTCCATGGAGCTGCAGACAGACTACGGAAGTCCGAGGTTTGTCATGGAGAACTTAGGGGGGACTTTCGGTCCCCCGTTCTCCTCATCGCTGGGCGTCCCAGCGATCCCACATGTATCCCCTATCCTGTGGTTAGGGGATGCATGTCTTTTGTAGGAACAACCCCTTCAGTGGCGTCGCGCTGTAGCAGCCATAGCGGCTGCTAGCGGAGCCTGCGGCCATGGGAGGGGCCGTGCCGGCGGGTGGCACGGGCCCCCTCATGCTGCAGGCCCCGTAGAAGTCGCTACGGCTGCTATAGCGGTAGTTACGCCACTGCGCATAGGTTTGTACGCCGTAAAACGACAGCTCCCAGCATGGCCGAAACAATGATAAGGATATGCTGGGAGATGCAGTTTCACAAAAAAAAAATCATTCCACCATCATCTCGCTGCAGATCATACAGTGACTACAATACTGATTAGAGGCAGAATAAACATTTACATTAAGTGACTCACCGGTGACGTCTCAGATTCTAGTTCTTTTCTTCTCCCTCCGGTTCAGACATCTATGATGGATTTCTCCCGGCCATAACCCATTTCTGCAGTTTTCCGTTTAGATGTCTACAGCTTCTCACTTTTAAAACATTTCCTCACCTGTAAACAAAGTTAAAATTCTCAACACATCTAAATATAACTGTCACACACACACACACACACACACACACACACACACACCGTGCCCCCTGTAGATAGTGCCCCCTGTAGATAGTGCCCCCTGTAGATAGTGACCTACATAGAAGCCCCTGTAGATAGTGCCCACATATGGACTCCAGAGCTGCAAGGCAATAGTGCTAACCACTGAGCCACCGTGCTGCCCTACATATAGCTTCCCCTATAGTTAGTGCTCCACGTATAGCCCACCTCTGTAGATATTGTCCCACATATAGCCCACCCCTGTAGACTGTGCACTACATATAGCCACCCTGTTGCTAGTGCCCCACAGGTAACCCACCCCTGTATATAGTGTCCCACACATAGCCCACCCCTATAGAAAGTACCCTAAAAAATAGCTCCCCTATAGATAGTGCTCTACATATAGCCCACCCCTGTATAGTGTCTCACATATACTGCCCCACATATAGACCCCCCTGTAGATAGTGGCCCACATCCCCACATACAGACCTCCCCTGTAGCTAGTGCCCGACATATAGACCCCCCCTGTATATAGTGGCCCACATATAGACCCCCCTGTATATAGTGGCCCACACCCCCACATATAGACCCCCCTGTAGCTACTGCCCCACATATAGACCCCCCTGTAGCTACTGCCCCACATATAGACCCCCTATATATAATAGCCCACATAAAGACGACCCCCCCTGTAGATTGACCCCCCCCCCACTATAGATAATGCCATTCACATTTTTATGAGGAAAAAATATATAAAGTTGACATACTCACATTCTCCGGTTCCCACGCTGTTCACTGGCGATGCAGACATGCTCTCTTCTGAGCATGTCTGCAGGAGCTGAATGAGCGTCCTTCAATGACGCTGATTGGCGGGGCAGAATGACTTGCCCCGCCAATCAGCACCTTCCAAGCATGGAAGCGGCGCGATGATGTCATCGCGCCGCTAGCCAATCAGTGTCATTGTAAGGCACTGGATGGTCAGGCACGGAACATGCCCGGCCAATCAGTGCTAATACATGTATTTGGCTGCCGCTAGCACCGGGGCCCCCTCCGGTGCTAGCGACACCTACAGGCATGAGAGTGCCTGTGTAAGGCTCGGTGGCGCGGGCCCCACAGTAGCGGTGCTACCCCTTTAGCAGCCATAACGGCTGCTAGCGGCGCCACCGGGCATTTGGGAGGGCGTGTCGGCTGGCGGCACGGGCCCCCTCAAGCCCCGGGCCCCGTAGCAGCCGCTACTGCTGCTACCGCGGTAGTTACACCACTGTATCTATCTATCTATCTATCTATCTCATATCTATCTATCTATCTATCTATCTATCTATCTATCTATCTATCTATCTATCTATCTATCTATCTATCTATCTATCTATCTCATATCTATCTATCTATCTATCTATCTCATATCTATCTATCTATCTATCTATCTATCTATCTATCTATCTATCTCTATCTATCTCATATCTATCTATCTATCTATCTATCTATCTATCTATCTATCTATCTATCTATCTATCTATCTATCTATCTATCTATCTATCTATCTATCTATCTCATATCTATCTATCTATCTATCTATCTATCTATCTATCTCATATCTATCTATCTATCTATCTATCTATCTATCTATCTATCTATCTATCTATCTATCTATCTATCTATCTATCTATCTATCTATCTATCTATCTATCTATCTCATATCTATCTATCTATCTCATATCTATCTATCTATCTATCTATCTATCTCATATCTATCTATCTATCTATCTATCTATCTATCTATCTATCTATCTATCTATCTATCTATCTATCTATCTATCTATCTATCTATCTCATATCTATCTATCTATCTATCTATCTATCTATCTATCTATCTATCTATCTATCTATCTATCTATCTATCTCATATCTATCTATCTATCTATCTATCTATCTATCTATCTATCTATCTATCTATCTATCTATCTATCTATCTATCTATCTATCTATCATCTATCTCATATCTATCTATCTATCTATCTATCTATCTATCTATCTATCTATCTATCTATCTATCTATCTATCTATCTATCTATCTATCTATCTATCTATCTATCTATCTACCTATCTATCTATCTATCTATCTATCTATCTATCTATCTATCTATCTATCTATCTATCTATCTATCTATCTATCTATCTATCTATCTATCTCATATCTATCTATCTATCTATCTATCTATCTATCTATCTATCTATCTATCTATCTATCTATCTATCTATCTATCTATCTATCTCATATCTATCTATCTATCTATCTATCTATCTATCTATCTATCTATCTATCTATCTATCTATCTATCTCATATCTATCTATCTATCTCATATCTATCTATCTATCTATCTATCTATCTATCTATCTATCTATCTCATATCTATCTATCTATCTATCTATCTATCTATCTATCTATCTATCTATCTATCTATCTATCTCATATCTATCTATCTATCTATCTATCTATCTATCTATCTATCTATCTATCTATCTATCTATCTATCTATCTATCTCATATCTATCTATCTATCTATCTATCTATCTATCTATCTATCTATCTATCTATCTATCTATCTATCTATCTATCTATCTATCTATCTATCTATCTATCTATCTAATTAATTTGCAGGAAGATCAATGATATTTTTTGCCTTCTTCCATCAGTTGTGAAATAATAATATCTGTTATTTGCCAATTATCATGTGACACCATGTGAGAAATATGAATTCGGGATGTGATAAGGACACCTCTTACCTCTGTGCGTCATGCACCTTTGTCGGCACCAGTCTAATTCCTGGTTATGGCGCTTGACTTAAGGTATGTTTGATGACTTTCGCTGTCTACGACCTTACACCCCCCAAACCCCAATAAGAGACCACACATGAATTTTGGTGTAATAGGGGCAGTATTATAGTAGTTATATTCTTGTATATAGGGGCAGTATTATAGTAGTTATATTCTTGTATATAGGGAGCAGTATTATAGTAGTTATATTCTTGTATAAGCGGGGCAGTATTATGGTAGTTATATTCTTGTATATAGGAGCAGGATATATCTATCTATCTATCTATCTACCTATCTATCTATCTATCTATCTATCTATCTATCTATCTATCTATCTATCTATCTATCTATCTATCTATCTATCTATCTATCTATCTATCTATCTCATATCTATCTATCTATCTATCTATCTATCTATCTATCTATCTATCTATCTATCTATCTATCTATCTATCTATCTCATATCTATCTATCTATCTATCTATCTATCTATCTATCTATCTATCTATCTATCTATCTATCTATCTATCTATCTATCTATCTATCTATCTCATATCTATCTATCTATCTCATATCTATCTATCTATCTATCTATCTATCTATCTATCTATCTATCTATCTATCTATCTATCTATCTATCTATCTATCTATCTATCTATCTATCTCATATCTATCTATCTATCTATCTATCTATCTATCTATCTATCTATCTATCTATCTATCTATCTATCTATCTCATATCTATCTATCTATCTATCTATCTATCTATCTATCTATCTATCTATCTATCTATCTATCTATCTATCTATCTATCTATCTATCTCATATCTATCTATCTATCTATCTATCTATCTATCTATCTATCTATCTATCTATCTATCTATCTAATTAATTTGCAGGAAGATCAATGATATTTTTTGCCTTCTTCCATCAGTTGTGAAATAATAATATCTGTTATTTGCCAATTATCATGTGACACCATGTGAGAAATATGAATTCGGGATGTGATAAGGACACCTCTTACCTCTGTGCGTCATGCACCTTTGTCGGCACCAGTCTAATTCCTGGTTATGGCGCTTGACTTAAGGTATGTTTGATGACTTTCGCTGTCTACGACCTTACACCCCCCAAACCCCAATAAGAGACCACACATGAATTTTGGTGTAAAGGCCACAGCAGCCATTTATTAAACACACCTTTTCCTGATAAAAGAGCATAACCATAAACACATCATAACTCCATGATAACATCCTGCTCTATTTCCCAACTCCAGATAAAGGATCCTTGAAGGCACTTCAATCATTAAACTCCATCGTTTCCTTATTAGGTCTGGACCTCTTACCCTACAGCCGTTCTGCACCTGACCCGAGGGCACCAACCATGTCCAAGACCTCTCTCTCCCTTCCTGGGGACCCTGCCCATCAGGAATATATATGAGCTGGGTAACCACTCCCCAGCCCCTCCAATACTATCCCGGGTTAAACGCCCCGAGTTCTCTTGCAACAATCTCCATTGTTGCTTCTCCTTCTTACCATTACGTGCCTCCAAAGACCCCTCCTCCTACCGCCATTGCTACTGTGACAAAAAACCCAACCGTCAAATTCCCATAAACAGGAGAAAATAGCTGGGAGGGCGGGCGGGACAAATTTTTCTCCTGTTGTCCAGCGGGAAAGAGGGCTGCCTCTTCCCCGCATGGACTTATATACTTTACTCTCCACCCACCACATAAAGATACATTTTGCCCCATGCCCCTTTTCCTTAGCCCTCCAATCCCTATAACATAGTCTAAAACTTAGTAGCCAAAACATAGCAGCCTAAAAATCCCAAACACCTAGTCATGCGCTTCCTTCATTACGGCTGCGCCTACATTACGCTGGGCTTACTTTCCCTGCCGCCTCCATCAGACTGTACATACAGAATACCTGCTCGTCCTGTAAACATTCTGAAAAAATGAACATAGAAGCAAATAATCTGAATAAATCCAATTAACACATGAGGGAGAATTATAGAGCAGAAAATCTATCTCCTCCAGGAAACACATCACTCGCAGAATGTTCCGTACATTGTTCTATCAGCAGAAACCCTGCACATTACCCGCTCTGGTAATTAATGAAAATTGGACAATAAAATGATCATAAAAAATAATTCTACTTCATCATCATCCGTGTTTAGTCTCAGAGAGGAAACTGCTAAATACACAGAGAAGAACATTCCTCATACAGCCCAGATAATGAAGGACAACTCAGCTACGTTTTATCATTGGGAAAAGTTTTCGGTTGTATCTGTTTCTAGGAAAGCTGGGTGACAATGAACATGGACGCAATTACTGCTGCTGGCACTTAATGTTTTTTACTTAAATCAATCTACAGATGTAGCAAAGCAACACGGATGGTTCACTGCCTGACAAGGAAGAATTGCTGCTAAGGACCCTGGGAAAGCCGGGTGACAACCCCTGTGGGAGCTGTAATAGCAGATCTATCTATCTATCTATCTATCTATCTATCTATCTATCTATCTATCTATCTATCTATCTATCTATCTATCTATCTATCTATCTATCATCTATCTATCTATCTATCTATCTATCTATCTATCTATCTATCTATCTATCTATCTATCTATCTATCTATCTATCTAATATCTATCTATCTATCTATCTATCTATCTATCTATCTATCTATCTATCTATCTATCTATCTATCTATCTATCTATCTATCTATCTATCTATCTATCTATCTATCTATCTATCTATCTATCTCATATCTATCTATCTATCTAATCTATCTATCTCATATCTATCTATCTATCTATCTATCTATCTATCTATCTATCTAATATCTATCTATCTATCTATCTATCTATCTATCTATCTATCTATCTATCTATCTATCTATCTATCTATCTAATATCTATCTATCTATCTATCTATCTATCTATCTATCTATCTATCTATCTATCTATCTATCTATCTATCTATCTATCTATCTATCTATCTATCTATCTATCTATCTATCTATCTATCTCATATCTATCTATCTCATATCTATCTATCTCATATCTATCTATCTATCTATCTATCTATCTATCTATCTATCTATCTATCTATCTATCTATCTATCTATCTATCTATCTATCTATCTATCTATCTATCTATCTATCTATCTATCTATCTAATATCTATCTATCTATCTATCTATCTATCTATCTATCTATCTATCTATCTATCTATCTATCTATCTATCTATCTATCTATCTATCTATCTATCTAATATCTATCTATCTATCTATCTATCTATCTATCTATCTATCTATCTATCTATCTATCTATCTATCTATCTAATATCTATCTATCTATCTATCTATCTATCTATCTATCTATCTATCTATCTATCTATCTATCTATCTATCTATCTATCTATCTATCTATCTATCTATCTATCTATCTATCTATCTATCTATCTATCTATCTATCTCATATCTATCTCATATCTATCTCATATCTATCTATCTATCTATCTATCTATCTATCTATCTATCTATCTATCTATCTATCTATCTATCTATCTATCTATCTATCTATCTATCTATCTATCTATCTATCTATCTATCTATCTATCTATCTCATATCTATCTATCTCATATCTATCTATCTATCTATCTATCTATCTATCTATCTATCTATCTATCTATCTATCTATCTATCTATCTATCTATCTATCTATCTATCTATCTATCTATCTATCTATCTCATATCTATCTATCTATCTATCTATCTATCTATCTATCTATCTATCTATCTATCTATCTATCTATCTATCTATCTATCTATCTATCTATCTCATATCTATCTATCTATCTAATCTATCTATCTCATATCTATCTATCTAATATCTATCTATCTATCTATCTATCTATCTATCTATCTATCTATCTATCTATCTATCTATCTATCTATCTCATATCTATCTCATATCTATCTATCTATCTATCTATCTATCTATCTATCTATCTATCTATCTATCTATCTATCTATCTATCTATCTATCTATCTATCTATCTATCTATCTATCTATCCATCTATCTATCTCATATCTATCTCATATCTATCTATCTATCTATCTATCTATCTATCTATCTATCTATCTATCTATCTATCTATCTATCTATCTATCTATCTATCTATCTATCTATCTATCTATCTATCTATCTATCTATCTATCTCATATCTATCTCATATCTATCTATCTATCTATCTATCTATCTATCTATCTATCTATCTATCTATCTATCTATCTATCTATCTATCTATCTATCTATCTATCTATCTATCTATCTATCTATCTATCTATCTCATATCTATCTATCTATCTATCTATCTATCTATCTATCTATCTATCTATCTATCTATCTATCTATCTATCTATCTATCTATCTATCTATCTATCTATCTATCAGATATCTATCTATCTATCTATCTATCTATCTATCTATCTATCTATCTATCTATCTATCTATCTATCTATCTATCTATCTATCTATCTATCATCATCATCTTTTTGCACACTTTAGTGTATACACTTTGCCTATGATAACTTTATAATTAATCTTACAGACTATTCTATAAGGATATATTTCACAGCTCATATCGGCGTTTTCTCTCATGTCAGCTCATTCGGGTGATTGGGAAACCACCAGCGTAATAAGATTTTCTGTAAACAGTCTGGCAGTCATCATACTTGTAGCAATGCTAATCTGTGACACTAAACTTGCGAGCATGTGCCATAATATCGCCCGGATATTTCTATTGCTACAAACTGTCAAAAGCAGCAAAACATCCGAAGATAAATTTCTGGAAAAACATTTCAGAGCAAATACAGTTTCATATAAAGTCATAGACGGAAGGTGCGGGATGTTTGTTTGTTCTTTATTTTTTGGTCAATGCCTAAGGGCCTGTTCACATCAGCGTTCGCTTTCCGTTGAGGGGTTCCGTCTGAGGATACCGTCATGGAACCACGCAACGGAAAGTCAAACGGAAATTTTAGCTTCCCTTTGCATCACCATTGGTATCAATGGTGATGGAAACATCGCTAATGGTTTCCGTTCGTCACCATTCCGGCAGGTTTCCGGTTTTCCGACTGAATCAATAGCGCAGTCGACTCCGCTATTGATTCCATCAGAAAACCAGAAACCTGCTGGAATGGTGACAAACGGAAACCATTAGCGATTTTTCCGTCACATTGATATCAATGGTGACTGAAACGGAAGCTGTGGTTTCACTTTCACTTTCCGTTGCGGAGTTCACCCGACGGAAACCTGCGACGGAACCCCGGAACGGAAAGCAAACGGTGATGTGAACAGGCCTTTAGCATTGTTTCCGTCACCATTGATATCAATGGTGATGCAAACGGAAGCTGTGGTTTCCGTTTGACTTTCCGTTGCGGGAACCCCTCAACGGAAAGCGAACGCTGCTGTGAACAGACCCTAATTGTGTTGAAATGTAAAAAACAGGTTAATTTTCCTGATGACAAACGTTCCGCGGAATTCTTAACGAGTAAGTAAGAGTTGTTATAGGAAAACAACAATCTCTGTCCCCCAGAATTAAAGATTGGAGCTCAACTTGTGCAGTAGTCTTCCCTTCATGACATGATGAAGCTGGATCTTGATAATATGTGGTTTACATTAAAAATCTTCATTTCATTCCATCATTAGAGAAAAGAAAATTTATTCGACACAAATCAAATTAGTTACAAACTTTCTAAAAGCTTCGGATTTGAGCAAATCCGGATCTTTTGGGAAACGTTACGCACAAATCGCTCAAAATGGCAATGGCAAGAAAACGGAGAAGAAGGATCAAATAACCTCGGGCTGCGGCCTTCCCCATAATCCTTTTGCAGGCATCCCTCCTTCTAGCACAGCCAATCATGAGGGGTAAAGGTGCGAGTCACTGATGACTCAGTGGATGACGGTCATATGAGTCATAGCCACTATAAACATCCCAACCAGGAAATGCTGCTGCTTTGTGGGGATACAGATAGGGGAGAGAGAGGACGTCAGACAGAGAGTCAGAGACCGTAAAAAACAGAATACAGATAGAGAGTGGATTAGTGTCAGTGAGTGTGTTTTTCATAGTGAGGAGAAGAAAATAGTTAGATTTACAATAATTTAAAAGAGAGATAGATTTTAAAGAGAGATAGGAGTCAGTCAGTGTCAGTGTGAAGGATTTGCCTGACACAGCTTCTGTGTCGACACCCGTGGTTAATCAGCCTTCATCTGTTCCTAGGTCTGCTAGAGTGACTCGATCTGCTACCACTCAGGCTGGTAGGCTGAGGAGTGGGAGAGCCTATCGCAGCCTGGCCAGACGGTTCTAGCTCCCGCCCTTGGTCCACTTATACCTTCATTTGCTGCTTGTCCTTTGCCTGTGATTCTCTTGTTTCCTGGCTCTGCTGTTCCTGCTGTTACCATTAACCTCTGCTTCATATTGACCCTCGCTTGACTGACTATTCTCCTGCTCTGCATTTGTTACCACGTACACTCCTGGTTTGACTCGGCTCGTCCACTACTCTGTTGCTCACGGTGTTCAACTGCCCCACATTCCTTTGCTTTTGTGTTCCTTTGTCTTGTTTGTCTGTCGTGCACATATTGAGCGTAGGGACCGTCGCCCAGTTGTACGCCGTCGCCTAGGACAGGCCGTGCAAGTAGGCAGGGACTGAGTGGCGGGTAGATTAGGGCTCACCTGTCTGTCTCCCTATCCTGACATTACAGTCAGTGTGTTAGTTAGACAGGCAGCCATTGCTGTGAGTGAGTGCTGCTGCAGCTATGCAATTCTTACATTAATTTATGAATCATCAATGTTCATCACATCATTCACAAATCTAGCGTGCCGCTGCCTTCTGAAACAGACGTCATGAACGTGATATCACTCATTGTTTTGCATGTATCTAATAGGGCCACCAAAAGGGATAATTTTTAGAACCTTTTTAATTTTAAAAAGCATAAAAATTCTTGCAGTGCCGTGTGTTATTAAACAGGCTGTTTGTTCCTACTGACTATCATCCGTTTACCCATACCCAAATATGTTGCTGTCACTATGATATTACTAATGCGGTCTAGGCGTTAAAGAGTTTGAAATGGTTTGGATACAGTCCTAGAAGACCTCAGAGTCCCATACATGACTTTACAGGGCAATCGGGGGAACTTTTAAATAGCGATGAATTTATTTGGACCGAATCAAATCTGACTGCCGGTTCGATAGAATCGGAACCAAAATAAATATTGAGAGATTCGCTCATCTGTGTAAATAAAGTTTTGAACAATATGGAAAAAATATTAAAAGTTCAAGCAAAACCCTTTTTCCATTTTTAAAATAATGTAACAAATAAAAAAAATAAACATAATTGGTATCATCGCATTCATAATGATCAAAACTATTAAAATATAACGTTATTTATCCAGCATGGTGAACGCCGTAAAAATATTTCCAATAACGGACTGGTTTCTCTTTTTATGTTTTTTTTTGTTTTGTTTTTTGGGAGTTCTGACGGGTAAAATGATTTATTTGTGTTTTCCACGCATGGTTGCTGTCATTGGGAATGGCCATAGGAGACTCCACTGCGCACTGCCTGGTCATGTCCAAATATTTACCCTGACCCGCTGAGGATCCCGATCTCACTATTATCTTTATGTTCATCTTTCAACGCCCGTGATTCTTTATAGAGATGAAACGTTTCATCAGCTTGAGTCAGATTCGTTCCGCAATTTGTTGAGAATGTTATTCAATCCCTGGGGCGCTGAATGTTTCCTGTAGTTGCACAGAGTAGACTGAAAAAAAGACAATTGTCAGCTTCTCGCACATCCAGATGTTTGGGCCAAAATACAAAACCCTCCTCCTATGGCCAAAAAAAACAATATTTTCTAATCCCACAAGCAGCACCCCAAACAGTTAGGGTATGTTCACACGAGGTCATTACGTCCGTAATTGACGGACGTATTTCGGCCGCAAATCCCGGACTGAACACAGTGCAGGGAGCCGGGCTTCTAGTATCATAGTTATGTACGACTCTAGGAGTCCCTGCCTCGCTGCAGGACAACTGTTCCGTACTGTAATCATGTTTTCAGTACGAGACAGTTGTCCGGCAGCGAGGCAGGGACTCCTCGTGTGAACATACCCTTACGCCTCATTCACACGACAGGGTCCGAGTGTCGGCCGATAAAATCGGCCGTTTTGGGCCATTTTTCCCAGCCAGTTTGCATCCGTTCTGATTCCGTTCCGGGCCGTGTTGCCGTTTTTAACGGCTGATTTTGACCCGTTTTGCATCCGTTTTTTTCTATGTCCGTTTTAATATCGGATGAATTTCATTTCAATTTGTTGCCACACACAGCCCTTTGTAGATAATGCCACAGCCCCCTGTAGGTAATGCCACCCAGCCCCCTGTTGGTAATGCCACCCATCCCCCTGTTGGTAATGCCACCCATCCCCCTGCAGGTAATGCCACCCAGCCCCCTGCAGGTAATGCCACCCAGCCGCCTGCAGGTATTGCCACCCAGCACCCTGCAGGTAATGCTACCCAGCCCCCTGCAGGTAATGCCACCCAGCCCCCTGCAGGTAATGCCACCCAGCCCCCTGCAGGTAATGCCACCCAGCCCCCTGCAGGTAATGCTACCCAGCCCCCTGTAGGTAATGCCACCCTGCCCCTTGTAGGTAATGCCACCCAGCCCCTGTAGGTAATGCCACACAGCCCCCTACAGGCAATGCCACCCTGCCCCCTGCAGATAATGCCACCAAGTCCCCTGTAGGTAATGCCACACAGCCCCCTGTAGGTAATGCCACCCAGCCCCCTGTAGGTAATGCCACCCAGCCCCCTGCAGGTGATGCCACCCAGCCCCCTGTAGGTGATGCCACCCAGCCCCCTGTAGGTGATACCACCCAGTCCCCTGTAGGTGATGCCACCCAGTCCCCTGTAGGTGATGTCACCCAGCCCCCTGTAGGTGATGCCACCCAGCCCCTGTAGGTGATGCCACACAACCCCCTGTAGGTTGCACCCATCCCCCCCTTCCATGAGAAGTCACTGACATCAATGTCCATATATGGACAGTGTAGTAACTCACTTCTCCTGTAGCGGAATCCCCAATCCCCGGCCGGGGATTGGGGATTCCGACTCCTACAGGGAGCAAGAGAAGACCACCCTCCTCCTCACATGCACTCTGCACTGTGAGGAGGAGGAGGAGGAGGAGAGAGAGCGCGAGCGACGGAAAACCTGGCCATCACTCGGGACACATTCCGGTGATGGCCGTGTATTACCCGGCCCCATAGACTTCTATGGGAGCCGGGCGGCCGTGTAAACGGCCGAAAATAGGGCATGTCCCATTTTTCGACGGCCAGGTTTCCCGGGCAGTCAAAAAAAATCGGTCGTGTGAATAGCCCCATTAGGTCTATTGTTCCTACTGCAGCCGGGTGACGGACGATTTATGAATCTATTATCTATCTATCTATCTATCTATCTATCTATCTATCTATCTATCTATCTATCTATCTATCTATCTATCTATCTATCTATCTATCTCATATCTATCTATCTATCTATCTATCTATCTATCTATCTATCTATCTATCTATCTATCTATCTATCTATCTATCTATCTATCTATCTATCTATCTATCTATCTATCTATCTATCTATCTATCTATCTATCTATCTATCTCATATCTATCATCTATCTATCTATCTATCTATCTATCTATCTATCTATCTATCTATCTATCTATCTATCTATCTATCTATCTATCTATCTATCTATCTATCTATCTATCTATCTATCTATCTATCTATCTATCTATCTATCTATCCCACCTTATAGAGCTCGCCTTGTCGTGGCAGGTGGGCTCACACAATTTGATCAAAATGTGCGCTAAGAACCTCCCTATTGTAAGTAGATTTAGCAGTAATGCATAACATTTAATTATTTAGCGTATATATCTTGCCCCACAAAAGAGTGATTATAACATTATATCCGTATAATAATTCCAGAAACGATGCCTGAATAACTTTATTTTAGTACTGAGTTTTCAAAAAAATAAATCTAATTGACCTATCAGCTACCAAATCATCATCATCATCATCATCATTTCCTCCCTGTTTAGATGATTGATTATTGACACAAATAGTCCACAAAGTGCCGCATTATCTGGAGGAGAATTTTCAGGTCTGCTCCTTTAATCATCATTAAATTTGAGTATAGGGGGCGCCCCACCTCACAATGAGCTTCTTATATTACAAGCCGATTTATCATTGATTAAAATGATCTTCCCCTCCAAGGTCAGTAGAGAGAAAGCAGAACCCTTTGAGGAAAGTTAATTTGGATGTTTAGGTGGTCGCATGTCTCGCTGAAAATTATTGGGACATATCAGATTTCTTAGTGAAAACATTTAATACCTTTGAGAGCAGAAATTTAGAGCAGAGGTCACGCAGGGGATGCTGATCAATACCTCGGGGGGTCCGAGTAGCTCAGCTCATTTATGATACATTGAAAACAATGACTAATCATCAATCAGGAACTAATATATCTATCTATCTATCTATCTATCTATCTATCTATCTATCTATCTATCTATCTATCTATCTATCTATCTATCTAATCTATCTATCTATCTATCTATCTATCTATCTATCTATCTATCTATCTATCTATCTATCTATCTATCTATCTATCTATCTATCTATCTATCTATCTATCTATCTATCTCATGTCTATCTATCTATCTATCTATCTATCTATCTATCTATCTATCTATCTATCTATCTATCTATCTATCTATCTATTGTCACGGCGCGGGGTGTGGACCCACTGGGCCGTACCGCGTAGCGGGGTAGCAGCTGGCCAACTAGGTACAAAACAATGTCTATAGTTCAATGTCTATAGACAGTGGCAGGATCACGACTTGGCTTTCACAGCAGGTGACGCCGCGGATTCAGCGGGAAGGCACGACTTGGCTTTCACAGCAGGTGACGCCGCGGATGCAGCGGGAAGGCACGACTTGGCTTTCACAGCAGGTGACGCCGCGGATGCGGCGGAACACACGACTTCGCTTTCACAGCATGTAACGATAGTACGGGATACAGGGTACAGGCAGCAGGAACGGGCAACACTGGGAACTGGAAAACACTGGGAGACCTTTAGCAAGACAGACTAGGGTATACAAAAACGCTCAGGCAAGGAACCAGTGGGCAGAGCTCATTTTTATAGTCCAGCAGCCATTTGGGCTAATACCTGATTACTGGCAGCTGGACGCGTACTGGCCCTTTAAGGCCGTGCACGCGCGGGCGCGCGCGCCCTGCGGGGAACGGCGCGAGGACCCGGAAGACAGTGCCGGCGCCTGCCAGAGGGAGGAGGACGCCGAGCAGAGAGGTGTCCATGGCCGGGTTCGTCAGGGGGTGAGTTAGAACGGCGATCCCCGGCCATGGACGTAACAGTATCCCCCCTCTTACGCCCCCTCCTCTTGGGACCAGAGCGGGAAAAAAATTTCTTCTTGAGGACCGGGGCATCGATATTCTCCTCTGGCTCCCAAGACCTTTCCTCTGGGCCAAATCCCCTCCAATCCACCAAGTAAAATGTCCTGCCTCCTACTTTCTTGGTGGCCAGGATCTCCCTCACTTCAAAAGTTCCGGATGAACTGCCAGGAGCCACTGCGGAACTAGGAGTCCTGGAATAGCGGTTTAGAACCACGGGTTTTAGCAAGGAGACGTGGAAGGAATTCGGGATCTTGAGGGTAGGAGGCAGTCGAAGCTTGTACGACACAGGATTGATCTGCAGCAGAATCTCGAAGGGTCCAAGGAACCTGGGGGCAAACTTGCAAGATGGCACCCTCAGCCGGATATTCCTGGAAGACAGCCAGACCTTTGTACCTGGAAGAAACTGGGGAGGTTCTCGTCTTCTAGTGTCTGCCTTTCTCTTCATGCGGTACACCGCCAGCAGAATAGAAGACCGTGTCTGCTGCCATATTTGCAGAAAGTTCCTGAAGGTAGAATCGGCTGCAGGCACCTGAGACATAGTAGAGCCGGGCAGGGGTATTCGAGGATGTTGGCCATAGACTATAAAGAACGGACTGGAAGTGGTGGACTCACTGGTATGGTTATTATAAGAGAACTCCGCCCACGGAAGCAGCTGCACCCAGTCATCATGTCTTCTGGAAACAAAGTGCCGTAGGTAGTTCTCCATAATTTGATTAATCCTCTCAACTTGTCCATTGGACTGAGGGTGATAAGCTGAGGAGAAGTCCAACTTTACCCCGAGTAGGCCACAGAGTGCTCTCCAGAACTTAGAGGTGAACTGGACCCCTCGATCCGAGACAATATGCAGAGGTAGTCCATGCAGACGGAAGATGTGTTGCATGAAGAGGTCAGCCAGTCGAGCGGCAGAAGGCAGGCCAGTCAGGGGAACAAAATGAGCCATCTTTGAAAAACGATCCACCACCACCCAGATCACACTGCATCCTGCAGAGGGAGGCAGATCCGTAACAAAATCCATAGCAATAATCCGCCAGGGGGCCTCGGGCACCGGCAGTGGTTGGAGCAGACCGGCTGGTCTGGAGTGGGAACCCTTGTTGGCTGCACACACCGTACAGGAGGAGACAAAGTCTATGACGTCTTTGGGCAGCGTGGGCCACCAGAACTGACGGGCAATCAGGTATCGGGTCTTACGGGCACCCGCATGTCCAGCCAGCTTGGAACAGTGACCCCAGCGAAGGATTCTTCCTCTGTCTGCCAGCCGTACGAAAGTTTTTCCTGGGGGAATGCCTTTAACCTGCAGAGGGTTGACAGGGTAGATGCAGGAGGGATCGATAATATTCTGTGGGGGCTCCACAGTGTCCTCTGTTTCAAAAGACCTAGACAAGGCATCGGCCCTCACATTCTTGTCGGCAGGTCGGTAGTGGAGTTCAAACTGGAACCGTGCAAAAAACAATGACCATCTGGCTTGACGAGGATTCAGTCGTTGAGCCGTCTGTAGATAGGTCAAGTTCTTGTGGTCGGTGAAGACCAGGATAGGATGAGCTGCGCCTTCCAGTAGGTGTCTCCATTCCTGCAGAGCCATCTTGATGGCCAGTAACTCCCGGTCCCCAATCGAGTAGTTGCGCTCTGCAGAAGAAAACAGTTTGGATAGTAACCACATACCACCGTCTTGCCTTTCGAACCCCTCTGGTACAATAGAGCCCCGGCACCAATAGAGGAGGCGTCCACCTCTAACGAAAACTGCAGAGACACATCAGGATGGTGCAGAATGGAGGCAGACATGAAGGCTTTCTTTAAGGTTTCAAATGCGATCTCCGCCTCTGGAGTCCATACCTTGGCATTCATACCCTTTTTAGTAAGGGTGGAGATGGGAGCTGTCAGAGAAGAGAAGTTGGGGATGAATAGTCTGTAGAAGTTGGCGAATCCCAGGAAGCGTTGTATGGCCCTTAAGCCTTGGGGACGTGGCCACTCCAGGACAGCCTTGACCTTCTCAGGATCCATCTTGAGACCCTGATCAGAGATAATGTAGCCCAGGAAGGGAAGAGACTTTTCTTGGAACACACACTTCTCCAACTTGGCGTAGAGATGATTCTCTCTTAATCTAAGCAACACCTGGCGGACATGGCCCTGATGAGTCACAAGATCTGGGGAAAAAATCAAGATATCATCGAGGTACACCACAACACAGACATAGAGGAGGTCACGAAATATGTCATTCACAAATTCTTGAAATACTGCGGGAGCGTTACACAGGCCGAAGGGCATGACCAAATATTCATAGTGTCCATCACGTGTGTTAAAGGCAGTCTTCCACTCGTCTCCCTGACGGATACAGATTAGATTGTAGGCCCCCCGCAGGTCAAGCTTGGAAAAATTTTTCGGCCCCCGTATACGATCAAAGAGCTCAGAAATCAACGGCAAGGGGTACCTGTTCTTCACCGTGATCTGATTGAGACCCCGGTAGTCAATACAGGGTCGAAGGGATCCATCCTTCTTTTTGACAAAGAAAAACCCGGCTCCGGCCGGGGATGAAGACTTTCGTATGAAGCCCCTCTCTAGATTCTCTTTAATGTAGGCCGACATAGACTGGGTCTCTGGCAAGGAAAGAGGGTATACTCTACCGCGAGGAGGGGAAGAGTCAGGAATCAAGTCGATAGGACAGTCGTATTCTCGATGTGGTGGCAATATCTCTGCCTCCTTTTTGTCGAAGACATCAGCGAACTGAGAGTAACAAGGAGGTAGCCCAGACAATGACTGAGGCGAAGAAGGCTGGGATGGAAGGACATGACCCAGACAGCGGTCTAGACACTTGGGGCCCCACTGAAGAACCTCTCCAGAGTTCCAATTCAGGACAGGGGCGTGAAGACGGAGCCAAGGCAAGCCCAGCAGCACGGGGTTGACGGCCTTGGACAGGACATACAGAGAGATCAGCTCGGAATGAAGAGCTCCCACCTGGAGTCTCAACGGCTTGGTCACAGACAATACTGGGTCAGGCAAAGGCAGTCCATCTACCGAGGCAACGATCAATGGTCTCTCCAGCAAAACAGTGGGCAACTGAAGGAGATCCACAAGGTCTTGACAGATGAAATTGGCTGCGGAGCCAGAGTCCAGGTAGGCAGAGACTGGATGAGGTCTCCCGCCATCGACAATGGTTACAGGAATGAACAGCTTGGACGAGAATTCTCTACCAAGTGCAGTAGCGCCCAGGGTTGTCTCTCCAACCAATCCCAGACATTGGGGTTTCTTAGGCCTCTGGGGACACAGACGCACGACATGGCCAGCGAGGCTGCAATACAGACAGAGTCCAGAGGTGCGCCTGCGCTGTTTCTCCTGATCAGACAGTTTAAGCCGATCCACCTGCATCGGGACCTCGGACGCAGCAGAAGAACAGGGCAAGGGGGGTTGCTGGAAGTTGAGCGCCAGTCTAGGAAGCCGTCTCTCCTGAAGAATCTCTTGGGATCTCTCTCTGAGCCTTATGTCCACGCGGCTAGCCAGCTGAATCAGATCATCCAGGGCAGCTGGGAGATCTCGAGCAGCCAGTTCGTCTTTGATCTCAGGCGCTAGGCCATGCCAGAAGGATGCTACCAAGGCCTCATTATTCCAAGACAATTCTCCTTCCAGCATCTATCTATCTATCTCATATCTATCTATCTATCTATCTATCTATCTATCTATCTATCTATCTATCTATCTATCTATCTATCTATCTATCTATCTATCTATCTATCTATCTATCTATCTATCTACCTATCTATCTATCTATCTATCTATCTATCTATCTACCTATCTATCTATCTATCTAATGGCTAATTAACTCATCATTCAGGAATGATTCATTCTTATATAAACGTTATTATTTTTATTAAATCTTTTCTTTTATTTTGTTTATTTTCTTTAGATGTTTAAAATTGAAATTCTTAGGTAAATAATTAATTAAGTAATTGGTCAAATTTACATGAGAAATTAAACCTGTACTGAACTGATGATATGTATTGATATCAAGAAAGAAGATTTCTTTATATTTTATTTCCAATCTTAAAGGGAGCCGGCAGCATGTTACAGAGCATGAGCTGGGCAGATAAAGATATCGTTTTTTGGGAATAAATTTGGGTTAACATGTTATTTATTGATTTATATTCCTACTCACTGTCGGGTAAAGAGTCCAGTGGGCGGTCCCACTCAGTGATTGACAGCATTTCCTACATCGGTGTACATTTTTGTGTGCATGCTAATGCAGGTAAGGCTTTCAATCACTGATTAGGACCGACTACTGGACTTTGTATCCGACAGTGAGAAGGAATTTAAATCAATAAATAACATGTTACCCTGAATCTATTTCTACAAACCTATATCTCAATGTGCCCAGCTCCTGCTCTGTGGGTCGAAACACAGAAGCCATAACAGAAATATCAACACATTTTGGTTTTACGGAAATTCAGATCCACTGATGCTCTCTATGGAAATCAACCAGGTCTATGTAGATAACTGATGAGATAGACAGTCACACATTAATGTCACTGGAAGATCATACCATATGGTATGGTCCAAGGGTGGACAAACAACTGAGGGCCCTGTGCAAAAACAGTGTGTGTGTTCCCTCCTGCCTGCATATCTGCAACGTAGATCTTCTAAAAAAAATCCTTTTTGCTGTTATGTTTCAACAAAAAACAGCCAGATAGTCCTAATTTCCCCCCCAGTGATGGGTAACCACTCAATGGGCCAGGAAAGTGAAGAGGTTAATAGTAACATCCCTGGTGGCCTAGGGCGGTGAAGAGTTTATGGGTAACATTCCTGGAGGTCTAGAGTGGTGAAGAGATTAACGATAACATCCCTGGTGGTCTAGTGCAGTAAAGAGATTTATGGTAACATTCCTGGTGGTCTAAGGTGGTGAAGAGATTATTTTGTAACATCCTTGGTGGTCTATGGTGCTGAAGAGGTTAATGTTAACATCCTTGGTGGTCTAGGGAGGTGAAGAGATTAATGATAACATCCCTGATGGTCTAGGGCGGTGAAGAGATTTATGGTAACATCCCTGGTGGTCTAGGGCAGTGAAGAGGTTAATTATAACATCCCTGGTGGTCTCGGGTGGTGAAGAGGTTAATTATAACATCCCTGGTGGTCTAGGGTGGTGAAGAGATTAATGATAACATCCCTGGTGGTCTAGGGCGGTGAAGAGATTAATGATAACATCCCTGGTGGCCTAGGGTAGTATTGTACAGGTAACCCTCTGTACTTAAGGCTCCAGAACCTCTTCCGCTTGTTCCCTCATCTTTGGCCATAGACTACTCAGACACGAAGATACTGCATCATCAGCTGTCAGCCAATAACAGAGCAGCTCGGACAATCATAAAGGCTCTGTGATTGGTTGACTGAGATGATGCAGTGTCTTTTTAATTCATAAAAGAGTCAAGAAGAGCGTGAGCAGGGGGAAGGGACAACAGAAGCTACTGGTGGGCCCCCTCCCCCTCTGGGCCCCTGTGTCCACCCCTTGTATAGTCCAAAATATAACACAAAAGGAAAAAATTGGTCAACCTAGAACATCTGGTTCCATCTAAGGAGTAGATTGATGGGTTGCCTGAGGCTCTTGGAGCCGTCTTCCCGTGCCTGACTGGTGGTCAGTGTTTGTGGCTGTAGCACGGTCTTCTCATGCAGTTCCCTCTCAGTACAGTAGTTTACACTTTGAAACACTGAGCGAAGTTTTCCTCCATTAGAGTATAAATAACTCAGTGTGACTTGTGTAAACACCTCGGTGCCATTTACGGACCTCACAAAAGCTTCTTAGAAACCCGGCTAATTACGGCTGTATGGAAATCTTTCGTAAAATGTGTGGACTATAGAAGCACCATAGAGACCGCAGTCCAGAGTCAATCATTGGAAACATAATAAACGATTAGAGTATGCTCAGCAGAGTTGCCTCAGCGCTGTCCCTTGTGCGGGGGAGGGGCGGGTAGAAAAGCACTGAGGTAAGTGATGCAAACCTCTTCATGTATAAGAGACATCTACTGGGCCCTGATACCTGAAGTCTGCTGCTGGAGGGACCCTAAATAAGAAATGAGGGCCACTAGCTGAGAGAAGGTGGAGCCATTTGCCCCCCAACCATTCTTTATGGAAAGCTAGTCTCCTGGTTCTGGTTCCTGGAGACCGTAGAGGGAAGGAATGATGGACGGACCCCTCCGTCCTGTGACTATTCATCTATCTTTGTGAGGTGTGATCCATATTTGAAGGCGGGAAGGATTATTTTTATATTATGTTGAGGACAACTGGCAACTACCTCATACGGGCTTGTCTTCACCTTCCTCTGGGTCAACACTACATGGTGATTGCTTTATAAGATGTAACTTTTTGCAACCCTACTCTTGCGTATGTAAAGGACTCAACAGTCAAGAAATATGACTGTTACTGGGTGGATCCAGGATGAAGGACCTGGAGAAGATCTTCAGAGGAACTTATGAGTCTATAGAAGCAAGAATTAGAGTTGAAGACTTTTGGAAGTTAATTCTGGACCAAGACAAGCTGCACCTTTTTGTGAAGTTTAGATGACCGGACTGAAGCTTTATCTTCTTCTGGATGTCTTATGAGAAGACCTAGCTCATTGAAGACGATTATTATGCTGGGATGGGATAAAGGGTACGTAGATGTCAAGCAATACGATGGATGGAGACAATGACAGAAATCATAGACACGCCATGAAGGAGTCCCAAATACGAGACAGGTTGCTCTGGAAAGACACTGGCCACATAATCACCTAGTGCAGATTGTATATTTCTTTTTCTAGGTTGAGTAAGCATTAGTTGCTCAGGAACTTCTCACCTTCCTGTTTTGGTGACTAACGCATGATCAGGGAATGGTCAGAGGAAGTTCTGTCCTGTCTGCTGTACTGCAGACTGCCTCTATATGCTACACAGACTTGTTGTAAGCCCCTCCCCCTCAGGCAGCAGGACGGGAGAGGAGTAGAAACCATTCTACTCCATGATAGAAAAAAAACATGTAAGACAAGGGGGGAAGAGGGGCAAACAAGGGACTTGCAATATGAAAGAAATTATCTCAGAACAGTCCTGGGGCTCTGTGTTAAACGAAGGATTGTCAATATAAAATCATCAGGTCCGGTGAGCCTTCTCTGATACCGGCAACTACTGCAAATTACTGCAGACTAGTGGGTGATGGCATGGACACAGCTGTTGTCACCAGTATATAAGCCTGAGCCGATACCAAAGAACGTCTCATCCTCAGGTGGACCCGACCCATGCATGTTCTACATGGTTGGCCATTCATGTAATACTACATTTCTCCTGTAGTGGCCGCTGCAGGGGGAATGTCTATTTGGCTGCATCTTTTCCCAGAAATAACAACGGACTACCGGGGGTTTTTGAAGCCGAATCCATCATACCTGTGAGGTTTTTTTTTTATTTACAAGGATTGTGATAGTAAGACCCCCCTTTAATATAATATCACTCAGAGATAAATAATAAATGGCAAATAAAAATGATATTTATTGGCATTATTATCACAATATTTTATCTAGAATGCTCTTTTTACAAATATAACTCACTAGTTTCACAACTAACATGGTTGCGCTGTCATTGCCTCCACCGTATGTGCGTGATTGGACAACTTTGTTCTGGAGGATAACAAAAGACGTGTTAATAAGACAATATCCACATGTCACGGGGAAGTTCTCTGCTGTAAATATTAGCACAAGGGTTTGAGCTTTTTACAAAAATACTAAAAATCTATTTATCGCTGATACAAAGAGGGTTAATGTACCGAGGACGACGCACAACACAAAACCAGAACACAAAGGAGGGATTATAGAGGAGTAACAGGACCAGTGATCGGGGACCTCTGTAGTTCTGCGCAACAGATACTCGAAAGCTACATCTCATCGTCTAATACACATCATATATGGAGAGGGAACATGGAGGTGATTTACTTATTGAAGAAGCGCTCCAGCTATTTTGTTTGCCTGTATAGTGCAGCATAGGCTATTATTAAAGGGTAATGCGGAGGCTCCTGTGTATGTCTTGTGTATACCGGTTTTAGTTGATGTGCAATTTATGGGCTGTCTACCATCTTGGTTAATTTTTCCCCTCTAAGGCCCCATGCACACGACCGTAAAAACGCCCGTAATTACGGGCCCTTAGACTTCTATTGGCCACGGGTACCTTCCCGTTTGCTATTTCAGGCCTATTTCTTATTTCAGGCCGTAATTACGGCACGAGCAGTCCCATAGAAGTCCATGGGGCTCCCGTAATTACGGGTGGCTACGTGTGTGCACCCGTAATTACGGGAGCGTTGCTACGCATGGTACTCACTGTCCAGCGGTAGTCACTGTCCAGGGTGCTGAAAGAGTTAAACGATCAGTGCTGGATAGAGAGAAGGGGCTGCACATATCGGCATTAACTGTTTCAGCACCCTGGACAGTGACTACCGCTGGACAGTGAGTACCATGCGCGGCACTCACAATATAGATTTGTAACGTTTCCTTCAAAAACCTGCAACAAAAAAAGTTTATACTTACACAGAACTCCCTGCTTCTTCCTCCAGTCCGGCCTCCTGGGATAACGTTTCATCCCATGTGACCGCTACAGCCAATCACCAAGACAACGGCCGGGGTGCGTATGAACTTCTTTTTCTTTCTATCGCTGCGGAAACTTTGCCCGAAAGGGCTGCCCCTTCTCTCTATCCAGCACTGAAAGAGAGAAGAGGCTGCCGATCAGAGCTGGATAGAGAGAAGAGGCTGCCGATCAGTGCTGGATAGAGAGAAGGGGCTGCCGATTAGTGCAGTGCAATATCTCTATGTGTAAAGAGAAGCAGAGAAACCGGGTCTGTAAATACGGGTTAAAAACGTGTGACAAAAGACCCGTATTTACGCCAGTATTTACGGGAGGGAAAAAATACGGTCGTGTGCACAGGGCCTAAGGCTCAGTTCACATCTCGTTTTGTGCACACGTTTGTGGTATACGACGACGTATATGTTTTTAAAGTTATAAAAACGTATACATTTGTAACATATGCTTACGTTTTTTGTGGTATATTTCGCATACGTTTGTGTCCTTTCTTACTTATAAAAATGTATACTTTTTTTGTTCTTTAGCAAAATCAAACTCTGTAAAGTCAAGATTTCCCATATAAGGTTACAAAAACGTATAGGTTTTACGTATGCAAACATAGGGTTTGATATTCCATACGTCGCCATTGACTTCAATACCAATAAAAACGTATACGTTTTGGAAAAGCACTGAAAAGCGTAGTAGACTTCGCTTTTCAGGACATGGAATAAAAAAGGATACAACGTAAGCAAACAAAACGTAAGCACAAACTACACCATTAGGGCATCCGTCCTGACCATAGAAATCAATGTGCGCGCTGTGGTACACATTTTGACACGGTTTTCTCATGTCAAAACGTGCACGTCAGGCGTAGAGTAAAATTGAGATGTGAACTTAGCCTGATAAGGTTACTGTAATGCAGCCTACATTTCCCATCATGCCTCTAACTTTGCAGAGGGGGCAGAGTCTCATCCCACTGCACCTGCTCTGCGTCCTCAGTGCCGAAAGTGATAGATCAATGACATTAGAACTTCTGTACTCACACTGCAGAGTCTCAGTGTGTCCTAGGTAATGCAGCTTCGGCCTGTCTCTTCTGCCTTCTGTTTTGTGACAGATTAGTGACATAAAACTACTGTACTCACACTGCAGAGTCTGTGTGTCCTTTGTGATGCAGCTTCAGCCTGTCTCCTCTGCTTTGTTTGTGATAGATTAGTGACATAGAAATACTGTATCCACACTGCAGAGTAAGGGTATGTGCACACGGTAGCAGGCATTTACGTCTGAAATGACAGACTGTTTTCAGGAGAAAACAGCTGCCTCGTTTCAGACGTAAATGCTGCTCCTCGTATTATGCGAGGCTTCTCTGACAGCCGTAAATTTTGAGCTGTGCTTCATTGAGTTCAATGAAGAACGGCTCAAATTACGTCTGAAAGAAGTGCCCTGCACTTCTTTTGACGAGGCTGTATTTTTACGCGTCGTCGTTTGACAGCTGTCAAACGACGACGCGTAAATGACAGGTCGTCTGCACAGTACGTCGGCAAACCCATTCAAATGAATGGGCAGATGTTTGCTGACGTATTGTAGCCTTATTTTCAGATGTAAAACGAGGCATAATACGCCTCGTTTACGTCTGAAAATAGGTTGTGTGAACCCAGCCTCACAGCGTGTCTTATGGTATGCAGCTTCAGCCTGTCTCCTCTGCCTTGTTTGTGATAGATTAGTGACACAGAACTTCTGCACTCACACTGCAGAGTCTCAGTGTGTCCTATTTGATGCAGCTTCAGCCTGTCTCCTCTGCCTTTTGTTTGTGATAGATTAATGGCATAGAAATGCTGCACTCACACTGCAGAGTGTTAGTGTGTCCTATGTGATACAGCTTCAGACTGTCTCCTCTGCCTTTTGTTTGTGATAGAGTAATGGCATAGAAATTCTGTACTCACACTGTTAGTGTGTCCTATGTGATGCAGCTTCAGCCTGTCTCCTGCCTTCTGTTTGTCATAGATTAGTGGCATAGAATTACTGTACTCACCCTGCAGGCTCAGTGTGTACTATGTGATGCAGCTTCGGCCTGTCTCCTCTGCTTGTGATATATTTTTATCTGTCAGTTTTTAAACATGAAGCAGTGGGAAGCAGTATCTCATAGAAATATGCTGGACTTTCTGCGCTCAACACTCACAGAGAGTATAGACAGTTATATGATTTAGAGGAGTTTATAACTCTGCAGCTAATCAGTTTATGGACTCACCTCTTTTATCACTGCACCCCTGCTCCCTTAGATAGGGAAGAAATAATCTCTTCAGTAGGACTATACGCATGGAGAGACATATAGAGGAACAAGTAGGGTGACGCTGGGTGGGAGGTGGGAGATTTCTCAGCGCTGCAAGGAGGGATTTGGTGGTTTACTTTGGTGGTCAAACTGAAATCACATGACACAGATGCCCATAATGAAAAGGTTAATAGTGTCGCTGCAGGTATACAGAATGCTTTCATGTCTATCTTTGCTTGTGAGAAGGGAAACAGGGGATTTGTCTGTCCCCCTATAACGATATATGGTGCTTTTTATGGGACCACAAAAATTTCCGGAGGAAGCGGTTTACCTCGATAACGCAAATCCCAAGGCAAATACTAGACACGTGACGTGAAATACATTGTTTTTTTATTTTGGGTGGTATGGGGCCGATTATTTCTCCATTATGGGAAGTCTCACTGCATAGCCAGACAGATCTGTCAGGAATCTCGGAAAGCTGAGCTGTAGCCACCCAACTTTCCCAGATACTGATTTTTTTGAAGTTTCATTAGAGGTCAACCCAAAGTCTTATGAGAATCTTGTGACTGCCCTGCACAGGACCCCCACCCTGAGCACTCTGCAAATCCTGCAGTGAAGACTTGAGAAGTCGTATATTTTTTATATGCATTGATTGTGTTTTATTAGTCGCTCTTCATTCGTCTCCTCCATATGACTTTATCTATATAGTTATATTCCCAGTATATGGCGGCCAGAGGTTCACCGCAGATTTCATTTCTACCTCATATAACTCTATTACCAGGAAAATAATCTATATTTATAATTTATCTCAAGATTTGAACTTGTATCAGTGAAGCAGAGTTGAAATGGCTGCCCCCATGTAGTAGAGTAGAGTTTGTCATATGGTACAGATGATGAATTTCTATGGTATTTTAGGTAAACCTGCATAAGAGGGACAAATAAGTGACACATCCACCTCTGCTTCATCTAGGTTGGTAAGTCAAAGGTTTATACCTGAGATTTCAGTCTTAGCCACAGGTAGCGCACACATCCTTACAAAGTAATTAACACTAAGTATATACAAAATGGGGGCAGCCTGCTGTGGGGCCCCTGAGGAGGGGACCTTAGCTCCAGTTGGGCCCCAATTTCTCTTGTGTGGCACATTCATACAGGGCATCAATGAACAATCAAATAATTGAATACAAGTTTTAACATAAAGAAAATAAACTTACAAAGAATAACATAGAAATACAGATGCAGCAGAGCTAAGTGTGTCAGTTAAGGCAGGGTTGTGTTTGCTGCAGAATTTATTGTGTTTGTTGCAGAGCTGAGGTTTACTGGAGTAGCAGAGCCAAGTTGGTCAATTTAGACAGAGCCATAATTGTTGCAGTATAGATGAGTTTGTTGTAGCAGTGCTGAGGTTGTCAGTTTAAGCAGTGATGTGTTTGTCTGATGTTGCAGCTTTGAATTGATTCTAGTGGGGCTGAGGTTGTCGGATGTAGCAGAGTTTAAATTGTCAGTTTCGACTATCCTCGGCTTTTCTGATGACGAAGTGCTGCGTTTGTTATAGTGGGGCTTAAATTGTCTGATGCAGTAGAGCTGAGTTTGTCTTTTGTAGGAAAAATCAGTTATTCGTATCCATCAGTTTGTCGTGTGGACATTATGCTTTGTTATTAGTGGGTTTACATAGGACTGCAGGTAAACTGATTGTATCATCCTGATGCAGAAATAATTCAGCTCTGCTACATCTGTATTATTAAAACACTTTCTCCATCAATTTCTCCAGTCTATTCCCAACTGTCCACTTCTGATACTTCAGGATTGTTATCTTCAGAGCTGAATCTTCTATATGACAAGTGCGGATAAAATAAGAAACTCGATCCTTCCATTTATTGCATAAAACTTTTAATTATTGTCTCTATTTTCTTGGCTTTTTATTTAATACACCAGAGCGCGAGCGCCGCATACGGGAATAATCAGCGCGGTAACGTGTCTCCTCTTGGCAGATCAATCGCCTTCTCTCATACAAATGTCAAATGTGATCAGTTACCGAGGAACAGCAGTAATCATAGCGGATAATGCGGAGTGGAGATGTATTGGATAGTACTAGTGAGGGGTCAGGGGTCTCAGCACTGACTATGACCCACTGGATAAAGAATGTTCCTCATAAGTGATGAAGGAAAGCAGAGCTGATACAATGTATACAAACAGTTGATGTATCATATTCTCCAAAATATAATCAGTACTTAAAGGGGAAGTCCACCTAAAATAAATCTTCTCTGATGTCCTATAAACAAGTCAGAAGATAACATTCTAACCTCCATTGAACAATGAGCCGCAGTGATTTGAACACTTAAAGGAACACTCCAGACAAAACTGATACACTGTTATACCTCCAAACATTTGAATCTCCATTTGCAGGACATTATTAAACCCTGCCCCCATTCTGCCCACAAATCTGGCCAGAAATGCCCACTTTGGTGCTGATTTGTCTAAACCGGCCCCCATTAAGGTTCGTTTCACGGGACAATCGGGAAAGAAATTGAACAGTTTGGAGGTATGACCCTGTGTTATGCCTAATAAATAGGTCTGAGGAGGCGGAGCATGACACAGGGATTTTCTCTCTTTGGTGTTTGAATCCCTTTGTCATGCTCCTCCCCCAACGATGCCCTGTACTAGAGGTAACACAGTGTATTAGTTTTGTAGTTTTGCTTAGGGTGTTCCTTTAGGAAGTGGTGTCCTGTTAGACCGTTTTTCATGGCCCGATCTCAGTCGTGTGCAAGAGGTGTGACTGTTGGCTGGATTTCCGGCCCGACCGCGGTACAGGTGAATGGGACTCTTGGCATCGTAGACATTTTATGATACTAGGAGTCTCTGCCTCCCCACAGAACTGCTGTTCCGAACTAAACAAAATGATACAGCACAGTACAGCTGTTCCGTGGGGAGGCAGAGACTCCTAACATTATAAAATGTCTATGATGCCAAGTGTCCCGCTCACCTGTACCGTGGTCGGGCCGGGAAATCCAGCCGACACTGTTTTTCACGGCCCGAACTCCGTTGTATGCAAGAGGTGTTAGGAGATTTCTGTCATTGAAAAGCACCATAGAAATCAAAGCTAAAAAAACTGATGGACATGCTGGGAGTTGTAGTTTTGCAATAGCTGGAGAGCCACAGGTTGAAGACCATTGGTCTAATGTACGTAGACATTGTATAAGCCATGTTTGATTTATATGCCATTTGTTAGACCAACAGCCCCTTACCCCTCAGAAAAGTGGCACCAGAAGTGTCCGTCACTACTCACCCCCGTACCTTAATTTATATACACATTCAACTAACCACATATTTAGTTTTTTCCCTTTTTTCTGTGGGATTCTGTAAATGCAAATATTATCTCTTCCTTCCTGCTGAGTGAGCGGACTCTTCCTGCTGAGTGAGCGGACTCTTCCTGCTGAGTGAGCGGACTCTTCCTGCTGAGTGAACTCACTCTTCCTGCTGAGTGAACTGACTCTTCCTGCTGAGTGAGCGGACTCTTCCTGCTGAGTGAACGGACTCTTCCAGTTGTGATGTCAGACGTTCCGTAGGCTTTGAACTGATCAGACGTTTTTCCCCATGCTGCTCTTCCTCCCCTCTCACAGCATGCAGTCTCAGCACAAACTGAGGAAGAGAAACTGCAGATGCATCCCCCTCCTCCCTCTCTTCTATTCACTGTTTTGAACTAGATGGATTTTTTTGGTTTCTGAACATTTACCTAAAGTCTCAGTCAGGGCACTGGTTCTACATGCTGCTGGAGGGTGAGAAAGATGCCACTTTCCCTGGTTATATTACAAAGTTTCCTATATTCACATGTATAAGTCTCCGCAGGGCCTCACTCACACAGGACATTGCACCGCCTATCCCATAATTCAACAGTCCCCAACAGTTCTGTTAATGAAACTGACGGAGCATTGTGAAATCTGCTGTTTCCCGGCGCATCTCCTGCAGAGATATTAAAAATGTAAAGTTTAATGTGTATTATTTCTTATTGCCATGAATATTAATCGCACGACCTCGTCACTGCCCAAGAACAGTTTATCCTTTTAATGTAACCGATATCAATTTTGATAAAGTATCATGAATAAGGCCAGGTGCGGGGTAAGCCGAGCGTGGACAGCGCCATTTGTGTCTTATTAAACTTTTTAATTGTCTCCTTGTTAACAGTTTCGTGACTTTTATCGATTCTGTCAATCACACGGATTCCTCCAATGCCGTTATATTTATGTGAAGGAGACAGAAGACGAGCGATGACGGATGACATTTCTGGTAATCAGCCGCCGTGTCCTTCACCGCACAGTCATCTGTTATTGATTAGGGCAGGTCAGAGGTGTAGCTAGAGGGGCTATCGGACCACGTTCCCGTGGGTGCTGGGTGCCAGGAGGGGACGCCATCAATGCACTTTGCCTCGGTCAGGATATTTAGATACAGGGATGGGGGAGGCGTACTGAACCTTTGCACAGGGTGAAGAAAAGTCTAGCTACACCTCTCGGAGGCTACCTGCTACCCAATGAAGTCGCTCAGACTGTTAGAACGAGGGAGACCTTTGCTTTGTCTCATAGTAAGGGTCTTGAGAAGGGGCAGGACCACCATTAGGACATTACTGTCGTATGGGTCATGGCTGCAAGTCTAATGAAAAGGGGCCCATCTACCACTGTCACAGCCTGTCACCGGACAGCCTGCCGCTGCCACCGCCTGCCGCAGATCAGACACAATAGGGCCAATATAGTACAGAATAGGCCTATAATGTAATGGGGCCCGTTCCTTTCACCTAACTAAAAGTAGGCAGACCCCAAGCAATTGTCAGTGCCCACACTCATCTCCACCTGACTCCTCCCCTCTGTTCCTCCTCCTCACCATGACGCGGCGTGTATCCCCATCTGTGTGAGGAGGCGGAGCTGTCTTGGTAGCGGTAGGAGTCCTAAGTGCCTGCCATCAACGGTCATCGCAGTAGTGCCAGCCAAGCCAACAGTGAGGACAGCATGTGTAGAAGGAGTCTTTCCGTCCCAGAGCCCCTCCTCCCCCTGGACCCCCACAGAACCTCTGATACTTTCTTTGCCCCCTACTCTCTTCGCTCACAGAAAGCCTATCGCCTTCTTTGCCCCCCATCTCCTCAAGGAGCTCTGGATTAACTGCCCACCAAAGAGCCTCTGCCACCTTCTGTCCCCTTTCTTCCCTGCCCACCACAGAGCCCCTGCCACCTTCAGTCCCCCTCCCCCTACTGTATCCATACCACTTTCTATGCCCCCTTTTCTATCATTCACAGAACCCCTGTCACCCTCTTGCCCCCAATTCCTGCAGAGCCCATGCTACCCTATATTCAAACTTTCCGGTAAATGGTGGTACAAGCTTTCTTGCTGCCCAAGGTGGTAGTTTCAGAATGCGGCCCACCACCCTCAGCCCCTGAAGTGCAGCATGATGGCTCTTATGGACAACAATTCCTTTGATTGCCTCGTTTCTCGATTCTCCACCATTTTTGGTTCTTATTTATCCAGGGAAACGCTGATTGGTAAAAAATGTAAATACATAAATTGCACCCCTTCGTCAATGCCGCCCTAGGCGACGGCCTACTCCGTCCACCCCTGAGCGGTCCAACCAATGTGACCCCCGCCAGTGCCTAAAACGAAGTGGCAACGTGCCATGATTTGTGGCTCCTGTCACCTCTGATCTGCTTTTCTAGGAGGCCGCATGGCTATGACTGAGATTTGGGGTTCAGATGTTGGTAAGTGGGATGTTCCTGTAGCAATTGTGGCTCTGTCACCCATCTCACTATACCGGTTGTACTGTCATAGGGTTACACAGCAGCCTGGCTGGGGATGAGCCACGCATGCTACAATCCACTCCTAGACCTCATGCACACATACTATGCAGTCTGTATTTCAGGAGAGATTTGCGCTAATCTTGTGAGGGGCAAGGACTTGTATATTCTTCTTTGTGAGGACATGGCTGTAGGTGACAGGGCCAGTGCCATGTTGTGAGGAGGAAAATGGAGACAAATGGGAGGTCACAGACTGGTGCCTGAGCAGTACAGATATATAGTCATACAGATAAATAATATCCTACAGCAGCCACATATATAATGTCATACAGCAGCCAGATATATAGTGTCATACAGAGGCCAGATATATAATGTCATACAGCAGCCAGATATATCATGTCATACAGCAGCCAGATATATAATGTCATACAGCAGACAGATATATAATGTCATACAGCAGCCAGATATATAGTGTCATACAGCAGCCAGATATATAATGTCATACAGCAGCCAGATATATAATGTCATACAGCAGCCAGATATATAATGTCATACAGCAGACAGATATATAATGTCATACAGCAGCCAGATATATAGTGTCATACAGCAGCCAGATATATAATGTCATACAGCAGCCAGATATATAGTGTCATACAGCAGCCAGATATATAGTGTCATACAGCAGCCAGATATATATAGTGTCATACAGCAGCCAGATATATAATGTCATACAGCAGCCAGATATATAGTGTCATACAGCAGCCAGATATATAATGTCATACAGCAGCCAGATATATAATGTCATACAGCAGCCAGATATATAATGTCATACAGCAGCCAGATATATAATGTCATACAGCAGCCAGATATATAATGTCATACAGCAGCCAGATATATAATGTCATACAGCAGCCAGATATATAATGTCATACAGCAGCCAGATATATAATGTCATACAGCAGCCAGATATATAATGTCATACAGCAGCCAGATATATAATGTCATACAGCATCCAGATATATAATGTCATACAGCAGCCAGATATATAGTGTCATACAGCAGCCAGATATATAATGTCATACAGCAGCCAGATATATAGTGTCATACAGCAGCCAGATATATAATGTCATACAGCAGCCAGATATATAGTGTCATACAGCAGCCAGATATATAGTGTCATACAGCAGCCAGATATATAGTGTCATACAGCAGCCAGATATATAGTGTCATACAGCAGCCAGATATATAATGTCATACAGCAGCCAGATATATAATGTCATACAGCAGCCAGATATATAGTGTCATACAGCAGCCAGATATATAGTGTCATACAGCAGCCAGATATATAATGTCATACAGCAGCCAGATATATAGTGTCATACAGCAGCCAGATATATAATGTCATACAGCAGCCAGATATATAATGTCATACAGCAGCCAGATATATAGTGTCATACAGCAGCCAGATATATAGTGTCATACAGCAGCCAGATATATAATGTCATACAGCAGCCAGATATATAATGTCATACAGCAGCCAGATATATAGTGTCATACAGCAGCCAGATATATAATGTCATACAGCAGCCAGATATATAATGTCATACAGCAGCCAGATATATAATGTCATACAGCAGCCAGATATATAATGTCATACAGCAGCCAGATATATAGTGTCATACAGCAGCCAGATATATAGTGTCATACAGCAGCCAGATATATAATGTCATACAGCAGCCAGATATATAGTCTCATACAGCAGCCAGATATATAATGTCATACAGCAGCCAGATATATAGTGTCATACAGCAGCCAGATATATAATGTCATACAGCAGCCAGATATATAATGTCATACAGCAGCCAAATATATAATGTCATACAGCGGCTAGATATATAATGTCATACAGCAGCCAGATATATAGTGTCATACAGCAGCCAGATATATAATGTCATACAGCAGCTAGATATATAATGTCATACAGCAGCCAGATATATAATGTCATACAGCAGCCAGATATATAGTGTCATACATCAGCCAGATATATAATGTCATACAGCAGCCAGATATATAGTGTCATACAGCAGCCAGATATATAGTGTCATACAGTGCCCAGATATATAGTGCCATACAGCAGCCAGATATATGATGTCATACAGCAGCTAGATATATAATGTCATACAGCAGCCAGATATATAATGTCATACAGCAGCCAGATATATAATGTCATACAGCAGCCAGATATATAGTGTCATACAGCAGCCAGATATATAATGTCATACAGCAGCCAGATATATAATGTCATACAGCAGCCAAATATATAATGTCATACAGCAGCCAGATATATAATGTCATACAGCAGCCAGATATATAGTGTCATACAGCAGCCAGATATATAGTGTCATACAGCAGCCAGATATATAGTGTCATACAGCAACCAGATATATAGTGTCATACAGCAGCCAGATATATAGTGTCATACAGCAGCCAGATATATAATGTAATACAGCAGCCAGATATATAATGTCATACAGCAGCCAGATATATAGTGTCATACAGCAGCCAGATATATAATGTCATACAACAGCCAGATATATAGTGTCATACAGCAGCCAGATATATAATGTCATACAGTGCCCAGATATATAGTGTCATACAGCAGCCAAATATATAATGTCATGCAGCAGCCAGATATATAATGTCATACAGTGCCCAGATATATAGTGTCATACAGCAGCCAAATATATAATGTCATGCAGCAGCCAGATATATAATGTCATACAGCAGCCAGATATATAGTGTCATACAGCAGCCAAATATATAATGTCTTACAGCAGCCAGATATATAATGTCATACAGCAGCCAGATATATAGTGTCATACAGCAGCCAGATATATAGTGTCATACAGCAGCCAGATATATAATGTAATACAGCAGCCAGATATATGGTGTCATACAGCAGCCAGATATATAATGTCATACAGCAGCCAGATATATAATGTCTTACAGCAGCCAGATATATAATGTCATACAGCAGCCAGATATATAATGTCATACAGCAGCCAGATATATAGTGTCATACAGCAGCCAGATATATAATGTCATACAGCAGCCAGATATATAGTGTCATACAGCAGCCAGATATATAGTGTCATACAGCAGCCAGATATATAATGTCATACAGCAGCCAGATATATAATGTCATACAGCAGCCAGATATATAGTGTCATACAGCAGCCAGATATATAGTGTCATAAAGCAGCCAGATATATAGTGTCATACAGCAGCCAGATATATAGTGTCATACAGCAGCCAGATATATAATGTCATACAGCAGCCAAATATATAGTGTCATACAGCAGCCAGATATATAATGTCATACAGCAGCCAGATATATAATGTCATACAGCAGCCAGATATATAGTGTCATACAGCAGCCAGATATATAATGTCATACAGCAGCCAGATATATAGTGTCATACAGCAGCCAGATATATAATGTCATACAGCAGCCAGATATATAGTGTCATACAGCAGCCAGATATATAATGTCATACAGCAGCCAGATATATAGTGTCATACAGCAGCCAGATCTAAAATGTCATACAGCAGCCAGATATATAATGTCATACAGCAGCCAGATCTAAAATGTCATACAGTAGCCAGATATATAGTGTCATACAGCAGCCAGATATATAGTGTCATACAGCAGCCAGATATATAATGTCATACAGCAGCCAGATATATAGTGTCATACAGCATCCAGATATATAATGTCATACAGCAGCCAGATATATAGTGTCATACAGCAGCCAGATATATAGTGTCATACAGCAGCCAGATATATAATGTCATACAGCATCCAGATATATAATGTCATACAGCAGCCAGATATATAGTGTCATACAGCAGCCAGATATATAGTGTCATACAGCAGCCAGATATATAGTGTCATACAGCAGCCAGATATATAATGTAATACAGCAGCCAGATATATAATGTCATACAGCAGCCAGATATATAGTGTCATACAGCAGCCAGATATATAGCGTCATACAGCAGCCAGATATATAGAGTCATACAGCAGCCAGATATATAGTGTCATACAGCAGCCAGATATATAATGTCATACAGCAGCCAGATATATAGTGTCATACAGCAGCCAGATATATAGTGTCATACAGCAGCCAGATATATAGTGTCATACAGCAGCCAGATATATAGTGTCATACAGCAGCCAGATATATAGTGTCATACAGCAGCCAGATATATAATGTCATACAGCAGCCAGATATATAATGTCATACAGCAGCCAGATATATAGTGTCATACAGCAGCCAGATATATAGTGTCATACAGCAGCCAGATACATAATGTCATACAGCAGCCAGATATATAGTGTCATACAGCAGCCAGATATATAATGTCATACAGCAGCCAGATATATAATGTCATACAGCAGCCAGATATATATTGTCATACAGCAGCCAGATATATAATGTCATACAGCAGCCAGATATATAATGTCATACAGCAGCCAGATATATAGTGTCATACAGCAGCCAGATATATAATGTCATACAGCAGCCAGATATATAGTGTCATACAGCAGCCAGATATATAATGTCATACAGCAGCCAGATATATAATGTCATACAGCAGCCAGATATATAGTGTCATACAGCAGCCAGATATATAATGTCATACAGCAGCCAGATATATCATGTCATACAGCAGCCAGATATATAATGTCATACAGCAGCCAGATATATAATGTCATACAGCAGCCAAATATATAATGTCATACAGCGGCTAGATATATAATGTCATACAGCAGCCAGATATATAGTGTCATACAGCAGCCAGATATATAATGTCATACAGCAGCCAGATATATAATGTCATACAGCAGCCAGATATATAATGTCATACAGCAGCCAGATATATAGTGTCATACAGCAGCCAGATATATAATGTCATACAGCAGCCAGATATATAATGTCATACAGCATCCAGATATATAGTGTCATACAGCAGCCAGATATATAATGTCATACAGCAGCCATATATATGATGTCATACAGCAGCCAGATATATAATGTCATACAGCATCCAGATATATAGTGTCATACAGCAGCCAGATATATAATGTCATACAGCAGCCAGATATATAATGTCATACAGCATCCAGATATATAGTGTCATACAGCAGCCAGATATATAATGTCATACAGCAGCCATATATATGATGTCATACAGCAGCCAGATATATGATGTCATACAGCAGCCAGATATATAATGTCATACAGCATCCAGATATATAGTGTCATACAGCAGCCAGATATATAATGTCATACAGCAGCCATATATATGATGTCATACAGCAGCCAGATATATAATGTCATACAGCAGCCAGATATATAGTGTCATACAGCAGCCAGATATATAGTGTCATACAGCAGCCAGATATATAATGTCATACAGCATCCAGATATATAGTGTCATACAGCAGCCAGATATATAATGTCATACAGCAGCCAGATATATAGTGTCATACAGCAGCCAGATATATAGTGTCATACAGCAGCCAGATATATGGTGTCATACAGCAGCCAGATATATAATGTCATACAGCAGCCAGATATATAGTGTCATACAGAAGCCAGATATATAGTGTCATACAGCAGCCAGATATATAGTGTCATACAGCAGCCAGATATATAGTGTCATACAGCAGCCAGATATATAGTGTCATACAGAAGCCAGATATATAGTGTCATACAGCAGCCAGATATATAGTGTCATACAGCAGCCAGATATATAGTGTCATACAGCAGCCAGATATATAGTGTCATACAGCAGCCAGATATATAGTGTCATACAGCAGCCAGATATATAATGTCATACAGCAGCCAGATATATAGAGTCATACAGCAGCCAGATATATAGTGTCATACAGCAGCCAGATATATAATGTCATACAGCAGACAGATATATAATGTCATACAGCAGCCAGATATATAATGTCATACAGCAGCCAGATATATAATGTCATACAGCAGCCAGATATATATTGTCATACAGCAGCCAGATATATAATGTCATACAGCAGCCAGATATATAATGTCATACAGCAGCCAGATATATAATGTCATACAGCAGCCAGATATATAATGTCATACAGCAGCCAGATATATAGTGTCATACAGCAGCCAGATATATAATGTCATACAGCAGCCAGATATATAGTGTCATACAGCAGCCAGATATATAGTGTCATACAGCAGCCAGATATATAGTGTCATACAGCAGCCAGATATATAGTGTCATACAGCAGCCAGATATATAATGTCATACAGCAGCCAGATATATAATGTCATACAGCAGCCAGATATATAATGTCATACAGCAGCCAGATATATAATGTCATACAGCAGCCAGATATATAGTGTCATACAGCAGCCAGATAGATAATGTCATACAGCAGCCAGATATATAATGTCATACAGCAGCCAGATATATAGTGTCATACAGCAGCCAGATATATAGTGTCATACAGCAGCCAGATATATAGTGTCATACAGCAGCCAGATAGATAATGTCATACAGCAGCCAGATAGATAATGTCATACAGCAGCCAGATATATAATGTCATACAGCAGCCAGATATATAGTGTCATACAGCAGCCAGATATATAGTGTCATACAGCAGCCAGATATATAGTGTCATACAGCAGCCAGATATATAGTGTCATACAGCAGCCAGATATATAATGTCATACAGCAGCCAGATAGATAATGTCATACAGCAGCCAGATATATAATGTCATACAGCAGCCAGATATATAATGTCATACAGCAGCCAGATATATAATGTCATACAGCAGCCAGATATATAGTGTCATACAACAGCCAGATATATAGTGTCATACAGTGCCCAGATATATAGTGTCATACAGCAGCCAGATATATAGTGTCATACAGCAGCCAGATATATAATGTCATACAGCAGCCAGATATATAGTGTCATACAGCAGCCAGATATATAATGTCATACAGCAGCCAGATATATAGTGTCATACAGCAGCCAGATATATAGTGTCATACAGCAGCCAGATATATAGTGTCATACAGCAGCCAGATATATAGTGTCATACAGCAGCCAGATATATAATGTCATACAGCAGCCAGATATATAGTGTCATACAGCAGCCAGATATATAGTGTCATACAGAGGCCAGATATATAGTGTCATACAGCAGCCAGATATATAGTGTCATACAGAGGCCAGATATATAATGTCATACAGCAGCCAGATATATAGTGTCATACAGCAGCCAGATATATAATGTCATACAGCAGCCAGATATATAATGTCATACAGCAGCCAGATATATAATGTCATACAGCAGCCAGATATATAGTGTCATACAGCAGCCAGATATATAGTGTCATACAGCAGCCAGATATATAGTGTCATACAGCAGCCAGATATATAATGTCATACAGCAGCCAGATATATAATGTCATACAACAGCCAGATATATAATGTCATACAGCAGCCAGATATATAATGTCATACAGTGCCCAGATATATAGTGTCATGCAGCAGCCAGATATATAGTGTCATACAGCAGCCAGATATATAGTATCATACAGCAGCCAGATATATAGTGTCATACAGCAGCCAGATATATAATGTCATACAGCAGCCAGATATATAGTGTCATACAGCAGCCAGATATATAATGTCATACAGCAGCCAGATATATAGTGTCATACAGCAGCCAGATATATAATGTCATACAGCATCCAGATATATAGTGTCATACAGCAGCCAGATATAAAGTGTCATACAGCAGCCAGATATATAGTGTCATACAGCAGCCAGATATATAATGTCATACAGCAGCCAGATATATAGTGTCATACAGCAGCCAGATATATAATGTCATACAGCAGCCAGATATATAGTGTCATACAGCAGCCAGATATATAGTGTCATACAGCAGCCAGATATATAGTGTCATACAGCAGCCAGATATATAATGTCATACAGCAGCCAGATATATAGTGTCATACAGCAGCCAGATATATAATGTCATACAGCAGCCAGATATATAGTGTCATACAGCAGCCAGATATATAGTGTCATACAGCAGCCAGATATATAATGTCATACAGCAGCCAGATATATAGTGTCATACAGCAGCCAGATATATAATGTCATACAGCAGCCAGATATATAGTGTCATACAGCAGCCAGATATATAGTGTCATACAGCAGCCAGATATATAATGTCATACAGCAGCCAGATATATAGTGTCATACAGCATCCAGATATATAATGTCATACAGCAGCCAGATATATAGTGTCATACAGCATCCAGATATATAGTGTCATACAGCAGCCAGATATATAGTGTCATACAGCAGCCAGATATATAGTGTCATACAGCAGCCAGATATATAATGTCATACAGCAGCCAGATATATAATGTCATACAGCAGCCAGATATATAGTGTCATACAGCAGCCAGATATATAATGTCATACAGCAGCCAGATATATAGTGTCATACAGCAGCCAGATATATAGTGTCATACAGCAGCCAGATATATAATGTCATACAGTAGCCAGATATATAGTGTCATACAGCAGCCAGATATATAATGTCATACAGCAGCCAGATATATAGTGTCATACAGCAGCCAGATATATAGTGTCATACAGCAGCCAGATATATAATGTCATACAGCAGCCAGATATATAATGTCATACAGCAGCCAGATATATAATGTCATACAGCAGCCAGATATATAGTGTCATACAGCAGCCAGATATATAATGTCATACAGCAGCCAGATATATAGTGTCATACAGCAGCCAGATATATAATGTCATACAGTGCCCAGATATATAGTGTCATACAGCAGCCAGATATATAGTGTCATACAGCAGCCAAATATATAGTGTCATACAGCAGCCAGATATATAATGTCATACAGCAGACAGATATATAGAGTCATACAGCAGCCAGATATATAGTGTCATACAGCAGCCAGATATATAATGTCATACAGCAGCCAGATATATAATGTCATACAGCAGCCAGATATATAATGTCATACAGCAGCCATATATATAATGTCATACAGCAGCCAGATATATAATGTCATACAGCAGCCAGATAAATAGTGTTATACAGCAGCCAGATATATAATGTCATACATCAGCCAGATATATAGTGTCATACAGCAGCCAGATATATAATGTCATACATCAGCCAGATATATAGTGTCATACAGCGGCCAGATATATAGTGTCATACAGCGGCCAGATATATAGTGTCATACAGCAGCCAGATATATAGTGTCATACAGCAGCCAGATATATAATGTCATACATCAGCCAGATATATAGTGTCATACAGCAGCCAGATATATAGTGTCATACAGCAGACAGATATATAATGTCATACAGCAGCCAGATATATAGTGTCATACAGCAGCCAGATATATAGTGTCATACAGCAGCCAGATATATAATGTCATACAGCAGCCAGATATATAATGTCATACAGCAGCCAGATATATAGTGTCATACAGCAGCCAGATATATAATGTCATACAGCAGCCAGATATATAATGTCATACAGCAGCCAGATATATAATGTCATACAGCAGCCAGATATATAATGTCATACAGCAGCCAGATATATAGTGTCATACAGCAGCCAGATATATAGTGTCATACAGCAGCCAGATATATAGTGTCATACAGCAGACAGATATATAATGTCATACAGCAGCCAGATATATAGTGTCATACAGCAGACAGATATATAGTGTCATACAGCAGCCAGATATATAGTGTCATACAGCAGCCAGATATATAGTGTCATACAGCAGCCAGATATATAATGTCATACAGCAGCCAGATATATAATGTCATACAGCAGCCAGATATATAATGTTATACAGCAGCCAGATATATAGTGTCATACAGCAGCCAGATATATAGTGTCATACAGCAGCCAGATATATAGTGTCATACAGCAGCCAGATATATAGTGTCATACAGCAGCCAGATATATAATGTCATACACCAGCCAGATATATAGTGTCATACAGCAGCCAGATATATAATGTCATACAGCAGCCAGATATATAGTGTCATACAGCAGCCAGATATATAGTGTCATACAGCAGCCAGATATATATTGTCATACAGCAGCCAGATATATAGTGTCATACAGCAGCCAGATATATAGTGTCATACAGCAGCCAGATATATAGTGTCATACAGCAGCCAGATATATAATGTCATACAGCAGCCATATATATAATGTCATACACCAGCCAGATATATAGTGTCATACAGCAGCCAGATATATAATGTCATACAGCAGCCAGATATATAGTGTCATACAGCAGCCAGATATATAATGTCATACAGCAGCCAGATATATAGTGTCATACAGCAGCCAGATATATAGTGCCATACAGCAGCCAGATATATAATGTCATACAGTGCCCAGATATATAGTGTCATACAGCAGCCAGATATATAATGTCATACAGCAGCCAGATATATAGTGTCATACAGCAGCCAGATATATAATGTCATACAGCAGCCAGATATATAATGTCATACGGCAGCCAGATATATATTGTCATACACCAGCCAGATATATAATGTCATACAGCATCCAGATATATAGTGTCATACAGCAGCCAGATATATAATGTCATACAGCAGCCAGATATAGTGTCATACAGCAGCCAGATATATAGTGTCATACAGCAGCCAGATATATAGTGTCATACAGCAGCCAGATATAGTGTCATACAGCAGCCAGATATATAGTGTCATACAGCAGCCAGATATATAGTGTCATACAACAGCCAGATATATAATGTCATACACCAGCCAGATATATAATGTCATACAGCAGCCAGATATATAATGTCATACAGCAGCCAGATATATAGTGTCATACAGCAGCCAGATATATAATGTCATACAGCAGCCAGATATATAGTGTCATACACCAGCCAGATATATAGTGTCATACAGCAGCCAGATATATAATGTCATACAGCAGCCAGATATATAGTGTCATACAGCAGCCAGATATATAGTGTCATACAGCAGCCAGATATATAATGTCATACAGCAGCCAGATATATAGTGTCATACAGCAGCCAGATATATAGTGTCATACAGTGCCCAGATATATAGTGCCATACAGCAGCCAGATATATGATGTCATACAGCAGCTAGATATATAATGTCATACAGCAGCCAGATATATAATGTCATACAGCAGCCAGATATATAGTGTCATACAGCAACCAGATATATAGTGTCATACAGCAGCCAGATATATAGTGTCATACAGCATCCAGATATATAGTGTCATACAGCAGCCAGATATATAATGTCATACAGCAGCCAGATATATAGTGTCATACAGCAGCCAGATATATAATGTCATACAGCAGCCAGATATATAATGTCATACAGCAGGCAGATATATAGTGTCATACAGCAGCCAGATATATAGTGTTATACAGCAGCCAGATATATAGTGTCATACAGCAGCCAGATATATAGTGTCATACAGCAGCCAGATATATAGTGTCATACAGCAGCCAGATATATAGTGTCATACAGCAGCCAGATATATAATGTAATACAGCAGCCAGATATATAATGTCATACAGCAGCCAGATATATAGTGTCATACAGCAGCCAGATATATAGTGTCATACAGCAGCCAGATATATAATGTCATACAACAGCCAGATATATAGTGTCATACAGCAGCCAGATATATAATGTCATACAGTGCCCAGATATATAGTGTCATACAGCAGCCAAATATATAATGTCATGCAGCAGCCAGATATATAATGTCATACAGTGCCCAGATATATAGTGTCATACAGCAGCCAAATATATAATGTCTTACAGCAGCCAGATATATAATGTCATACAGCAGCCAGATATATAATGTCTTACAGCAGCCAGATATATAGTCATATAGCAGCCAGATAGATAATGTCATACAGCAGCCAGATATATAATGTCATACAGCAGCCAGATATATAATGTCATACAGTGCCCAGATATATAGTGTCATACAGCAGCCAGATATATAGTGTCATACAGCAGCCAGATATATAATGTCATACAGCAGCCAGATATATAATGTCTTACAGCAGCCAGATATATAGTCATATAGCAGCCAGATAGATAATGTCATACAGCAGCCAGATATATAATGTCATACAGCAGCCAGATATATAATGTCATACAGCAGCCAAATATATAGTGTCATACAGCAGCCAGATATATAATGTCATACAGCAGCCAGATATATAGTGTCATACAGCAGCCAGATATATAATGTCATACAGCAGCCAGATATATAGTGTCATACAGCAGCCAGATATATAATGTCATACAGCAGCCAGATATATAATGTCATACAGCAGCCAGATATATAGTGTCATACAGCAGCCAGATATATAATGTCATACAGCAGCCAGATATATAGTGTCATACATCATTCAGATATATAATGTCATACAGCAGCCAGATATATAGTGTCATACAGCAGCCAGATCTAAAATGTCATACAGCAGCCAGATATATAATGTCATACAGCAGCCAGATCTAAAATGTCATACAGCAGCCAGATATATAATGTCATACAGCAGCCAGATATATAGTGTCATACAGTAGCCAGATATATAGTGTCATACAGCAGCCAGATATATAATGTCATACAGAAGCCAGATATTTAGTGTCATACAGCAGCCAGATATATAGTGTCATACAGCAGCCAGATATATAGTGTCATACAGCAGCCAGATATATAATGTCATACAGCAGCCAGATATATAGTGTCATACAGCATCCAGATATATAATGTCATACAGCAGCCAGATATATAGTGTCATACAGCAGCCAGATATATAGTGTCATACAGCAGCCAGATATATAATGTCATACAGCATCCAGATATATAATGTCATACAGCAGCCAGATATATAGTGTCATACAGCAGCCAGATATATAGTGTCATACAGCAGCCAGATATATAGTGTCATACAGCAGCCAGATATATAATGTCATACAGCAGCCAGATATATAGTGTCATACAGCAGCCAGATATATAGTGTCATACAGCAGCCAGATATATAGTGTCATACAGCAGCCAGATATATAGTGTCATACAGCAGCCAGATATATAGTGTCATACAGCAGCCAGATATATAATGTCATACAGCAGCCAGATATATAGTGTCATACAGCAGCCAGATACATAATGTCATACAGCAGCCAGATATATAGTGTCATACAGCAGCCAGATATATAATGTCATACAGCAGCCAGATATATAATGTCATACAGCAGCCAGATATATATTGTCATACAGCAGCCAGATATATAATGTCATACAGCAGCCAGATATATAGTGTCATACAGCAGCCAGATATATAGTGTCATACAGCAGCCAGATATATAGTGTCATACAGCAGCCAGATATATAATGTCATACAGCAGCCAAATATATAATGTCATACAGCGGCTAGATATATAATGTCATACAGCAGCCAGATATATAGTGTCATACAGCAGCCAGATATATAATGTCATACAGCAGCCAGATATATAATGTCATACAGCAGCCATATATATGATGTCATACAGCAGCCAGATATATAATGTCATACAGCATCCAGATATATAGTGTCATACAGCAGCCAGATATATAATGTCATACAGCAGCCATATATATGATGTCATACAGCAGCCAGATATATAATGTCATACAGCAGCTAGATATATAGTGTCATACAGCAGCCAGATATATAATGTCATACAGCAGCCAGATATATAATGTCATACAGCATCCAGATATATAGTGTCATACAGCAGCCAGATATATAATGTCATACAGCAGCCATATATATGATGGCATACAGCAGCCAGATATATGATGTCATACAGCAGCCAGATATATAATGTCATACAGCATCCAGATATATAGTGTCATACAGCAGCCAGATATATAATGTCATACAGCAGCCATATATATGATGTCATACAGCAGCCAGATATATAATGTCATACAGCAGCCAGATATATAATGTCATACAGCAGCCAGATATATAGTGTCATACAGCAGCCAGATATATAATGTCATACAGCAGCCAGATATATAGTGTCATACAGCAGCCAGATATATAATGTCATACAGCAGCCAGATATATAATGTCATACAGCATCCAGATATATAGTGTCATACAGCAGCCAGATATATAATGTCATACAGCAGCCAGATATATAATGTCATACAGCATCCAGATATATAGTGTCATACAGCAGCCAGATATATAATGTCATACAGCAGCCATATATATGATGTCATACAGCAGCCAGATATATGATGTCATACAGCAGCCAGATATATAATGTCATACAGCATCCAGATATATAGTGTCATACAGCAGCCAGATATATAATGTCATACAGCAGCCATATATATGGTGTCATACAGCAGCCAGATATATAATGTCATACAGCAGCCAGATATATAATGTCATACAGCAGCCAGATATATAATGTCATACAGCATCCAGATATATAGTGTCATACAGCAGCCAGATATATAATGTCATACAGCAGCCATATATATGGTGTCATACAGCATCCAGATATATAGTGTCATACAGCAGCCAGATATATAATGTCATACAGCAGCCAGATATATAATGTCATACAGCAGCCAGATATATAGTGTCATACAGCAGCCAGATATATAGTGTCATACAGCAGCCAGATATATAGTGTCATACAGCAGCCAGATATATAATGTCATACAGCAGCCAGATATATAATGTCATACAGCAGCTAGATATATAATGTCATACAGCAGCCAGATATATAGTGTCATACAGCAGCCATATATATAATGTCATACAGCAGCCAGATATATAATGTCATACAGCAGCCAGATATATAGTGTCATACAGCAGCCAGATATATAGTGTCATACAGCAGCCAGATATATGGTGTCATACAGCAGCCAGATATATAATGTCATACAGCAGCCAGATATATAATGTCATACAGCAGCCAGATATATATTGTCATACAGCAGCCAGATATATAATGTCATACAGCAGCCAGATATATAATGTCATACAGCAGCCAGATATATAATGTCATACAGCAGCCAGATATATAGTGTCATACAGCAGCCAGATATATAGTGTCATACAGCAGCCAGATATATAGTGTCATACAGCAGCCAGATATATAGTGTCATACAGCAGCCAGATATATAATGTCATACAGCAGCCAGATAGATAATGTCATACAGCAGCCAGATATATAATGTCATACAGCAGCCAGATATATAATGTCATACAGCAGCCAGATATATAATGTCATACAGCAGCCAGATATATAGTGTCATACAACAGCCAGATATATAGTGTCATACAGTGCCCAGATATATAGTGTCATACAGCAGCCAGATATATAGTGTCATACAGCAGCCAGATATATAATGTCATACAGCAGCCAGATATATAGTGTCATACAGCAGCCAGATATATAATGTCATACAGCAGCCAGATATATAGTGTCATACAGCAGCCAGATATATAATGTCATACAGCAGCCAGATATATAATGTCATACAGCAGCCAGATATATAGTGTCATACAGCAGCCAGATATATAGTGTCATACAGCAGCCAGATATATAGTGTCATACAGCAGCCAGATATATAATGTCATACAGCAGCCAGATATATAATGTCATACAGCAGCCAGATATATAGTGTCATACAGCAGCCAGATATATAATGTCATACAGCAGCCAGATATATAATGTCATACAGCAGCCAGATATATAGTGTCATACAGCAGCCAGATATATAATGTCATACAGCAGCCAGATATATAATGTCATACAACAGCCAGATATATAGTGTCATACAGTGCCCAGATATATAGTGTCATACAGCAGCCAGATATATAGTGTCATACAGCAGCCAGATATATAGTATCATACAGCAGCCAGATATATAGTGTCATACAGCAGCCAGATATATAATGTCATACAGCAGCCAGATATATAGTGTCATACAGCAGCCAGATATATAATGTCATACAGCAGCCAGATATATAATGTCATACAACAGCCAGATATATAGTGTCATACAGTGCCCAGATATATAGTGTCATACAGCAGCCAGATATATAGTGTCATACAGCAGCCAGATATATAGTATCATACAGCAGCCAGATATATAGTGTCATACAGCAGCCAGATATATAATGTCATACAGCAGCCAGATATATAGTGTCATACAGCAGCCAGATATATAATGTCATACAGCAGCCAGATATATAGTGTCATACAGCAGCCAGATATATAATGTCATACAGCATCCAGATATATAATGTCATACAGCAGCCAGATATATAGTGTCATACAGCAGCCAGATATATAGTGTCATACAGCAGCCAGATATATAATGTCATACAGCAGCCAGATATATAGTGTCATACAGCAGCCAGATATATAATGTCATACAGCAGCCAGATATATAGTGTCATACAGCAGCCAGATATATAATGTCATACAGCAGCCAGATATATAGTGTCATACAGCAGCCAGATATATAATGTCATACAGCAGCCAGATATATAGTGTCATACAGCAGCCAGATATATAATGTCATACAGTGCCCAGATATATAGTGTCATACAGCAGCCAGATATATAGTGTCATACAGCAGCCAAATATATAGTGTCATACAGCAGCCAGATATATAATGTCATACAGCAGACAGATATATAGAGTCATACAGCAGCCAGATATATAATGTCATACAGCAGCCAGATATATAATGTCATACAGCAGCCATATATATAATGTCATACAGCAGCCAGATATATAATGTCATACAGCAGCCAGATATATAGTGTCATACAGCAGCCAGATATATAATGTCATACAGCAGCCAGATATATAATGTCATACAGCAGCCAGATATATAGTGTCATACAGCAGCCAGATATATAATGTCATACATCAGCCAGATATATAGTGTCATACAGCAGCCAGATATATAGTGTCATACAGCAGCCAGATATATAGTGTCATACAGCAGCCAGATATATAATGTCATACAGCAGCCAGATATATAATGTCATACAGCAGCCAGATATATAATGTCATACAGCAGCCAGATATATAGTGTCATACAGCAGCCAGATATATAGTGTCATACAGCAGCCAGATATATAATGTCATACAGCAGCCAGATATATAATGTCATAGAGCAGCCAGATATATAGTGTCATACAGCAGCCAGATATATAATGTCATACAGCAGCCAGATATATAGTGTCATACAGCAGCCAGATATATAGTGTCATACAGCAGCCAGATATATAATGTCATACAGCAGCCAGATATATAATGTCATACAGCAGCCAGATATATAATGTCATACAGCAGCCAGATATATAGTGTCATACAGCAGCCAGATATATAGTGTCATACAGCAGCCAGATATATAGTGTCATACAGCAGCCATATATATAGTGTCATACAGCAGCCAGATATATAATGTCATACAGCAGCCAGATATATAATGTCATACAGCAGCCAGATATATAGTGTCATACAGCAGCCAGATATATAATGTCATACAGCAGCCAGATATATAGTGTTATACAGCAGCCAGATATATAGTGTCATACAGCAGCCAGATATATAGTGTCATACAGCAGCCAGATATATAGTGTCATACAGCAGCCAGATATATAGTGTCATACAGCAGCCAGATATATAGTGTCATACAGCAGCCAGATATATAATGTCATACACCAGCCAGATATATAGTGTCATACAGCAGCCAGATATATAATGTCATACAGCAGCCAGATATATAGTGTCATACAGCAGCCAGATATATAGTGTCATACAGCAGCCAGATATATATTGTCATACAGCAGCCAGATATATAATGTCATACAGCAGCCAGATATATAGTGTCATACAGCAGCCAGATATATAGTGTCATACAGCAGCCAGATATATAATGTCATACAGCAGCCAGATATATAATGTCATACACCAGCCAGATATATAGTGTCATACAGCAGCCAGATATATAATGTCATACAGCAGCCAGATATATAGTGTCATACAGCAGCCAGATATATAATGTCATACAGCAGCCAGATATATAGTGTCATACAGCAGCCAGATATATAGTGCCATACAGCAGCCAGATATATAATGTCATACAGTGCCCAGATATATAGTGTCATACAGCAGCCAGATATATAATGTCATACAGCAGCCAGATATATAGTGTCATACAGCAGCCAGATATATAATGTCATACGGCAGCCAGATATATAATGTCATACGGCAGCCAGATATATATTGTCATACACCAGCCAGATATATAATGTCATACAGCAGCCAGATATATAGTGTCATACAGCAGCCAGATATATAGTGTCATACAACAGCCAGATATATAATGTCATACACCAGCCAGATATATAATGTCATACAGCAGCCAGATATATAATGTCATACAGCAGCCAGATATATAGTGTCATACAGCAGCCAGATATATAATGTCATACAGCAGCCAGATATATAGTGTCATACACCAGCCAGATATATAGTGTCATACAGCAGCCAGATATATAATGTCATACAGCAGCCAGATATATAGTGTCATACAGCAGCCAGATATATAGTGTCATACAGCAGCCAGATATATAATGTCATACAGCAGCCAGATATATAATGTCATACAGCAGCCAGATATATAGTGTCATACAGCAGCCAGATATATAATGTCATACAGCAGCCAGATATATAGTGTCATACAGCAGCCAGATATATAATGTCATACAGCAGCCAGATATATAGTGTCATACAGCAGCCAGATATATAGTGTCATACAGCAGCCAGATATATAATGTCATACAGCTGCCAGATATATAGTGTCATACAGCAGCCAGATATATAGTGTCATACAGCAGCCAGATATATAATGTCATACAGCAGCCAGATATATAGTGTCATACAGCAGCCAGATATATAGTGTCATACAGCAGCCAGATAGATAATGTCATACAGCAGCCAGATATATAATGTCATACAGCAGCCAGATATATAGTGTCATACAGCAGCCAGATATATAATGTCATACAGCAGCCAGATATATAGTGTCATACAGCAGCCAGATATATAGTGTCATACAGCAGCCAGATATATAGTGTCATACAGCAGCCAGATATATAATGTCATACGGCAGCCAGATATATAGTGTCATACAGCAGCCAGATATATAGTGCCATACAGCAGCCAGATATATAGTGTCATACGGCAGCCAGATATATAGTGTCATACAGCAGCCAGATATATAATGTCATACAGCAGCCAGATATATAATGTCATACAGCAGCCAGATATATAATGTCATACAGCAGCCAGATATATAGTGTCATACAGCAGCCAGATATATAATGTCATACAGCAGCCAGATATATAGTGTCATACAGCAGCCAGATATATAGTATCATACAGCATCCAGATATATAGTGTCATACAGCAGCCAGATATATAATGTCATACAGCAGCCAGATATATAGTGTCATACAGCAGCCAGATATATAATGTCATACAGCAGCCAGATATATAATATCATACAGAGGCCAGATATATAGTGTCATACAGCAGCCAGATATATAGTGTCATACAGCAGCCAGATATATAGTGTCATACAGCAGCCAGATATATAGTGTCATACAGCAGCCAGATATATAGTGTCATACAGCAGCCAGATATATAATGTCATACAGCAGCCAGATATATAGTGTCATACAGCAGCCAGATATATAGTGTCATACAGCAGCCAGATATATAGTGTCATACAGCAGCCAGATATATAGTGTCATACAGCAGCCAGATATATAGTGTCATACAGCAGCCAGATATATAGTGTCATACAGCAGCCAGATATATAATGTCATACAGCAGCCAGATATATAGTGTCATACAGCAGCCAGATATATAGTGTCATACAGCAGCCAGATATATAGTGTCATACAGCAGCCAGATATATAGTGTCATACAGCAGCCAGATATATAGTGTCATACAGCAGCCAGATATATAATGTCATACAGCAGCCAGATATATAGTGTCATACAGCAGCCAGATATATAATGTCATATAGCAGCCAGATATATATAGTCATACAGCAGCCAGATATATAATGTCATACAGCAGCCAGATATATAGTGTCATACAGCAGCCAGATATATAGTGTCATACAGCAGCCAGATATATAGTGTCATACAGCAGCCAGATATATAATGTCATACAGCAGCCAGATATATAGTGTCATACAGCAGCCAGATATATAGTGTCATACAGCAGCCAGATATATAGTGTCATACAGCAGCCAGATATATAGTGTCATACAGCAGCCAGATATATAGTGTCATACAGCAGCCAGATATATAATGTCATACAGCAGCCAGATATATAATGTCATACAGCAGCCAGATATATAATGTCATACAGCAGCCAGATATATAGTGTCATACAGCAGCCAGATATATAATGTCATATAGCAGCCAGATATATATAGTCATACAGCAGCCAGATATATAATGTCATACAGCAGCCAGATATATAATGTCATACAGCAGCCAGATATATATGTCATACAGCAGACAGATATATAGTGTCATACAGCAGCCAGATATATAATGTCATACAGCAGCCAGATATATAGTGTCATACAGCAGCCAGATATATAATGTCATACAGCAGCCAGATATATAGTGTCATACAGCAACCAGATATATAGTGTCATACTGCAGCCAGATATATAATGTCATACAGCAGCCAGATATATAATGTCATACAGCAGCCAGATATATAATGTCATACAGCAGCCAGATATATAATGTCATACAGCAGCCAGATATATAATGTCATACAGCAGCCAGATATATAATGTCATACAGCAGCCAGATATATAGTGTCATACAGCAGCCAGATATATAATGTCATACAGCAGCCAGATATATAGTGTCATACAGCAGCCAGATATATAGTGTCATACAGCAGCCAGATATATAATGTCATACAGCAGCCAGATATATAGTGTCATACAGCAGCCAGATATATAATGTCATACAGCAGCCAGATATATAGTGTCATACAGCAGCCAGATATATAGTGTCATACAGTGCCCAGATATATAGTGTCATACAGCAGCCAGATATATAGTGTCATACAGCAGCCAGATATATAATGTCATACAGCAGCCAGATATATAGTGTCATACAGCAGCCAGATATATAGTGTCATACAGCAGCCAGATATATAGTGTCATACAGCAGCCAGATATATAGTGTCATACAGCAGCCAGATATATAGTGTCATACAGCAGCCAGATATATAGTGTCATACAGCAGCCAGATATATAATGTCATACAGCAGCCAGATATATAGTGTCATACAGCAGCCAGATATATAGTGTCATACAGCAGCCAGATATATAGTGTCATACAGCAGCCAGATATATAGTGTCATACAGCAGCCAGATATATAGTGTCATACAGCAGCCAGATATATAATGTCATACAGCAGCCAGATATATAGTGTCATACAGCAGCCAGATATATAATGTCATATAGCAGCCAGATATATATAGTCATACAGCAGCCAGATATATAATGTCATACAGCAGCCAGATATATAGTGTCATACAGCAGCCAGATATATAGTGTCATACAGCAGCCATATATATAGTGTCATACAGCAGCCAGATATATAATGTCATACAGCAGCCAGATATATAGTGTCATACAGCAGCCAGATATATAGTGTCATACAGCAGCCAGATATATAGTGTCATACAGCAGCCAGATATATAGTGTCATACAGCAGCCAGATATATAGTGTCATACAGCAGCCAGATATATAATGTCATACAGCAGCCAGATATATAATGTCATACAGCAGCCAGATATATAATGTCATACAGCAGCCAGATATATAGTGTCATACAGCAGCCAGATATATAATGTCATATAGCAGCCAGATATATATAGTCATACAGCAGCCAGATATATAATGTCATACAGCAGCCAGATATATATGTCATACAGCAGACAGATATATAGTGTCATACAGCAGCCAGATATATAATGTCATACAGCAGCCAGATATATAGTGTCATACAGCAGCCAGATATATAATGTCATACAGCAGCCAGATATATAGTGTCATACAGCAACCAGATATATAGTGTCATACAGCAGCCAGATATATAATGTCATACAGCAGCCAGATATATAATGTCATACAGCAGCCAGATATATAATGTCATACAGCAGCCAGATATATAATGTCATACAGCAGCCAGATATATAGTGTCATACAGCAGCCAGATATATAATGTCATACAGCAGCCAGATATATAGTGTCATACAGCAGCCAGATATATAGTGTCATACAGCAGCCAGATATATAATGTCATACAGCAGCCAGATATATAATGTCATACAGCAGCCAGATATATAATGTCATACAGCAGCCAGATATATAGTGTCATACAGCAGCCAGATATATAATGTCATACAGCAGCCAGATATATAGTGTCATACAGCAGCCAGATATATAGTGTCATACAGCAGCCAGATATATAATGTCATACAGCAGCCAGATATATAGTGTCATACAGCAGCCAGATATATAATGTCATACAGCAGCCAGATATATAGTGTCATACAGCAGCCAGATATATAATGTCATACAGCAGCCAGATATATAGTGTCATACAGCAGCCAGATATATAATGTCATACAACAGCCAGATATATAATGTCATACAGCAGCCAGATATATAATGTCATACAGCAGCCAGATATATAGTGTCATACAGCAGCCAGATATATAGTGTCATACAGCAGCCAGATATATAGTGTCATACAGCAGACAGATATATAGTGTCATACAGCAGCCAGATATATAATGTCATACAGCAGCCAGATATATAGTGTCATACAGCAGCCAGATATATAGTGTCATACAGCAGCCAGATATATAGTGTCATACAGCAGCCAGATATATAGTGTCATACAGCAGCCAGATATATAGTGTCATACAGCAGCCAGATATATAGTGTTATACAGCAGCCAGATATATAATGTCATACAGCAGCCAGATATATAGTGTCATACAGCAGCCAGATATATAATGTCATACAGCAGCCAGATATATAATGTCATACAGCAGCCAGATATATAATGTCATACAGCAGCCAGATATATAGTGTCATACAGCAGCCATATATATAATGTCATACAGCAGCCAGATATATAATGTCATACAGCAGCCAGATATATAATGTCATACAGCAGCCAGATATATAATGTCATACAGCAGCCAGATATATAATGTCATACAGCAGCCAGATATATAGTGTCATACAGCAGCCAGATATATAATGTCATACAGCAGCCAGATATATAATGTCATACAGCAGCCAGATATATAATGTCATACAGCAGCCAGATATATAATGTCATACAGCAGCCAGATATATAGTGTCATACAGCAGCCAGATATATAGTGTCATACAGCAGCCAGATATATAATGTCATACAGCAGCCAGATATATAATGTCATACAGCAGCCAGATATATAATGTCATACAGCAGCCAGATATATAATGTCATACAGCAGCCAGATATATAGTGTCATACAGCAGCCAGATATATAGTGTCATACAGCAGCCAGATATATAATGTCATACAGCAGCCAGATATATAATGTCATACAGCAGCCAGATATATAATGTCATACAGCAGCCAGATATATAGTGTCATACAGCAGCCAGATATATAGTGTCATACAGCAGCCAGATATATAGTGTCATACAGCAGCCAGATATATAATGTCATACAGCAGCCAGATATATAGTGTCATACAGCAGCCAGATATATAGTGTCATACAGCAGCCAGATATATAGTGTCATACAGCAGCCAGATATATAATGTCATACAGCAGCCAGATATATAGTGTCATACAGCAGCCAGATATATAGTGTCATACAGCAGCCAGATATATAGTGTCATACAGCAGCCAGATATATAGTGTCATACAGCAGCCAGATATATAGTGTCATACAGCAGCCAGATATATAGTGTCATACAGCAGCCAGATATATAGTGTCATACAGCAGCCAGATATATAATGTAATACAGCAGCCAGATATATAGTGTCATACAGCAGCCAGATATATAATGTCATACAGCAGCCAGATATATAATGTCATACAGCAGCCAGATATATAGTGTCATACAGCAGCCAGATATATAGTGTTATACAGCAGCCAGATATATAGTGTCATACAGCAGCCAGATATATAGTGTCATACAGCAGCCAGATATATAATGTCATACAGCAGCCAGATATATAATGTCATACAGCAGCCAGATATATAGTGTCATACAGCAGCCAGATATATAATGTCATACAGCAGACAGATATATAATGTCATACAGCAGCCAGATATATAGTGCCATACAGCAGCCAGATATATAGTGTTATACAGCAGCCAGATATATAGTGTCATACAGCAGCCAGATATATAGTGTCATACAGCAGCCAGATATATAATGTCATACAGCAGCCAGATATATAGTGTCATACAGCAGCCAGATATATAGTGTCATACAGCAGCCAGATATATAGTGTCATACAGCAGCCAGATATATAATGTCATACAGCAGCCAGATATATAGTGCCATACAGCAGCCAGATATATAATGTCATACAGCAGCCAGATATATAGTGTCATACAGCAGCCAGATATAGTGTCATAGAGCAGCCAGATATATAATGTCATACAGCAGCCAGATATATAGTGTCATACAGCAGCCAGATATATAATGTCATACAGCAGCCAGATATATAGTGTCATACATCAGCCAGATATATAATGTCATACAGCAGCCAGATATATAATGTCATACAGCAGTCAGATATATAATGTCATACAGCAGCCAGATATATAGTGTCATACAGCAGCCAGATATATAATGTCATACAGCAGCCAGATATATAGTGTCATACAGCAGCCAGATATATAATGTCATACATTATATATCTGGCTGCTGTATGACTATATATCTGGCTGCTGTATGACATTATATACCTGGCTGCTGTATGACACTATATATCTGGCTGCTGTATGACATTATATATCTGGCTGCTGTATGACACTATATATCTGGCTGCTGTATGACATTATATATCTGGCTGCTGTATGACACTATATATCTGGCTGCTGTATGACATTATATATCTGGCTGCTGTATGACACTATATATCTGGCTGCTGTATGACACTATATATCTGGCTGCTGTATGACATTATATATCTGGCTGCTGTATGACACTATATATCTGGCTGCTGTATGACATTATATATCTGGCTGCTGTATGACATTATATATCTGGCTGCTGTATGACACTATATATCTGGCTGCTGTATGACACTATATATCTGGCTGCTGTATGACATTATATATCTGGCTGCTGTATGACACTATATATCTGGCTGCTGTATGACACTATATATCTGGCTGCTGTATGACACTATATATCTGGCTGCTGTATGACACTATATATCTGGCTGCTGTATGACATTATATATCTGGCTGCTGTATGGCACTATATATCTGGCTGCTGTATGACACTATATATCTGGCTGCTGTATGACATTATATATCTGGCTGCTGTATGACACTATATATCTGGCTGCTGTATGACACTATATATCTGGCTGCTGTATGACATTATATATCTGGCTGCTGTATGACATCATATATATGGCTGCTGTATGACATTATATATCTGGCTGCTGTATGACACTATATATCTGGCTGCTGTATGACATTATATATCTGGCTGCTGTATGACACTATATATCTGGCTGCTGTATGACATTATATATCTGGGCACTGTATGACACTATATATCTGGCTGCTGTATGACATTATATATCTGGCTGCTGTATGACACTATATATCTGGCTGCTGTATGACATTATATATCTGGCTGCTGTATGACATTATATATCTGGCTGCTGTATGACATTATATATCTGGCTGCTCTATGACACTATATCTGGCTGCTGTATGACACTATATATCTGGCTGCTGTATGACATTATATATCTGGCTGCTGTATGACATTATATATCTGGCTGCTGTATGACACTATATATCTGGCTGCTGTATGACATTATATATCTGGCTGCTGTATGACACTATATATCTGGCTGCTGTATGACATTATATATCTGGCTGCTGTATGACACTATATATCTGGCTGCTGTATGACATTATATATCTGGCTGCTGTATGACACTATATATCTGGCTGCTGTATGACATTATATATCTGGCTGCTGTATGACACTATATATCTGGCTGCTGTATGACATTATATATCTGGCTGCTGTATGACATTATATATCTGGCTGCTGTATGACATTATATATCTGGCTGCTGTATGACATTATATATCTGGCTGCTGTATGACATTATATATCTGGCTGCTGTATGACATTATATATCTGGCTGCTGTATGACATTATATATCTGGCTGCTGTATGACACTATATATCTGGCTGCTGTATGACACTATATATCTGGCTGCTGTATGACACTATATATCTGCCTGCTGTATGACATTATATATCTGGCTGCTGTATGACACTATATATCTGGCTGCTGTATGACACTATATATCTGGCTGCTGTATGACACTATATATCTGGCTGCTGTATGACACTATATATCCTCTTACTTGGCAGTCCGGGCGATACGTCCTTGGCTTCTACTGCGCCTGCGCGGTCGGTTTGATGCGGTCGATGATGACCCCTGGCTGTCAGCTGACGGCGGGGGGTCACATGGGCAGGTGTCACGAATCGAGAGGGCGTTGTGATTGGTCAGTTCATGTAGCGCCGCCAAATACGAGGGGTGGAGTCTTGGTGCTTATAGTAACCCAGCGCCTGTTATGAAGTATGCCGTTGACATCGATACGAGCATCTTCCCGTGACGCACAGCAGAATATCTGCTGTTGAATATTATTATCGCTGGCGACGAGGCCAGAGTGACCAAGATACGGACCCCTGAGGATGAGTATCTGAAACGCGTAGGGTCTTTCATTGTACATGGAATGTTTGCATAGGGGACAGTAGCATTGTGTTACACCCAGCGCTAGGAGATCCGGTGATTGCTCACGGACACTGGTGCTTTTTGGGGATTGTACTATTGCTGTGCCCAGGACTAATGCTGGTTCCAGTAAAATATTGTTATAAACACTGAGATATATTTATCACAATGACTCAGTGTTTCTTGTTTAATTCATTTTTTAATTTACACGGTGGGGCTTACTTCACAGTGGTGTGTTACCCCTGGTTTTAAAACGAGTTACTAATAAAAGGTATATTTTACTCAGTTGTCACTTCAGTGAACCTTTGTATGACACTATATATCTGGCTGCTGTATGACACTATATATCTGGCTGCTGTATGACACTATATATCTGGCTGCTGTATGACACTATATATCTGGCTGCTGTATGACACTATATATCTGGCTGCTGTATGACACTATATATCTGGCTGCTGTATGACACTATATATCTGGCTGCTGTATGACACTATATATCTGGCTGCTGTATGACACTATATATCTGGCTGCTGTATGACACTATATATCTGGCTGCTGTATGACACTATATATCTGGCTGCTGTATGACACTATATATCTGGCTGCTGTATGACATTATATATCTGGCTGCTGCATGACACTATATATCTGGCTGCTGTATGACATTATATATCTGGCTGCTGTATGACTCTATATATCTGGGCACTGTATGACATTATATATCTGGCTGCTGTATGACACTATATATCTGGCTGCTGTATGGCACTATATATCTGGCTGCTGTATGACACTATATATCTGGCTGCTGTATGACATTATATATCTGGCTGCTGTATGACACTATATATCTGGCTGCTGTATGACATTATATATCTGGCTGCTGTATGACATTATATATCTGGCTGCTGTATGACACTATATATCTGGCTGCTGTATGACACTATATATCTGGCTGCTGTATGACACTATATATCTGGCTGCTGTATGACACTATATATCTGGCTGCTGTATGACACTATATATCTGGCTGCTGTATGACACTATATATCTGGCTGCTGTATGACATTATATATCTGGCTGCTGTATGACATTATATATCTGGCTGCTGTATGACATTATATATCTGGCTGGTGTATGACTCTATATATCTGGGCACTGTATGACATTATATATCTGGCTGCTGTATGACACTATATATCTGGCTGCTGTATGACATTATATATCTGGCTGCTGTATGACATTATATATCTGGCTGCTGTATGACACTATATATCTGGCTGCTGTATGACATTATATATCTGGCTGCTGTATGACACTATATATCTGGCTGCTGTATGACACTATATATCTGGCTGCTGTATGACACTATATATCTGGCTGCTGTATGACATTATATATCTGGCTGCTGTATGACACTATATATCTGGCTGCTGTATGCCATTATATATCTGGCTGCTGTATGACATTATATATCTGGCTGCTGTATGACATTATATATCTGGCTGCTGTATGACACTATATATCTGGCTGCTGTATGACATTATATATCTGCCTGCTGTATGACATTATATATCTGGCTGCTGTATGACACTATATATCTGGATGCTGTATGACACTATATATCTGGCTGCTGTATGACACTATATATCTGGCTGCTGTATGACACTATATATCTGGCTGCTGTATGACATTATATATCTGGGCACTGTATGACATTATATATCTGGCTGCTGTATGACTTTATATATCTGGCTGCTGTATGACACTATATATCTGGCTGCTGTATGACATTATATATCTGGCTGCTGAATGACATTATATATCTGGCTGCTGTATGACACTATATATCTGGCTGCTGTATGACACTATATATCTGGGCACTGTATGACACTATATATCTGGCTGCTGTATGACACTATATATCTGGCTGCTGTATGACACTATATATCTGGCTGCTGTATGACACTATATATCTGGCTGCTGTATGACACTATATATCTGGCTGCTGTATGACACTATATATCTGGCTGCTGTATGACACTATATATCTGGCTGCTGTATGACACTATATATCTGGCTGCTGTATGACACTATATATCTGTACACTGTATGCACCATATATCTGGACACTGTATGCACTATATATCTGGACACTGTATGCACTATATATCTGGACACTGTATGCACTATATATCTGGACACTGTATGCACTATATAACCTTACACTGTATGCACTATTTATCTGTACACTGTATGCACCATATATCTGGATAATGTATGCACTATATATCTGTACACTGTATGTACTCTATAGATCTGGACACTGTATGCACTATATATCTGTACACTATTTGTACTCTATATATCTGGACAATGTATGCACTATATATATCTGGACACACTATATATCTGGACACTGTATGCACTATTTATCTGGACACTGTATGCACTATATATCCGGACACTGTATGCACTATATATATCGACACTATAAGCACTACATATCTGGACAATGTATGCACTAAATATCTGTACACTGTATGCACTATATATAACTGGACACTGTATGCACTATATAACTGGACACTGTAATCACTATATATCTGGACACTGTATGCACTATATATCTGGACACTGTATGCACTCTATATAACTGGACACTGTATGCACTATATATCTGGACACTGTATGCACTATATATCTGGACACTGTATGCACTATATATCTTTACACTGTATGCACTCTATATATCTGGACAATGTATGCACTATATATCTGTACATTGTAAGCACTCTATATATCTGGACACTGTATGCACCATATATCTGGACACTGTATATACTATATATCTTTTCACTGTATGCACTATACATCCGGACACTGTATACACTATATATCTGTACACTGTATACACTCTATATATCTGGACAATGTATGCACTCTATATATCTGGACAATGTATGCACTATATATCTGGACACTGTATGCACTCTATATATCTGGACACTGTATGCACTCTACATCTGGACAATGTATGCACTATATATCTGGACACTGTATGCACTATATATCTATACACTGTATGCACTATACATCCAGACACTGTATACACTCTACATATCTGTACACTGCATGCACTATATATCTGTACACTGTATGCACTATATATCCGGAAAATGTATGCACTATATATCTGGACACTGTATGCACTATATATCCGGAAAATTTATGCACTATATATCTGGACACTGTATGCACTATATATTTGGACACTGTATGCAATATATATCTGGACACTGTATGCAATATATATCCGGACAATGTCTGCACTATATATCCGGAAATGTATGCACTATATATCTGGACACTGTATGCACTATATATCTGGACACTGTATGCACTATATATCTGGACACTGTATGCACTATATATCTGGACACTGTATGCACTATATAACTGGACACTGTATACACTCTACATATCTGGACACTGTATGCACTATATATCTGGACACTGTATGCACTATATATCTGGACACTGTATGCAATATATATCCGGACAATGTATGCACTATATATCCGGACACTGTATGCACTATATATCTGGACACTGTATGCACTATATATCTGGACACTGTATGCACTATATATCTGGACACTGTATGCACTATATATCTGTACACTGTATGCACTATATATCTATACACTGTATGCACTTTATCTCCGGACACTGTATGCACTATATATCTGGACACTGTATGCACTATATATCTGGACGCTGTGTGCACTGTATATCTGTACACTGTATGCACTATATATCTGGAAGGTATTTCACTATTTATCTGGACTCTTTATTACATAAGGACTAAAACAGTGATAGCCTAAATATTCCTTTAGTGGCCCTGCATTGGAGAAGTGGGTGGTTGATCCGGCCAACTAAGACATGTGCACGTATTGCATCTTGGTGCATTGATTAACTGTTTATATAAGGTGAGGCAAGGTGCTTGACTTGTTGCAATTCTAAATTTATGATGCTGGGATGTGCCGCCTGGATGCCATATTGAGGCTACATATGTCGCTCTTTGCCATGGTAATGACAAACGTATGAGCAAGCGTGTGTCATCACACCTGGGCATGGCACTTGTACTATAAAAAAGTGGGGAGCCCGTTAAGTGTTGTTCAGTGTTGGGCGGAAGTTGGCATAACCTGTGTACTATAACAAGAGAAATGTTGCCGGAACTGAGGAGCCGGTGTTGGGCCGGTGAGGTCTTTACTACGACAGTATCTCGCTCATGCGTTTGGGCCTGGGGTGGCGACAGGTCCTGAAGAGTGAGCAGTGTTGATATGTGAGAATGTACGGATAGCTAGGCAGTGAAGGGTACGTGATAGGAGACGTGACCCAAGATAGTCAGAGAGGGGTGTACCGACAGTGGCCAGCAGTAGCGTAAGACTAAGGGGGAGGCATATAGGGCCTGTTTACAGTCCACCATCTTAAGGCCTATTAGGCCCAAGCAGATAGCTCTCCTTTCAAGGTTTGGGTGCCCTTGACCCAGTGTCTGCCGGTCATTCAGAAATCAGACTATGCCAGCCATAAGTTAATGGAGCTTGGGCTGCTGGGCGAGAACTCTAGTAATTGTTTTCGACCATTTTAATATCAGAACATCCACTTTGGACAACCCGTGGGAACTGCTGAGTTTTCTCTCAGCTGATCACAGAGGTTCCTGCTTCTTGGACCGGAGCAATCAGCCGTTGGGGAAGCCACTTGCCATTTCATCATTTCACTGGGTGTCCATGTAATACACTGATGCCAGCAGAACTCCAGAGCAAGACCTGCTGTTATTAGCATGGCTCTCCACTTTGGTTAATGTTGCAGGGTGGGCAGTGGCAGATTTGGCCTCTCTGTGGCCCCAAGCAAAGTTAAAGCTGAGGGTCCCTAACAAAAGACACCTGTAGAGGATGTCGCACACAGTGCCCCCTGTAGATAGTTCCACACACAGTGCCCCTGGTAGATAATCCCACACACAGTGACATCGGTAGATAGTGCTCCACACAGTGACCCTGGTGGAAAGTGCCACACAGAGTGCCCTAGGTAGATAGTGTAACACACAGTGCCCCTTTTAGATCGTACCACACAAAGTGCCCCTGGTAGATAGTGTAACACACAGGGCCCCTTGTAGATCGTGCCACACAAAGTGCCCCTGGTAGATAGTGTCACACAGTGTTCCCTGTAAATAGTTCAAAACAGTGCCACCTGTAGATGGTGTCCCCATTCTGATATAGTGCCCCCCAAACAAATAATAAAACTTATACTCACCTAGCCCCATTTCCATGACAAACAGAGCTACTCAGCAGGCCTCTACAGCTATGTTAGGCCTGCAGCCTCTGAGATGCCAACACGGGTCCCTTGCATAGGCTGGCGCGATGCAGTGATGTCATCGTGCTTGCCTGCGCAGGGATCCTATCCCAGCTTCTAATAGGCTGTTGGCCTAACGTGGCCTGTAGTCTAGTGAATGGTATTAATTTGTAACTGCATCCTGAGGATGCAGATACACTTGAAAGTAGCAGTCGCCCAGTGATCCATGGCTTATGCCCCGGATGCCCGGTACTAGCGACCCCATTGGCCAACAACTGTTGTGGCACGGTCAGGGTACCCGACACGGACCCTCTGGGGCTGCACGCAATTGCATAATTTGCGTGGTAATAAAAACCACCACTGGGGTGGGTGGTCCCAATCAGGGGACAACCTGTATTCCCTCCATATGCCATAGTAGGACAGTGGAGGATTTCCGGGGATGGAGTCTCATTCGAAATTTTAAAAACTAGTGACAAGGACCAGACATTTCTAATTATTGTAAATTTTATTACATTATTTCCAGAACTTTGTAATGTAGAATAAAACCACGTAGTGAAGGACGACATCCACTTGTTCTCACTGGTCACACAAAGCTGAGATCTGCCTGAACATGTTTCTATATTGGTGAACTCCAGTAAACAATGTGTCAGCACATATATGACATTAAAGATGATTTGCGTGCCGACCTGGTTTGTTTGCGAGTCTCTCAAACCAATCAGAAAACAAGACAAACGCTTCACTGAATGCAAAAGCTCCGTCTCTAAGTGGACAGGAAACAATAGCAATGACAGCACAAGAATAGAACTTTCCTAGAAAAAAAGAGAGAAAGGGGAGAGTTAAATTCCCAGAACAGACTACAACTCTGATCTATCTATCTATGTATCTATGTATCTATCTATGTATCTATCTATCTATCTATCTATCTATCTATCTATCTATCTATCTATCTATCTATCTATATCCCACCTTATAGAGGTCGACTTGTCGTGGCAGGTGGGCTCACACAATTTGATCAAAATGTGCGCTAAGAACCTCCCTATTGTAAGTAGATTTAGCAGTAATGCATAACATTTATCATCTATCATCTATCTGTCTAATATCCAAAAATGGCGACAGCACTCTACGAACACCAATGCCACACTATAAATAAATAAATGTGCATTGCTACTGAATCTACTTACAATAGGGAGGTTCTTAGCGCACATGTTGATCAAATTATGTGAGCCCACCTGCCACGACAAGGCGTCCTCTATAAGGTGGGTCCCTACGCTGCTCGTCCCCCCAGTAAACTAATTAAAATCACCCAGGGCAGATCTATCTATCTATCTATCTATCTATCTATCTATCTATCTATCTATTTATCTATCACTGATTGCATCACTTTTTTTTAATAACTGATCACATCACTGATCTCAGCACTATTTCCCATTCTACCATTAACCTTCCTCTTGTCCGTTCACTGGTATTCCCACTGTCCCCTCATTGGTCTCATACCTGTCCCTTACCAGTTCCTCTGGCCCCATAACTGATCTTATCCCAATTCTTCTGGTCCCATTACTGTCCGTTACGCCAGTCACCCTTCCTAAGGTCTTAAAACTAAGTCATCCAGGTTCATTTGATCCCATAACTGGTCCCCCCACTGTCCTTCTAGCCCCATCCCTGGACCACCACCATTCCTCTTGTTGCTTCACTGGTCACAAGACCATTCATTTGCTCCTTTTGCAGTTCCTTTCCTCTTTCCCCTATTCTCTTTTGCTCTTTTACTTTAGTTCTTGCTTCATGGAACATTATGGGAACAAACATCTTAAAAAAACATTAAATACACATTTTTTTTAGTACAAAACACAAAGACTATGTACCCAACCACATGCAGCACATAATCTCGTAATGATATATTTTCTACTAAAAAGCAAACCTCTTGTGTCGCTCTTCACTATTATATCATTTGAAAAAGTTGTGTACACTGATAACATATAATAAGCCCTTACAATAAATTTGGAGTACCGATCTATCGATGACGTACGTCTGGAATAGCAGTGGGTTCAGGGTGCAAACATAAGCTTACTCAGAGCCACTTCATTATCATTATTTGTCAAACTTAAGAGAAAAATAATGAATATACATTTCTGTTATAAAATAGTTTTTATGTAACGCGACACTAAATTAATTACTATTAATGTAATTTATATAGCAGCACTTTCCACCATGTTGTTACACAATGGACGGCTACGGTGAGCGAGCTACATACAGATATTTATTGCCTTTTTACCCCACGTGCAACTTTTATGTAACTGTTGCTCACTAAGGGGTAGATAAAACAAGTGGTGGAGGAGTAAGATTATTGACCATAGGAGCTTATAATATATAAATAATAAGGGGGAGATAAAGGAAATTAAAGTAGAGCAAGAGCCCTGACCATAGGAGATACAAGAGAGTCCTCACCATAACAGTTTACAATCTATAAGGTTTACCATTGGGTTACAAGAGATAGGCGATGAGTAAGAGACCTGACCATAGGAGCTTACAATCTATAAGCAATAAGAGGGAGATACAAGAGGTGGGGGAGGGGTAAGAGTCCTGATCATAGGAGCTTACAATCTATAAACTATAAGAGGAGATTCAAGAGATGTGGGAGGAGTAAGAGTCCTGACCATAGGAGCTTACAATATTTAAGGGAATAAAAGAAGGTACAAGAGGTGGGGGAGGTGTAAGAGTCCTGACCATAGGAGCTCACAATCTATAAGGGAAAAAGAGGAGGTACAAGAGGTGGGGAAGGAGTAAGTGTCCTGACCAAAGGAGCTTACAATCTATAAGAAGGAGATACAAGAGGTGGAGGAGAAGTAAGAGTCATGACCATAGGAGTTTACAATCTATAAGGAATAAGAGGAGACACAAGTGGTGGGGGAGGAGTAAGAGTCATCAGCATAGGAGCTTACAATCTATAAAGGAATAAAAGGAGGTACAAGTGGTGGGGGAGTAGTAAGAGTCCTGACCATAGGAGCTTACAATCTATAAGTAATAAGAGGAGATACAATAGATGGTGAGGAGTAAGAATCCTGACCATAAGAGCTTACACTCTATAAGGGAATAAGAGGAGGTACAATAGGTAGGGGAGGAGTAAGAGTCCTGACCATAGGATTTTACAATCTATAAGGAATAAAAGGAGATACAAGAGATGGGGAGGAGTAAGAGTCCTGACCATAGGAGCTACAATCTTTAAGGAGGAGATACAACAGGTGGGGGAGGAGTAAGAGTTCTGACCAAGTTCTGACCATAGGAGCTTACACTTTATCAGGAATAAGAAGAGATACACGAGGTGGCAGGTGGAGTAAGAGTCCTCACCATAGGAGCTTACAATCTATAAGTAATAAGAGGAGATACCAGAGGTGGGGAAGGAGTAAGAGTCCTGACCATAGGAGCTTATAATCTATAAGTAATAAGAGGAGATACAATAGATGGTGAGGAGTAAGAATCCTGACCATAAGAGCTTACACTCTATAAGGGAATAAGAGTAGGTACAATAGGTAGGGGAGGAGTAAGAGTCCTGACCATAGGATCTTACAATCTATAAGGAATAAAAGGAGATACAAGAGATGGGGAGGAGTAAGAGTCCTGACCATACGAGCTACAATCTTTAAGGAGGAGATACAACAGGTGGGGGAGGAGTAAGAGTTCTGACCATAGGAGCTTACACTCTATCAGGAATAAGAAGAGATACACGAGGTGGCGGGCGGAGTAAGAGCCCTCACCATAGGAGCTTACAATCTATAAGTAATAAGAGGAGATACCAGAGGTGGGGAAGGAGTAAGAGTCCCGACCATAGGAGCTTATAATCTATAAGTAATGAGGAGATACAAGAGCTGGGGGAGGAGTAAGAGTCCTGACCATAGGAGTTTACAACCTATAAGGAGGAGATACAAGAGGTGGGGGAGTATTAAGGATCCTGAACATAGGAGCTTACAATCTATAAGTAATAAGTGGAGGTACAAGAGGTGGGGGATGAGTAAGAGTCCTGACCATAGGAGTGTTTTTGAAGTGTCCGGGCCTGGCAACTCTGCAGCTGCCTTTCCGGCCGGGCACTCATTCTCTGCTCAGTGGTATAACTACTGCTGTAGCAGCTATAGCGGCTGCTATGGGGCCCGTGGCATGAGGGGGCCTGTGCCGCCCGCCATAGCTGCTACAGCGGTAGCAACACCACATTCAATAGTATCTGCGTCCTTAGGATGCAGATACTACTGACTATGGCAAAGCAGGGAGATATCTCCCTGCTCTGTCATTTACTAGGCCACAGGCCGTTCTGCCTGGAGCCTATCAGTTGCTGGGAAAGGATCCCTGCGCAGGCTGGCATGATGTTCTCACATGATCACGCCAGCCTACTCCAGGATCCCATCAGCATTGTGGAGCAGTTCCGTTCGGCGCAGGAACGGGGACTAGGTGAGTATAATTTTTTTGTCTTATTTATTTGGGATTTTGCACTGTGTACAAGGGGGAGGTGGGAGGCTGTATGACACTGTCTGCAAGGAGGTGGGGGCTGTATGGCACCATCTACAAGGGGGAGGTGGGGGCTGTATGGCACTGTCTACAAGGGGAAGGTTGGGGCTGTATGGCACTGTCTACAAGGGGGAAGCGGGGGGCTGTATGGCACTGTCTACAAGGGGGAGGTGGGGGCTGTATGGCACTGTCTACAAGGGGAGGTGGGGGGCTGTCTTGCACTAACTACAGGGGGCTGTATGACAGAATCTACAGGGGGCACTATTTACAAGGGTAAGCTGTGTGTGGCACCGAGGGGAGGGTCAAAATTATACTGTGGGGGGCCACTAAGGGGATATTATACTATGTAGGGGCACTACGGGGGGGGGGCAATACAGTGTGTGTGTGACACTTAGGGGGCATTATACTATGTGGGCACACTTAGAGGACAAAATACTGTGTCCTTAAAGGGGTTATAATATATTATTTTATGAAATATTATTATTATACTGTGTGGGGCAGCTATGGGGACATTATACTGTATGGGGGGGCACTAAAGGGGCATTATACTGTGTTGGGGCATTATGAAGGGCATTATACTGTGGGGGGCACTAAAAAGGATATTATAGTGTGAGGGGCACTTTACTTTTTTATGGAGCGTTTTTTTATGATGGGGTGGGGCGCCGAAAGAAAAATTTGCACGGGGCGCTATCTATCCTAAGGCCAGCCCTGTCTATAGTGTACATGAGCTATACAAGCAATACAGAATTATGTTCTAGTTCAATATAAACTACCAGCAATTTGTGAAATCTGTGAAATTTGCAGTTCTTTCTGCACTCACTGTTAGCCCATATCTCATAATATAAGCCTGAAGTTTATTTCAAAGAATGTTTTGATAGTGGCATGTTCCTTAAAGACAGCAAAGAAAATTCTTAGGATATAAATACCATAACATTTCACACAAAACACAGGAATTTCCAGAACGGGGAATTTTTTTAGACTCAAGAGGTATCTATCAACAGACACTTTAGTGTTTTACGAATGATTCTATGCAAGAGGAAGAAGCCAGCACATGAGCCCTCTCTATCAACCTCCATTTTCAGGGCATTTTATGCATTTTGACACCCTAAAGATTATTCATTGATTATTTTGCTCACTTACATCTGGTAGGTTTTTTATATAAACATCTTAATTCTTCCCATAAAACCCAGTGGTTCCCCTAAGTAGTTCTTAAATGGATATTCACTGATCCTCAGGGTACCGCCATGGGGTTTCCGAGGTTCCCTGAATTTGTTCCTGGTAATGATAGAAACATAAGAATGGCCTGAGATGTCTCCTAATGTTAGCTATAAGCCCTTTATTACAGTTGTCATTACAGAAGTGGATCTTTGAGATGCAATCAGTTTGATGCCAGCTAAACTTATGTGCAGATTGGAAGGAATATCACCCTTCACTTCCACAAGTAGGTACTGTCTGGACTTTTCCTGTTGGATTCTCAGGTCGCGTTGCCCAAATTGGTCCCAGATTTTGTGAGCGGTTGAAACAAGGCAGAGGCGAAGTGAGAAACGGAACCTGGGGTTCTCACCGGGAGGGTGGCAAAAATGCGATACACCAGAGGATGACATATAAATTAAAGCAATCTATGGTTGTGTGCAGATAGCACCGGTTTCTTTGGGTGCTCAAGGTAGGGTCCCAACCCGGATGTAGGTTAAGAATTGTAGTCGGCACACCTTGCTTGTGTTTCAAAATTTATATTGATTGGATTCTCAGGATGGATGCCAGAGGCTACATGTTCGACGTCGACGTTTCGGTCGTTAGACCTTCGTCGGGCACTGAGCCGTACTGGGGACTGGATCGATGCGAATCTATAATGCGTTGTAGCGCTGCTATGAATAGTATTTGGTGGCTTACCGCTCTTCATGGCAGTTATGTCAACAGAGAAAGGACTTGAAGAGACATGTTGTGGCAAAAATGCCAAATAAGAGCGTGTAAAAACACAAAATTCATAGAAATACTGTCTACTTTCTTGTGTGATATCTCTCACTATTAAGCCTATTAAGTTTTAATATTTTGGATGTGGCCATATTTGAGATCCATAATGATCTACACCGATATAATTCTACGGGCCCCATGCTGTATCTAGATGCATTGCTTCTAGTGGATAATAAATTGCCCCACTGAAACACCACATAGTGGCACATGGAGTGTACTACAGGTTAGTATTGTACAGTAGGAGCTGACATTTCTTCATTCTGGCTGGACCTATGTATTTCTAGGTCTACAGCCAGACTGAGGCCCCAGCACTCGTAAAAACACCCGTAATCACAGGCCGTTATTATGGCACGGGCAGGCCCATAGAAGTCAATGGGGCTCCCGTAATTACGGGTGACTACGTGTGTGCACCTGTAATTACGGGAGCGTTGCTAGGCGACGTCAGTAAATAGTCACTGTCCAGGGTGCTGAAAGAGTTAAGTGATCGGCAGTAACTGTTTCAGCACCCTGGAGAGTGACTACCGATCACAATATACATCAACCTATAAAAAAAATAGAAGTTCCTACTTACCGAGAACTCCCTGCTTCTTCCTCCAGTCCGGCCTCCCGGGATGACGTTTCAGTCTAAGTGACGGCTGCAGCCAATCACAGGCCAATCACAGGCTGCAGCGGTCACATGGACTGCCGCGTCATCCAGGGAGGTCGGGCTGGATGTCGAAAGAGGCACGCATCACAAAGGTAACGGCCGGGTAAGTATGAAATTCTTTTACTTTAACTAGGGAAAGTGCTGTCCCTTCTCTCTATCCTGCACTGATAGAGAGAAGGGAAGCCCTCTTCCCCTCAATACGCAACGGCTAGTCCGCATCAATTTAATGCCCATTTTAGGCAGAGCCGCAACAGAATCTGCAACGCAGATTCTGTGCGGCATTGATGCGGACAGTGGCGGAAGAAATACGCCACGTCTGGTCATGCCCTTAAGTTTTGTTTATGTGTGTCAAAAATGTGAGGTTTATAATGGACACCTGTGGTCCACCAAAGCAAAGAGCTATGCTATATTTGTTAACTGTGTGGGTACCAAGGAGGGGACTCCGGAACATCACACCCCACTCCAACTTTGCATGCCTTACTAATGCCCATGGAGAGGGTTTGTTTAAACCAGACCCATCCACCTCCCTTTAAAATTATAAAAACGTAAAAGTTGTAATGGCCCCGTGTAGTGTGTAAAAATGTGGGAAGGTGTAAAGGATCTGCCTGACACAGCTTCTGTGTCGACACCCGTGGTTACTCACTCTGCACCTGCTCCTAAGTCTGGTCGAGTGACCCCTTCTTCCACCAATCAGCCTGGGAGGCTGAGGAGTAGGAGAGCCTATCACAGCCTGGCCAGACAGAGCTAGCACCCGCCCTCTGTCTATTTATACCTTCACTTTCTGCTCCTCCTTTGCCTGTGATTCTTTCAGTCTGTTTCCTGGCCCTGCTGCTGCTGCTTCTGCTTACTACTTGTCTTCTGCTTCATATTGACCCAGGCTTGACTGACTATTCTCCTGCTCTGCGATTTGTACCTCGTCCACTCCTGGTTTGACTCGGCTCGTTCACTATTCTCCTGCTCTGCGTTTTGTACCTCGTCCACTCCTGGTTTGACTCGGCTCGTTCACTACTCTTGTTGCTCACGGGGTTGCCGTGGGCAACAGCCCCATTTCCCTTAGCTTCTGTTACCCTTGTCTGTTTGTCTGTCGTGCACTTAGTGAGCGTAGGAACCGTCGCCCAGTTGTACCCCGTTGCTTAGGACGGGCCGTTGCAAGTAGGCAGGGACTGAGTGGCGGGTAGATTAGGGCTCACCTGTCTGTCTCCCTACCCCGCCATTACAGAAGGATTTAATGCAGAATATAAATATAGAAACAAAACCCACATTCCATAAATAAAGCTGGAATTTCTGATCCATTCCAGATGAGACTGAAGCAAGGCTGCGGTATGCAGCTCAGCTGCCAACATTTATATGTGATTTCCATTGAACCTCTTATGTCTGACAGGTGGCAGATATAAGATATTGCACCTACAAATGGGGTTAGGGGGCACTTCAGAAATAATTACCTTTGTATTATGCCTAATGAAAAATGACTTGTAAGATTGTTGTACGGACTACCAATAATTATGGAATTATTTTAAAAACATTATAGCCTGAAACTATTACATCTCCCCTCTCTTCTTGTTAATATTTTGGTGGTAAGGGAGGAGGTACATAAGTAGTAACATGGCATTTGTGGGTATCCTATTACCATTGAATCATAGCATAAGAGCTGTACACAAGAAATAGGAGAACTCTAGTGACAAAGTTGCTACTATAATAATACCCCCCTGTATAGACGGATATAGCTACCTAAATAACTAATATAAAACTGCCTTCTATGTATAAAAATATATCTACTATAATATTTCCCCCTATGTACAAGAATATACGGTAACTACTATAATACTGCCCCCTATATACAAGAATATAACTACTATAATACTGCCCCCTATATACAAGAATATAACTACTATAATACTGCCCCCTATATACAAGAATATAACTACTATAATACTGCTCCTATATACAAGAATATAACTACTATAATACTGCTCTTATATACAAGAATATAACTACTATAATACTGCCCCTATATACACACACGAATATAACTACTATAAGAATATAACTACTATAATACTTCCCCCTATATACAAGAATATAACTACTATACTACTGCCCCCTATATACAAGAATATAACAACTATAATACTGCTCCTATATACAAGAATATAACTACTATAATACTGCCCCTATATAAGAGAATATAACTATTATACTACTGCCCCCTATATACAAGAATGTAAATACTATAATACTGCCCCCTATATACAAGAATATAACTACTATAATACTGCCCCTATATACAAGAATATAACTACTATAATACTGCCCCCTATATACAAGAATATAACTACTATAATACTGCCCCTATATACAAGAATATGACTACTATAATACTGCCCCTATATACAAGAATATAACTACTATAATACTGCCCCTATATACGAGAATATAACTACTATAATACTGCCCCTATATACAAGAATATAACTACTATAATAGTGCCCCTACATAAGAGAATATAACAATTATAATACTGCTCCTATGTACAAGAATATAACTACTATAACACTGCTCCCTATATACAAGACTATAACTACTATAATACTGCCCCTATATACAAGAATATAACTACTATAATACTGCCCCTATATACAAGAATATAACTACTATAATACTGCCCCTATATAAGAGAATATAACTATTATAATACTGCTCCTATGTACAACAATATAACTACTATAATATTGCCCCCTATGTACAAGAATATAACTACTATAATACTGCCCCCTATATACAAGAATATAACTACTATAATACTGCCCCCTATATACAAGAATATAACTACTATAATACTGCCCCTATATACAAGAATATGACTACTATAATACTGCTCCTATATACAAGAATATAACTGCTATAATACTGCCCCCTATATACAAGAATATAACTACTATAATACTGCCCCCTATATACAAGAATATAACTACTATAATACTGTTCCTATGTACAAGAATATAACTACTATAATACTGCCCCTATGTACAAGAATATAACTACTATATTACTGCCCCTATATACAAGAATATAACTACTATAATATTGCCCCTACATACAAGAATATTTCTACTACAATATTACCCCCTATCTACAAGAATATAACTACTATAATACTGCCCCTATTTACAAGAATATAACTACTATAATACTGCCCCCTATGTACAAGAATATAACTACTATAATACTGCCTCCTATATACAAGAATATAACTACTATAATACTGCCTCCTATATACAAGAATATATCTACTATAATACTTCCCCTAAATACAAGAATATAACTACTATAATACTGCCCCCTATATACAAGAATATAACTACTATAATACTGCCTCCTATATACAAGAATATAACTACTATAATACTGCCCCTATATACACAAATATAATTACTATAATACTGCCCCTATATACAAGAATATAACTACCATAATACTTCACCTATATACAAGAATATAACTACTATAATACTGCTCTCTATATACAAGAATATAACTACTATAATACAAGAATATAACTACCATAATACTTCACCTATATACAAGAATATAACTACTATAAGGGCATGACCACACGTGGCGGATTTCCTCCGCAACTGTCCGCATCAATGCCGCACAGAATCTGCGTTGCAGATTCTGCTGCGGATCTGCACAAAATGTGCAGTACATTGATGCGGACTGGCCGCTGCGGACTGCAGGAAAAGTGCTTCCCTTCTCCCTATTCAGTGCAGGATAGAGAGAAGGAACAGCACTTTCCCTAGTGAAAGTCAAAGAAATTCATACTTACCGCCCGTTGTCTTGGTGACGCGTCCCTCTTTCGGCATCCAGCCCGACCTCCCTGGATGACGCTCCAGTCCATGTGACCGCTGCAGCCTGTGCTTGGCCTGTGATTGGCTGCAGCCGTCACTTAGACTGAAACGTCATCCTGGGAGGCCGGACTGGAGACAGACGCAGGGAGTTCTCGGTAAGTATGAACTTATATTTTTTTTTACAGATACATGTATATTGAGATCGGTAGTCACTGTCCCGGGTGCAGAAACAGTTACTGCCGATCGCGTAACTCTTTCAGCACCCTGGACAGTGACTATTTACAGACGTCTCCTAGCAACGCTCCCGTCATTACGGGAGCCCCATTGACTTCCTCAGTCTGGCTGTAGACCTAGAAATACATAGGTCCAGCCAGAATGAAGAAATGTCATGGTAGTAAAAACAATACGCTCCGCAGCACACATAAGATCTGCGGACTTCATTGCGGAATTTTGACTCTCCATTGAAGTCAATGGAGAAATTCCGCCATGAGTCCGCAACCAGTCCGCCACTGCTCCGCAACAGACAGAGCATGCTGCGGACACCAAATTCCGCTCCGCAGCCTATGCTCCGCAGCGGAATTTTACGCCTCGTCTAAACGAACACTGCTAAATTAAAGTGTAAGTCAATGGACAAACGGCTCCGCTGCGGATTAACGCTGCGGAGTGTCTGCAGCGGAATTTCAGTGAAATTCCGCCACGTGTGAACCCGCCCTAATACTGCTCTCTATATACAAGAATATAAGTACTATAATACTGCCCCCTATATACAAGAATATAACTACTATAATACTGCCCGCTATATACAAGAATATAACTACTATAATACTGCCTCTATATACAAGAATATAACTACTATAATACTGCCTGCTACATATAAGAATATAACTACTATAATACTGCTCCCTATATACAAGAATATAACTACTATAATACTGCCCCTATATACAATAATATAACTACTATAATACTGCCCCCTATATATAAGAATCTAACTACTATAATACTGCCTCTATATACAAGAATATAACTACCATAATACTGCTCCTATATACAAGAATATAACTACTATAATACTGCTCCTATGTACAAGAATATAACTACTATAATACTGCTCCTATATACAAGAATATAACTACTATAATACTGCACCTACAAATGGGGTTAGGGGGCACTTCAAAAATAATTACCTTTGTATTATGCCTAATGAAAAATGACTTGTAAGATTGTTGTACGGACTACCAATAATTATGGAATTATTTTTAAAACATTATAGCCGGAAACTATTACATCTCCCCTCTCTTCTTGTTAATATTTTGGTGGTAAGGGAGGAGGTACATAAGTAGTAACATGGCATTTGTGGGTATCCTATTACCATTGAATCATAGCATAAGAGCTGTACACAAGAAATAGGAGAACTCTAGTGACAAAGTTGCTACTATAATAATACCCCCCTGTATAGACGGATATAGCTACCTAAATAACTAATATAAAACTGCCTTCTATGTATAAAAATATATCTACTATAATATTTCCCCCTATGTACAAGAATATACGGTAACTACTATAATACTGCCCCCTATATACAAGAATATAACTACTATAATACTGCCCCCTATATACAAGTACATAACTACTATAATACTGCCCCCTATATACAAGAATATAACTACTATAATACTGTTCCTATATACAAGAATATAACTACTATAATACTGCTCTTATATACAAGAATATAACTACTATAATACTGCCCCTATATACACACACACGAATATAACTACTATAAGAATATAACTACTATAATACTTCCCCCTATATACAAGAATATAACTACTATACTACTGCCCCCTATATACAAGAATATAACAACTATAATACTGCTCCTATATACAAGAATATAACTACTATAATACTGCCCCTATATAAGAGAATATAACTATTATACTACTGCCCCCTATATACAAGAATGTAAATACTATAATACTGCCCCCTATATACAAGAATATAACTACTATAATACTGCCCCTATATACAAGAATATAACTACTATAATACTGCCCCCTATATACAAGAATATAACTACTATAATACTGCCCCTATATACAAGAATATGACTACTATAATACTGCCCCTATATACAAGAATATAACTACTATAATACTGCCCCTATATACGAGAATATAACTACTATAATACTGCCCCTATATACAAGAATATAACTACTATAATAGTGCCCCTATATAAGAGAATATAACTATTATAATACTGCTCCTATGTACAAGAATATAAATACTATAACACTGCTCCCTATATACAAGACTATAACTACTATAATACTGCCCCTATATACAAGAATATAACTACTATAATACTGCCCCTATATACAAGAATATAACTACTATAATACTGCCCCTATATAAGAGAATATAACTATTATAATACTGCTCCTATGTACAACAATATAACTACTATAATATTGCCCCCTATGTACAAGAATATAACTACTATAATACTGCCCCCTATATACAAGAATATAACTACTATAATACTGCCCCCTATATACAAGCATATATCTACTATAATACTGCCCCTATATACAAGAATATAACTACTATAATACTGCTCCTATATACAAGAATATAACTGCTATAATACTGTTCCTATGTACAAGAATATAACTACTATAATACTGCCCCTATGTACAAGAATATAACTACTATATTACTGCCCCTATATACAAGAATATAACTACTATAATATTGCCCCTACATACAAGAATATTTCTACTACAATATTACCCCCTATCTACAAGAATATAACTACTGTAATACTGCCCGCTATATACAAGAATATAACTACTATAATACTGCCTCTATATACAAGAATATAACTACTATAATACTGCCTGCTACATATAAGAATATAACTACTATAATACTGCTCCCTATATACAATAATATAACTACTATAATACTGCCCCCTATATATAAGAATATAACTACTATAATACTGCTCCTATATACAAGAATATAACTACTATGATACTGCCCCTATATACAAGAATATAACTACTATAATACTGCCCCCTATATACAAGAGTATAACTACTATAATACTGCCTCTATATACAAGAATATAACTACCATAATACTTCTCCTATATACAAGAATATAACTACTATAATACTGCTCCTATGTACAAGAATATAACTACTATAATACTGCTCCTATATACAAGAATATAACTACTATAATATTGCCCCTATATACAAGAATATAACTACTATAACACTGCCCCATATATACAAGAATATAACTACTATAATACTGCCCCCTATATACAAGAATATAACTACTATAATACTGCTCCTATATACAAGAATATATCTACTATAATGCTGCCCCTATATACAAGAATATATCTACTATAATACTGCCCCCATATACAAGAATATAACTACTATAATACTGCCCCCTATATACAAGAATATAACTACTATAATACTGCTCCTATATACAAGAATATAACTACTATAATACTGCCCCATATATACAAGAATATAACTACTATAACACTGCCCCCTATATACAAGAATATAACTGCTATAATACTGCCTCTATATATAAGAATATAACTACTATAATACTGCCCCATATATACAAGAACATAACTACTATAATACTGCCCCCTATATACAAGAATATAACTACTATAATACTGCCCCATATATACAAGAATATAACTACTATAATACTGCTCCTATATACAAGAATATAACTACTATAATACTGCTCCTATATACAAGAATATAACTACTATAATACTGCTCCTATATACAAGAATATAACTACTATAATACTGCCCCCTATATACAAGAATATAACTACTATAATACTGCACCTATATACAAGAATATAACTACTATAATCCTGCTTCCTATATACAAGAATATAACTACTATAATACTGCCTCCTATGTACAAGAATATAACTACTATAATACTGCCCCTATATACAAGAATATAACTACTATAATACTGCTCCTATATACAAGAATATAACTACTATAATAGTGCCCCTATATACAAGAAAATAACTACTATCATACTGCCCCCTATATACAAGAATATAACTACTATAATACTGCCCCCTATGTACAAGAATATAACTACTATAATACTGTCCCCTATATACAAGAATATAACTACTATAATACTGCTTCTATATACAACAATATAACTACTATAAGGGCATGACCACACGTGGCGGATTTCCTCCGCAACTGTCCGCATCAATGCTGCGGATCTGCACAAAATGTGCAGTAAATTGATGCGGACTAGCTGCTGCGGACTGCGGGAAAAGTGCTTCCCTTCTCCCTATCAGTGCAGGATAGAGAGAAGGGACAGCACTTTCCCTAGTGAAAGTAAAAGAATTTCATACTTACCGGCCGTTGTCTTGGTGACGCGTCCCTCTTTCGGCATCCAGCCCGACCTCCCTCGATGACGCGCCAGTCCATGTGACCGCTGCAGCCTGTGCTTGGCCTGTGATTGGCTGCAGCCGTCACTTAGACTGAAACGTCATCCTGGGAGGCCGGACTGGAGACAGAAGCAGGGAGTTCTCGGTAAGTATGAACTTATATTTTTTTACAGGTTGCTGTATATTGGGATCGGTAGTCACTGTCCCGGGTGCAGAAACAGTTACTGCCGATCGCTTAACTCTTTCAGCACCCTGGACAGTGACTATTTACAGACGTCTCCTAGCAACGCTCCCATCATTACGGGAGCCCCATTGACTTCCTCAGTCTGGCTGTAGACCTAGAAATACATAGGTCCAGCCAGAATGAAGAAATGTCATGGCAAAAAAGCAAGACGGATCCGCAGCACACATAACATGTGCATGACAGCTGCGGACTTCATTGCGGAACTTAGAATCTCCATTGAAGTCAATGGAGAAATTCCGCCATGAGTCCGCCACTGCTCCGCAACAGACAGAGCATGCTGCGGACACCAAATTCCGCTCCGCAGCCTATGCTCCGCAGCGGAATGTTACACATCGTCTAAACGAACACTTCTAAATAGAAGTGGAAGTCAATGCAGAAACGGCTCCGCTGCGGATTAACGCTGCGGAGTGTCCGCAGCGGAATTTAAAGAGGCTCTGTCACCAGATTTTGCAACCCCTATCTGCTATTGCAGCAGATAGGTGCTGCAATGTAGATTACAGTAACGTTTTTATTTTTAAAAAACGAGCATTTTTGGCCAAGTTATGGCCATTTTCGTATTTATGCAAATGAGGCTTGCAAAAGTACAACTGGGCGTGTTGAAAAGTAAAAGTACAACTGGGCGTGTATTATGTGCGTACATCGGGGCGTGTTTACTACTATTACTAGCTGGGCGTTGTGTATAGAAGTGTCATCCACTTCTCTTCAGAACGCCCAGCTTCTGGCAGTGCAGATCTGTGACGTTACTCACAGGTCCTGCATCGTGTCGGCACCAGAGGCTACAGTTGATTCTGCAGCAGCATCAGCATTTGCAGGTAAGTAGCTACATCGACTTACCTGCAAACGCCTATCTGCTGCAATAGGAGATAGGGGTTGCAAAATCTGGTGACAGAGCCTCTTTAAGTGAAATTCCGCCACGTGTGAACCCAGCCTAATACTGCCTCCTATATACAAGAATATAACTACTATAATACTGCTCCTATATACAAGAATATAACTACTATAATACTGCCCCTATATACAAGAATATAACTACTATAATACTGCCTCTATATACAAGAATATAACTACTATAATACTGCTCCTATATACAAGAATATATCTACTATAATACTGCTCCTATATACAAGAATATAACTACTATAATACTGCTCCTATATACAAGAATATATCTACTATAATACTGCCCCCAATATACAAGAATATAACTACTATACTACTGCCCCTATATACAAGAATATAACTACTATAATACTGCTCCCTATATACAAGAATATAACTACTATAATACTACTCCCTATATACAAGGATATAACTACTATAATACTGTCTCCTATATACAAGAATATAACTACTATAATACTGTCTCCTATATACAAGAATATAACTACTATAATACTGCCTCCTATATACAAGAATATAACTACTATAATACTGCTCCTATATACAAGAATATAACTACTATAATACTGCTCCTATATACAAGAATATAACTACTATAATACTGCCCCTATATACAAGAATATAACTACTATAATACTGCTCCTATATACAATATACTCTCCCTGTCCTACATTATTCTGGAAATAAAGCTCATAATTTGCTCTTAGTTTTTGCTCCCAGTAAGAAATATTTATCCATCTTTTATTATATCTTACAGGAAACAACTGGTTACCACTTCAGGAGCGGCAGAGATGTCAGTGCTGTATATAGCCTTCAGTATATAAAACAAAAGCTACAGATCAATGGGTTTAGTTCCATTGCAGAAACCAGATCCAAAGCAATAAAGCTAAATATATCATCTCCGGACTAATGAATACTTTGCCGCCTTGACTGATGCCGAGCGCAAGTTAAATACACAGAACGTTCCTCCGGAGAATTGCGTATATGTGAAGAAAATAAACTTCTAAATGTTCCTGTTCTGTATAAGAATATTTCTCCTATAGGGGCTCATTCAGCGGTGGACTATGTTGATCTCTGGTAATTCGAGCCGCATGGTTAACTTTCTAGAGAAACAGCCATGATCTCCGCGCTAATCACAGATCGCTGTATATTTAAGAACTGAGCCTTGATTAGTTCAAAGAATGTTATTAGCAGGAAAGCAGGACCCCTGTTCTGTACGCCGAAAAATGTAGAGAATGCTATTAACGGGCCTGCAGTTAATTACTTCAATCAAACACATGTACTGGCAGGTTTGGACATTATTATGTAATTATGCGTGCGTTTCGCTGGTAAAGACTCCAATGGGGTTACTGATGACGAAATTTCACGTATTGTCACTGCCGGCCTGGTAGAATTGGCACTGTACAAATGCTAAAAGACCTGATAAAAAATTGGCCCATTTAGGCTGGGTTCACACGTGGCGGAATTTCACTTAAATTCCGCTGCGGACACTCCGCAGCGTTAATCCGCAGCGGAGCCGTTTGTCCATTGACTTACACTTTAATTTAGCAGTGTTCGTTTAGACGAGGCGTAAAATTCCGCTGCGGAGCATAGGCTGCGGAATTTGGTGTCCGCAGCATGCTCTGTCTGTTGCGGAGCAGTGGCGGACTCATGGCGGAATTTCTCCATTGACTTCAATGGAGATTCTAATTTCCGCAATGAAGTCCGCAGCTGTCATGCACATGTTATGTGTGCTGCGGATGCGTCTTGCTTTTTTAACTTGACATTTCTTCATTCTGGCTGGACCTATGTATTTCTAGGTCTACAGCCAGACTGAGGAAGTCAATGGGGCTCCCGTAATGACGGGAGCGTTGCTAGGAGACGTCTGTAAATAGTCACTGTCCAGGGTGCTGAAAGAGTTAAGCCATCGGCAGTAACTGTTTCTGCACCCGGGACAGTGACTACCGATCCCAATATACATGTATCTGTAAAAAAAATTGAAGTTCATACTTACCGAGAACTCCCTGCTTCTGTCTCCAGTCCGGCCTCCCAGGATGACGTTTCAGTCTAAGTGACGGCTGCAGCCAATCACAGGCTAATAACAGGCTGCAGCGGTCACATGGACTGCCGCGTCATCCAGGGAGGTCGGGCTGGATGCCGAAGGAGGGACGCGTCACCAAGACAAAGGGCGGTAAGTATGAATTTCTTTGACTTTCACAAGGGAAAGTGCTGTCCCTTCTCTCTATCCTGCACTGATAGGGAGAAGGGAAGCACTTTTACCGCAGTCCGCAGCAGCTAGTCCGCATCAATTTACTGCACATTTTGTGCAGATCCGCTGCAGAATCTGCAACGCAGATTCTGTGCGGCATTGATGCGGACAGTTGCGGAGGAAATCCGCCACGTGTGGTCATGCCCTTAATAAATTTTAATGTAAAAAAACAAAAACACTTCGATATCTTACTCCCATTCTGAGATATGAGCGCTTGAACTTACAGGCCCAAAGACAGAGGCTGCACTACTGAGAGATCCTGATATGTCCAATTCTGATTTCATCTGCAGTTGTGCCATGGAGAAGTTGTGTGGATTCAAATCATCATTCACATCAATGTTCACGTATATACACATAACTGCTTCTATTTAAGACAAGAAGGATATAGATATTGATTTGGATGGTGATTTAGATCCACATATGGGCTTTATGACATCATAATGTCTCAGTAGTGCAGCCTCAGGCTTTTGGCATGTATTGGCAGGTTATTTAGTAAAAACAAGTGTTCGGTTCAGTGGGATGTGGATACTGATTATGGAATTTCACGTATTGTCGCTAGCATGGTAGGATTTGCACTACGCAAATGCCAGTCCTGCCAGAAGAAAGCAAGTCAGGGCCAATATTACTGGGAGGAGGGTGCTTTTGCAGTGTGGTTGTACAAAGGGGGGGGGGGTCATTAACTCTGCGTAGTGCACAAAGGACATATTTAATGTGTAGGGGGCACAAAGGGAGGCATTATTACTGTGGGTGGAGCTAAGAGAAGCATTAGTACAGTGTGCGGTCTAAAGGGGGCCCATTTACTATCTAGGGCAACTTTCTGGCACTATTGTTTTTAGGGCCACCTTTAGTCTAACACTAATATTTTAGGGTCCCTATCTGCATTATGTATTATTGAAGTACAGTATTTGGGGGCACAGAGCTACACATCAGGTAAAGTAAAAGGGGAAATGGGCCAGCAACAAGCACAGGAGCTCTCCTGAAACCTTTACACTGGGCCCACCAATGCACCTGTGTGTCCATCACATGTCCCTGTAACGAGCCGTGCACCTGTGTGTCCATTACATGACCCTGTAATGAGCCATGCATAAACCGTGCAACTGTGTGTCCACCACATGACCCTTGTAGCGAGCCGTGCACCTGAGTGTCCATCACATGACACTGTAGCAAGCCGTGCACCTGTGTGTCCATCACATGACCCTGTAACGAGCCGTGCACCTGTGTGTCCATCACATGACCCTGTAACGAGCCGTGCACCTGTGTGTCCATTACATGACCCTGTAACGAGCAATGCACGCACCGTGCAACTGTGTGTCCACCACATGACCCTGTAGCGAGCCGTTCACCTCTGTGTCCATGACATGACCCTGTAGCGAGCCGTGCACCTGTGTGTCCATCACATGACCCTGTAACGAGCCGTGCACCTGTGTGTCCATTACATGACCCTGTAACGAGCCATGCACGCACCGTGCAACTGTGTGTCCACCACATGACCCTGTAGCGAGCCGTTCACCTCTGTGTCCATGACATGACCCTGTAACGAGCCGTGTACCTGTGTGTCCATCACATGACCCTGTAGCGAGCCGTGCACCTGTGTGTCCATCACATGACCCTGTAACGAGCCGTGCACCTGTGTGTCCATCACATAACCCTGTAGCGAGCCTAGCACCTGTGTGTCCATGACATGACCCTGTAACGAGCCATGCACCTGTGTGTCCATCACATGACCCTGTAACGCACCGTGCACCTGTGTGTCCATCACACGACCAGGACAGATTTTTATCTCCTACAACTAAACATTGAAGGATCCTGTTGAAGGACAGCAAGCAAAGATTTCGAAATCTGTGAGGACTCGATACAGAAAGTTTATTGGAAAATTATATATTGTGTTGTTCCATTTTTTCATGTGTGATACTGTCTGCTGAGAATCTGTATCTAAGCCTATCATGTGTGATATTGTATGCTGGTACCCTGTATCTAAGCCTATCATATGTGATACTCACTGCTAAGAATCTGTATCTAAGCCTATCATGTGTGGTACTCTCTGCTGGAGCCATGCATCTAAGCCTATCATGTGTGATACTCTCTGCTGGGGCCATGCATCTAAGCCTATCATGTGTGATACCCTCTGCTGGAGCCATGCATCTAAGCCTATCATGTGTGATACTCTCTGCTGGGGCCATGCATCTAAGCCTATCATGTGTGATACTCTCTGCTGGGGCCATGCATCTAAGCCTATCATGTGTGATATTGTATGCTGGTACCCTATATCTAAGCCTATCATGTGTGATACTCTCTGCTGGGGCCATGCATCTAAGCCTATCATGTGTGATATTGTATGCTGGTACCCTATATCTAAGCCTATCATATGTGATACTCTCTGCTGGAGTTATGTATCTCAGCCTATCATGTGTGATACTCTCTGCTGGGGCCATGCATCTAAGCCTTTCATATGTGATACTCTCTGCTGGAGTTATGTATCTCAGCCTATGATGTGTGATATTGTATGCTGGTACCCTGTATCTAAGCCTATCATATGTGATACTCTCTGCTGGAGTTATGTATCTCAGCCTATCATGTGTGATACTCTCTGCTAGGGCCATGCATCTAAACCTTTCATATGTGATACTCTCTGCTGGAGTTATGTATCTCAGCCTATCATGTGTGATATTGTATGCTGGTACCCTGTATCTAAGCCTATCATATGTGATACTCTCTGCTAGGGCGTCTTACACCCGCGCAGATCACATGACACAGATTGGACAGGAGTGAGACATGAATATTGCGAGGTGCTGGGGAGCCCCAATATTAACTCTTTCACTGGGCCCCAAAAAGGCTAATGGCGGTCCGGACAGCGCAGTGAGTGACCCGCCTGCTACAACGTACAATTACCGCACAGAGAACCCATAAGAAGAGCTGGTATCTGGCGGTCGTGTTTATTATATTATTCTTTTTATTATTTACATTATTATTACTGATTTATGAATTTGTTACATTTGTATCGTTCATTTCCTCGGATATAAATCTTCCCGCCGCCGCTGTTTCATCGCATTTTATGTCAAAGCGTTGCCGGTTAAACTAAACATGAAGTCTATTTATAGAGGGGAATAATTGCGCTGCTCTTGTTGTGAGCGCTGCTGATAAATGATGTATATTGACTGTCTCCCGGCTCTTGTGTTATTTTATGCCTCTTCATCGCGCTCTTCAGTCTTTTCTTACGATTTTTTGGCAGATTCCACAACTCTACAAAGTCAACCCTGTGATTACAGCGAGGGGTTGTGGCGACGACGCGGGGCCCGGCGATCACTGTGATTGTGTTGTTCTAATGATCCGGCTTGTGATGCACCTTGGGAGATTGATGTTCATCCAGACTAATAATAACTCAGGAATGAGGCCGGGGAGAGGGGTGACAATCGTTACTCACCTAAAATAACAGATCCACCCCATGGGAAGAAACTACAAAAACAAAAACCTTGATTCTTTTTATTTTTACATAGTTGATTCTTCAAGACTGTGACAAGTTTACGTTCACCTTTCATACACGGGGAGAGTTCTGACAGGGAAACATAGATTACCGATTAATGCCGGCACTAGATATGAGATAGATAGATATGAGATAGATAGATAGATATGAGATAGATAGATAGATAGATATGAGATAGATAGATAGATATGAGATAGATAGATAGATATGAGATAGATAGATAGATATGAGATAGATAGATAGATATGAGATAGATAGATAGATATGAGAGAGATAGATAGATATGAGAGAGATAGATAGATATGAGAGAGATAGATAGATATGAGAGAGATAGATAGATATGAGAGAGATAGATAGATATGAGAGAGATAGATAGATATGAGAGAGAGAGATAGATATGAGAGAGAGAGATAGATATGAGAGAGAGAGATAGATATGAGAGAGAGAGATAGATATGAGAGAGATAGATAGATATGAGAGAGATAGATATGAGAGAGATAGATATGAGAGAGATAGATATGAGAGAGATAGATATGAGAGAGATAGATATGAGAGAGATAGATATGAGAGAGATAGATATGAGAGAGATAGATATGAGAGAGATAGATATGAGATAGATAGATATGAGATAGATAGATATGAGATAGATAGATATGAGATAGATAGATATGAGATAGATAGATATGAGATAGATAGATATGAGATAGATAGATATGAGATAGATAGATATGAGATAGATAGATATGAGATAGATAGATATGAGATAGATAGATATGAGATAGATAGATATGAGATAGATAGATATGAGATAGATAGATATGAGATAGATAGATATGAGATAGATAGATATGAGATAGATAGATATGAGATAGATAGATATGAGATAGATAGATATGAGATAGATAGATAGATAGATATGAGATAGATAGATAGATATGAGATAGATAGATAGATATGAGATAGATAGATAGATAGATATGAGATAGATAGATAGATATGAGATAGATAGATAGATATGAGATAGATAGATAGATATGAGATAGATAGATAGATATGAGATAGATAGATAGATATGAGATAGATAGATAGATATGAGATAGATAGATAGATATGAGATAGATAGATAGATATGAGATAGATAGATAGATATGAGATAGATAGATAGATATGAGATAGATAGATAGATATGAGATAGATAGATAGATATGAGATAGATAGATAGATATGAGATAGATAGATAGATATGAGATAGATAGATAGATAGATATGAGATAGATAGATAGATATGAGAGATAGATAGATATGAGAGATAGATAGATATGAGAGATAGATAGATATGAGAGATAGATAGATATGAGAGATAGATAGATATGAGAGATAGATAGATATGAGAGATAGATAGATATGAGAGATAGATAGATATGAGAGATAGATAGATATGAGAGATAGATAGATATGAGAGATAGATAGATATGAGAGATAGATAGATATGAGAGATAGATAGATATGAGAGATAGATAGATATGAGAGATAGATAGATATGAGAGATAGATAGATATGAGAGATAGATAGATATGAGAGATAGATAGATATGAGAGATAGATAGATATGAGAGATAGATAGATATGAGAGATAGATAGATATGAGAGATAGATAGATATGAGAGATAGATAGATATGAGAGATAGATAGATATGAGAGATAGATAGATATGAGAGATAGATAGATATGAGAGATAGATAGATATGAGAGATAGATAGATATGAGAGATAGATAGATATGAGAGATAGATAGATATGAGAGATAGATAGATATGAGAGATAGATAGATATGAGAGATAGATAGATATGAGAGATAGATAGATATGAGAGATAGATAGATATGAGAGATAGATAGATATGAGAGATAGATAGATATGAGAGATAGATAGATATGAGATAGATAGATAGATAGATAGATAGATAGATAGATAGATAGATAGATAGATAGATAGATAGATAGATAGATAGATAGATAGATAGATCCCTTTTGCCAAACATTCGGGTGGTGTCTGCTGACAGACCTTTTCTTTTGCTGTACTGAAAAGCATAGTCGACTATCATTTTTAGTGTAGAGACATCACGCAAAGAAAGGTATACCACGGCAAATACACCGAATATAACCAATAGGAGTGATCTAAATAGAGCCTTATAGTGTCATAATATGGCATTACCAACAGTGACTAAATAATAGTAATATACAATGCCAAATAACAATATTATACAGTACCTTTGTAATACTGCCATCTGGTGCCTACAGAATAGTGCCATACAGTGAACATGTAAAGGTGCCATACAGTGAATGTGTAATAGGGCCATACAGTGAACATGTCAAGGTGCCATACAGTGAATGTGTAATAGGGCCATACAGTGAACATGTAAAGGTGCCATACAGTGAATGTGTAATAGGGCCATACAGTGAACATGTAAAGGTGCCATACGGTGAATGTGTAATAGGGCCATACAGTGAAGGTCTAATATGGCCATACAGTGAAGGTATAATAGTGCCATACAGTGAACATGTAATAGTACCAAACAGTGAACATGTAAAGGTGCCATACAGTGAAGGTGTAATAGGGCCATACAGAGCCAAAATAATAGAGTTATGTAGTGTCCAATTATAATTTCATACTGTTCCTACATGATTGACTCCAAGGTCTAAGTTGAAGGTGTAACTGGAAGCTCCTGGGCTCCAATGCAAAATCTAGAGAGGGGATCCCATCTACCAGGTGCCATTTATAATACTGATGTCTTCTTATGTGGCAGAGGGGCCTTTGGGCCCCCTCAGGCATTAGGGTCCTGGTGCAACTGGTAGCTCTGCTCCCCCATAGCTACTGTACACCTCTGGAGGGGAGTGACGACAATTATCATTATGTCTATGGCCATTGTAAGGCATGACAATAGAAGAAGACAATTGAAGGACTTATATTTGATGGTGACTTTAAATATCTCTGATGGTGACATCACACAGAGTCCGCCACTTCCATAGAGGTGTCCAGCAGGGGATTTATTGCCATAACATCATATGATCCTGCAGATGTCCCAAAGGTCACACAATTCAGATGATTACACAGCCAGAGCTTGGCGTGAGATGAGTAAATACCTTGGAGGTATCCACTGATAGACCAGATCACGCCAAAACATTCTTACACCAAAAAAACAACAATAAAAAAGAAAGATCAGCAGAAGGATATTAAAAAGCAATTCCATCTAAACTGTATGTCCTGAGGGACCACTGGTGCTTGGATCCAATTCAGAACCTTCTTCGAGGGTGGTGGCATACTTGCAAAAGAGGCATCGAACTGTTACGGGGCCAAGTGGATGGGGGTCTTGACACCAATCTACTCCTTCCCAAGAATTTTGCCAGTGTGAGATCAGTGATTGGGGAAGTAGGAAGTGAGGGTCCCCCTTAGGTACAGTTAGGGAGGCAGAGCTGTTGCCCAAGAGTCTACATCAGAAATAGGAAAGCGCCATTTTGAATTTTGTCATTGGGCCACCCTCCTCACTGAATCGGTGGAGTACGTTAGGTATTAGGAGCCACATAGAAAAAATTTAATGAAGCACCTGTCTTGTTATTGGTTTTTGACACCACACAACCAATCGTTGGTAGAAGGCCTTCACTGCCCTAGCCCACTAGGGAGGTTGTCATGTACTTCTTCACTGCCCCAGCCCACCAGGGAGGTTGTCATTTACATCTTCACTGCCCCAGCCCACCAGGGAGGTTGTCATTTACTTCTTCACTGCCCCAGCCCACCAGGGAGGTTGTCATTTACTTCTTCACTGCCCCAGCCCATTAGGGATGTTATGATTTACAACTTCACTACCCTAGACCACTGGTAATGTTATTATTTACCCTTTAGTCCCCTAGACCACTTGAAATTTAATCATTTACCCCTTCACTGCCCTAGCCCACCAGAGATGTTATATTTACTTCTTAGCTGCCCTAGCCCACCAGGGATGTTATCGTTACCCCTTTACTGACATAGCCTACCATGGATGTTATGATTTAGCCATTCAATTCCTTAACCCACCAGGGATGTTATCATTTAACCCTTTACTGACGTAGCCCACCAGGAATGGTATGATTTACCCCTTCACTGCCCTAGCCCACCAGGAATGGTATGATTTACCCCTTCACTGCCCCAGCCCACCAGGGTTGTTATTATTTACCCCTCTACTGACATAGCCTACCATGGATGTTATGAGTTACCCCTTCAAATTCCTTAACCCACCAGGGATGTTATCAGTTACCCCCTTACTGACGTAGCCCACCAGGGATGTAATCATTTACCAATTCACAGCCCTAGCCCACCAGGGATGTTATTATTTACCCTTTATTGTCCTAGTCCACCATGGTTGTTAGTATTTACCCTTTCACTGCCCTAGCCCACAAGGGTTGTTATTATTTACCCCTCTACTGACATAGCCTACCATGGATGTTATGAGTTACCCCTTCAAATTCCTTAACCCACCAGGGATGTTATCAGTTACCCCCTTACTGACGTAGCCCACCAGGGATGTAATCATTTACCAATTCACAGCCCTAGCCCACCAGGGATGTTATTATTTACCCTTTATTGTCCTAGTCCACCATGGTTGTTAGTATTTACCCTTTCACTACTCTAGCCCACCAGGAATGTTGCTGTATCTATTGCTGCAGTGGAAATTAAGACTATCTGCCCACTTTCCAGAGAGATAACAAGAAAATTCTACAGTCATTATTAATTTAAAAAATGAGAACATTTCAGTTGCAGGTGGAAGAGGCCCACGCACTGTTGTTGCACAAGGGTCCTCAGTTGTCTGTGTCTATCCATACCTTGAACATGATGCTGTTCAGAAAATTATTAAATTCAAGCGTTGTCTCATCTGAAAAGGACTTCCACCATGGCTACGTGGGGTACTACATCCCATGTTGGGGCACCCAGTTATCACTTTTTTATCCCCTGAATTATTACATGGAGGGAAAAAAAACAATAACATTCAAGGACTTATGTACCATAGAAGCAGACCATGAAGTTGACCAATGTGGAGGCAGATAAAGCATTGGGCTCTCCTACCCCCGACATGGTGGCATATTCCGACCCAGGATGGGAGACACATTTTGTGTTTGGTTATGGGGCCTTCACCCCTCTTTATTAACCATTGCCCAAACTTTAGTTCCTAATACTGACAATGCAGCACCTCATGGCCATGTAGAGGGAATTCCAAAAATGTGAAGATGACAAGATAAGAGGTTTTGTACCCGGTGCGTTCTGCGTTTGCTAATCGTTTTGGGGGTGCTGATGACCGTTATTTTAGCTTATCACTATTGGCTGCAGTAGATTGTATTTTCTGCACGGACTTATCCGAGGCTCAGGGATGGAAAGCCATAATGGAATATAACATTAATACGCAGTATATTAACGTTGAGTAACTAATGATGCTCATATGTAAATTATCTGACTGCAGGGACGGTCTTAGGTGTGAGCACCCTCTGTGGCCGCACAGGACTACAGCACCCCAACCACATGAAGGCGGCACGCTTGGACAACACTGCTATCCTTTAAACCGGCGAGCTTCTTTTGCAATTAGCAGCTGTCACTTTAAAGTTAATAATATGTGACAGGAGCGGCCGTCAGGCTATTACACTTTGCTGCAGCACGTGGGTGAGTGTACAGGTGGGATATCTGTTAAAGTAAGTGACCCCAAATATGAATATGTGGGACTCCCCATAGAAGTCTATGGGCGCTTCCGTAATTACGGACGGCTACGGATGTGCACCCAAAGCCGTCTGTAATTACGGAAGCCTTGCTGGGCGACGCCAGGTTTGCAGATATTGCACATCATTTGTGGTTTTCTTCTTCTTTTTGCGGATCCATATATACGGATGCACTACGGACTGTATTTGCGGATACCGGTCACTAAATGCGGGCAAGTTGCGGATGACTACGGATCTGTATTTACGGACAGTATTTACGGATGAATGAAAATACGGTCGTGTGCATGGGGCCTAAGTGCATGTTGACGGATGAGTGAGGCACCCATGCACACACCGTATTTTCATCCATCAGTTAATGCATCCGTATATACGGATCCGCAAAAAGAAGAGAACCCCAAATGACGTGCAACATCTGCAAACCTGGCGTCGCCCAGCAACGCTTCCGTATTTACGGACGGTTATGAGTGCACATCCGTAGCCGTCCGCCATTACGGAAGTGCCCGTAGTCTTCTATGGGGAGTCCGTGCTGTAATTACGTACAAGAATAGAACAAGTTCTATATTTTACAGGTCATTTCTACGGAATGGGCACCCGTGCATAAAAATACAGAAAGGTGTCCGCAGCCCATAGATATGAATGGGACCGTAATTACGGATGAAAAATACGGTCATGTGCATGGGGCCTGAGATAGTGCCCGCTAATAACTTTCTGGAAGAGAGTGCAAGTATACGCCATATGTGCGGGGGCAGCATTAGGGACTCCCAGAGAGGTAACCATTCAATTTAAGGCCATTCCTATATCTTTGCATAGTCTAATAACATTTTTATGATGATCGAAAATTGTAGTATGGGAATGCAGGAATCCCTCTAGTTACTTGACACCATCGAGGGGGGACCTACATATAAGCACAGGGCTGAGTGTACTGCATTCTGATTCGCTGACGAGCCTAATTTGTTTGTGGAGGGTGAAGCTGCTCCTTTAAGGGGTTAATAATTCTCACAGTTTCAACTTTAAGTTTTCATAATAATCTAAACAAAAAAATATAACAGGTAAAAAGAAGGACACAATTATCATAAGCAAAGGGAGCGAATATACAGTCATTAATAAGGTATGACCCAATGCAACTCCTGTGCTATACAAATGTATTATTCACGTTTATTATTGTCTTTATGCTGAATATAAAGTAAAATAAATATGTAATGGCACAAATAAATGTGCAAATATCTGGACCTTGGCTGAACTGGCATTAAATTAAAGGATTTTGTCAGCTAAGAAATACATTTTAGTTAGGGCTTATTCAGACGAACGGGAAAAACGTCCGTGCAACGCGCATGATTTTCACGCGCCTCGCACAGACCTATATTAGTCTATGGGGCCGTGCAGACAGTCCGTGATTTTTACGCAGCGCGAGTCCACTGCGTAAAACTCACGACATGTCCGTTCTTTGTGCGTATTTCGCGCATCACGCACCCATTGAAGTCAATGGGTGCGTGAAAATCACGCGCACCACACGGAAGCACGTGCTTTTCTGTTTACAAACATCCAAACGGAGTGTCATAATGATGGCGGCTGCGCGAAAAGCACGCAGCCGCGCATTATATGGTAATGACACACAGAGCTGCTAAGTACCTTTTGCGCACGCAAAATGCAGCGTTTTTTGCGTGCGCAAAACGCACACGCTCGTGTGAATCTGGCCTTAGAGTCAGTCCACTCAAAACTTATATTAGCATCTATGGTGCAGTAAGTATTCCATATGTTATACAATAAAAAATAAATAAAGATTCATACTGCTCTCTAAGGACAAGAATAAAGCAACTAAAATGCTTTCTTATGCATTAGAATATAACTACTATAATACTGCCCCCTATATACAAGAATATAACTACTATAATACTGCCCCCTATATACAAGAATATAACTACTATAATGCTGCCCCCTATATACAAGAATATAACTACTATAATACTGCCCCCTATATACAAGAATATAACTACTATAATACTGCCCCCTATATACAAGAATATAACTACTATAATACTGCTCCTATATACAAGGATATAACTACTATAATACTGCTCCTATATACAAGAATATAACTACTATAATACTGCCCTCTATATACAAGAATATAACTACTATAATACTGCCCCTATATACAAGAATATAACTACTATAATACTGCCCCCTATATACAAGAATATAACTACTATAATACTGCCCCTATATACAAGAATATAACTACTATAATACTGCTCCTATATACAAGAATATAACTACTATAATACTGCTCCTATATACAAGAATATAACTACTATAATACTGCTCCCTAAATACAAGAATATAACTACTGTAATACTGCTCCCTATATACAAGAATATAACTACTATAATACTGCCCCCTATATACAAGAATATAACTACTATAATAATGCCCCTATATACAAGAATATAACTACTATAATACTGCCCCCTATATACAAGAATATAACTACTATAATACTGCCCCTATATACAAGAAGATAACTACTATAATACTGCTCCTATATACAAGGATATAACTACTATAATACTGCCCCTATATACAAGAATATAACTACTATAATATTGCCCCTATATACAAGAATATAACTACTATAATACTGCCCCCTATATACAAGAATATAACTAGTATAATACTGCCCCCTATATACAAGAATATAACTACTATAATACTGCCTCCTATATACAAGAATATAACTACTATAATACTGCCCCTATATACAAGACTATAACTACTATAATACTTCCCTTATATACAAGGATATAACTACTATAATACTGCTCCTATATACAAGCATATAACTACTATAATACTGCCCACAATATACAAGAATATAACTACTATAATACTGCCCACAATATACAAGAATATAACTACTATAATACTGCTTCTATATACAAGAATATAACTACTATAAGGGCATGCCCCCACGTGGCGGATTTCCTCCGCAACTGTCTGCATCAATGCCGCACAGAATCTGCGTTGCAGATTCTGCGGCGGATCTGCCCAAAATGTGCAGTAAATTGATGCGGACTAGCTGCTGCGGACTGCGGGAAAAGTGCTTCCCTTCTCTCTATCAGTGCAGGATAGAGAGAAGGGCCAGCACTTTCCCTAGTGAAAGTAAACGAATTTCATACTTACCGGCCGTTGTCTTGGTGACGCGTCCCTCTTTCGGCATCCAGCCCTACCTCCCTGGATGACACGGCAGTCCATGTGACCGCTGCAGCCTGTGATTGGCTGCAGCCGTCACTTAGACTGAAACGTCATCCTGGGAAGCCGGACTGGAGACAGAAGCAGGGAGTTCTCGGTAAGTATGAACTATTTTTTTACAGGTTGCTGTATATTGGGATCGGTACACACTGTCCAGGGGGCAGAAACAGTTACTGCCGATCGCTTAACTCTTTCAGCACCCTGGACAGTGACTATTTACTGACGTCGTCTAGCAACGCTCCCGTAATTACGGGAGCCCCATTGACTTCCTCAGTCTGGCTGTAGACCTAGAAATACATAGGTCCTGCCAGAATGAAGAAATGTCATGTCAAAAAAGCAAGATGCATCCGCACCACACATAACATGTGCATGACAGCTGCGGACTTCATTGCGGAATTTAGAATCTCCATTGAAGTCAATGGAGAAATTCCGCCATGAGTCCGCAACCAGTCCGCCACTGATCCGCAACAGACAGAGCATGCTGCGGACACCAAATTCCGCTCCGCAGCCTATGCTAGGCAGCGGAATTTTACGCATCGTCTAAACGAACACTGCTAAATAGAAGTGGAAGTCAATGGAGAAACGGCACCGCTGCCGATTAACGCTGCGGAGTGTCCGCAGCGGAATTCAAGTGAAATAACGCCGTGTGTGAACCCAGCCTAATACTGCCTCCTATATACAAGAAAATAACTACTATAATACTGCCCCTATGTACAAGAATATAACTACTATAATACTGCCCCCGATATACAAGAATATAACTACTATAATACTGCCCCTATATACAAGAATATAACTACGATAATACTGCCCCCTATATACAAGAATATAACTACTATAATACTGCCCCTATATACAAGAATATAACTACGATAATACTGCCCCCTATATACAAGAATATAACTACTATAATACTGCCCCTATATACAAGAATATAACTGCTATAATACTGCTCCCTATATACAAGAATATAATTATTATAATACTGCCCCTATATACAAGAATATAACTACTATAATACTGTCCATATGTAGAAGAATATAACTACTATAATACTGTCCCTATATACAGGAATATAACTACTATAATACTAGCTCCTATATACAAGAATATAACTACTATAATACTGCCCCCTATATACAAGATTATAATTACTATAATACTGACCCTATATACAAAAATATAACTACTATAATACTGCTCCCTATATACAAGAATAGAACTACTATAATACTGCCCCTATATACAAGATTATAATTACTATAATACTGACCCTATATACAAGAATATAACTACTATAATACTGCCTCCTATATACAAGACTATAACTACTATAATACTGCCTCTATATACAAGAATATAACTACTATAATACTGCTTCTATATACAAGAATATAACTACTATAATACTGCCTCCTATATAAAAGAATATAACTACTATAATACTGCCCCCTATATACAAGAATATAACTACTATAATACTGCTTCTATATACAAGAATATAACTACTATAATACTGCCTCCTATATACAAGAATATAACTACTATAATTATCTTTTTTTTTTATTTGAAAACTTGCAACAAATTATTACAATACCTTTGCAATACACTCATAACAGATAAAGAAAATAAACGTATTTCTCTTAATAACATCACAATCATTAAACAAACCATAATATATGAATATTGCGCCAGTATAGATTGTTTAAACTATTTTTCATGATATTATTCTAGACAGTATTACAGGAGAGTTCTTCTTTATTGGTGACCGGGCAGCATCGCGCACACCACAGAGGGTACACGGTCACCACATTTATGACATATAGTGAACCTCTATGATATAAACGGAGTTCGGGGTAGAAGTCTCCATACAGCAGCAAAGAGCTTCACTGTCCCACTAGATGTGGTGACTGCAGGGACATTACTCTGTAGATAAGTCTCTTGCATAAAGAGGACATTGGTTTTGTCGTCAGACAGACGCTGGAATATCGCCCGCCGCCTGCTCCTATTCTTCACACTGTTCACATTGATGGAGGTGATTTTCAGCCTCATCCTGGTTACATGTCTTTCCTACTTTTTTTCCTTCTTCCACTGCTATGTCCTGTAACACCCCATCTTTTGGTGGACATTGGGGGGTCAGCATCTTCATCCTGAGGTTCGTCATCTGGGTTGTGTGAGGAGACTTGCTCCATCTCTGCTTCTTCTTCCTGGTCATCTTCTCCCAGCGCACAGTAACGTCCCCCAGTTATCGCCAGCACTGGAGACTCCGGTGATTTCTTTGCAGCAGTGATTTTTTTCCTAGAAGAATCATCTGTTTTACTTCTCCTTTTAACCAGCTGAAATCCCTCCTCATCGATACTGGTCGCTGCGGCTGGATCAGCTGGTTTTTTACTGGTCGCTGCGGCTGGCCCAGCTGGTTTTTTACTGGTCGCTGCGGCTGGCCCAGCTGTTTTTTTACTGGTCGCTGCGGCTAGATCTGCTGGTTCCTTACTGGTGTTGGGCAGATGTTTAGATGTCTTGGTGACAGAGTGACTGGATACTTTACTTTTAGCATGACCTCTATTTTCAGTGGCTGGTGACACTTGTGCAGCATCCACAGATGGGACATTTGTCTCAGGAGCACGATCTCTGGTACTTCGGCTCACATCATCGTTGGGACTTCCAGGTTCTGGGGTTGTATCTACACATATGGAGTCATCCTCCTGCTCTTCCTCCATGGCTTTATTAAAGGTCTCCTCTTTATTATGTTCTGCATGCGGACACTCCCGGAATGTATGTCCAGGTCCTAAGCACAGGTTACAGATGACAGGTCCTGTACAATCGTCCTTCACATGCCCAAACTGACCACATAGTGAGCACTTAATACGGGAACAGTTGAATGCCAGGTGTCTGCCCCCACATCTATGGCACAGTCGCGGTTGACCAGGGTAGTAACATACGCCTCTCTCCGAGCCCAGGTAGAAGGAGTGCGGCAGATGTCTGGTCACTCCATTCTCCTGAACCAGCTGGATCTTGACAGAATATCCTCCATTCCAGATCTCCTCCTCATCATAGATCTTTGTTGGCAGTCTCTTCACCTCACAATATCTGCTCAACCAGTGCTGCAAATCTGCCAGAGCCACCACCTCAGACTGGAACAGGACGGTGGCAGTGACTACCTGGGGTTTAGTCAGCTGGATGACATGTAGATGCTCCCACATCGCGTGCTCCTTTGTATCGTTATAAATACTCCAGAATAAGTCTAGACTATATTGCAGCTTGAAACTGATGTCATAATTCCTGCTGGAGGGAACGTGGATCAGAGCGAACACCTCAGAAGCTTTAAACTTCATAAACTCCTTCAGCAAAACTTTCCCAATGTAGAGTCTGGAGGGGAGGTTTTCCTCTGGTCCTGAGTACCTGATTCTGACCGCGTTCCTCCTCTGAGGTGTGGGGTTAGTCGGTCTTGTGACGCTGGAGAACAGTCTCCTGTACTGAGGTCTGTCAGCAGGTGGGTCAGGACTGGACCTCTCCTCAGCTGATTGTACTTCAGATCCTCCTGTGTCTGCTCCTGATCGCTGTGTAACCTGCACTTCATTCACTGACACTGCGGACGGCTGAACCTCCAGAACAGGGTCTGCAATGTCCGCCTCAGCCTGTGCCGCTGGTTCATCAGATATCAGACTGTCAATCACCGCGCTGAGCGAGGTCTCACTTACAATGTCAGTATATGCGGCACTTTCTTGCTCACTCCCAGGAGTGCCACTCGCATTCACTTCATCAGTACTGCACATAGAGTCTACTGCAGTTAACCCCTCGTCAGCTGGCACACATTTCTCTGCAGCTTTAGCAGCATTTGTGTTGGCTGATTGCACAGACCCCACACATGATGAGAGATGTGATCCTCCAGCCACCGCACACTCATATCTTCCAGGGTTTCCCTGCTCCACAATATTATACACAGTCTTATAGTCAGTGTCTTTTTTTGCAATGATATTTTTTTCTTCACAGTTTGGGCTCTGGTCTCCCTTTTGTTCTCCATTACCCGGTTCTTTATTTTGGGTACTGTGCATGATTCAATCTGCAATCTCTCCTTCAATATAACCAGCTCACGTGTGCAAACATCCAGACACTCACATTTCATCAGCTTTGCCTTTGGATCAGTCTCTTGGTTAATTTCAGTTCTCAATTTGCGAACTTGCATTTCCATTTTAAAGATATTTTTCTTTGTCATTTTTGTGCACAATTCACCAACATCATGAGATTCATTTGACTCACCAGCCACCATTTCCAGATCATCACCTCCACCATCTCCATGCTGCAGGCCAAACTCCAGACTCTGGGCTTTCCCAGGATCATCAGCCCAGGACCCCTCCCCTCCACCTGGGTCAGAAGCCATGCATAGTCCTAACAGGGAGCTCACAAGCACACGTCTATCCTCTCCTATGGACAAGAATAGAACTACTATAATACTGCCCCCTATATACAAGAATATAAGTACTATAATACTGCCCCCGATATACAAGAATATAACTACTATAATACTGCCCCTATATACAAGAATATAACTACTATAATACTGCCCCTATATACAAGAATATAACTACTATAATACTGCCCCTATATACAAGAATATATCTACTATAATACTGCTCCTATATACAAGAATATAACTACTATAATACTGCTGCTACATACAAGAATATAACTACTGTAATACTGCCCCAATATACAAGAATATAACTACTATAATACTGCCCCTATATATAAGAATATAACTACTATAATACTGCTCCTATATACAAGAATATAACTACTATAATACTGCCCCCTGTATACAAGAATATAACTATTATAATACTGCCCTCTATATACAAGAATATAACTACTATAATACTGCCCCTATATACAAGAATATAACTACTATAATACTTCCCCTATATACAAGAATATAACTACTATAATACTGCTCCTATATACAAGAATATAACTACTATAATACTGCCCCTATATACAAGAATATAACTACTATAATACTGCTCCTATATACAAGAATATAACTACTATAATACTGCCCCCTACATACAAGAATATAACTACTATAATACTGCCCCTATATAGAAGAATATAACTACTATAATACTGCCCCTATATACAAGAATATAACTGCTATAATACTGCTCCCTATATACAAGAATATAACTACTATAATACTGCTCCTATATACAAGAATATAACGACTATAATACTGCCCCCTATATACAAGAATATAACTACTATAATACTGCCCCCTATGTACAAGAATATAACTACTATAATACTGCCCCTATATACAAGAATATAACTACTATAATACTGCCCCTATATACAATAATATAACTACTATAATACTGCCCCCTGTATACAAGAATATAACTATTATAATACTGCCCTCTATATACAAGAATATAACTACTATAATACTGCTCCTATATACAAGAATATAACTACTATAATACTGCCCCTATATACAAGAATATAACTACTATAATACTGCTCCTATATACAAGAATATAACTACTATAATACTGCCCCTATATACAAGAATATAACTACTATAATACTGCCCCCTATATATACAAGAATATAACTACTATAATACTGCCCCTATATACAAGAATATAACTACTATAATACTGCCCCTATATACAAGAATATAACTACTATAATACTGCCCCTATATACAAGAATATAACTACTATAATACTGCCGCCTATATACAAGAATATAACTACTATAATACGGCCTCCTATATACAAGAATATAACTGCTATAATACTGCTCCCTATATACAAGAATATAACTACTATAATACTGCTCCTATATACAAGAATATAACTACTATAATACTGCCCCCTATAAACAAGAATATAACTACAATAATACTGCCCCCTATGTACAAGAATATAACTACTATAATTCTGCCCCTATATACAAGAATATAACTACTATAATACTGCCCCTATATACAAGAATATAACTACTATAATACTGCTCCCTATATACAAGAATATAACTACTATAATACTGCTCCTATATACAAGAATATAACTACTATAATACTGCCCCTATATACAAGAATATAATTACTATAATACTGCCCCCTATATACAAGAATATAACTACTATAATACTGCTCCTATATACAAGAATATAACTACTATAATACTGCCCCTATATACAAGAATATAATTACTATAATACTGCCCCCTATATACAAGAATATAACTACTATAATACTGCTCCTATATACAAGAATATAACTACTATAATACTGCCCCATATATACAAGAATATAACTACTATAATACTGCTCCTATATACAAGAATATAACTATTATAATACTGCCCCCTATGTACAAGAATATAACTACTATAATACTGCCCCCTTTATACAATAATATAACTACTATAATACTCTCCCTATATACAAGAATATAACTACTATAATACTGCTCCTATATACAAGTATATATCTACTATAATACTGCTCCTATATACAAGAATATAACTACTATAATACTGCCCCTTTATACAAGAATATAACTACTATAATACTGCTCCTATATACAAGTATATATCTACTATAATACTGCTCCTATATACAAGAATATAACTACTATAATACTGTCCCTATATACAAGAATATAACTACTATAATACTGCCCCCTATATACAAGAATATAACTACTATAATACTGCTCTCTATAAACAAGAATATAACTACTATAATACTGCCCCTTAATACAAGAATATAACTACTATAATACTGCTCCTATATACAAGAATATAACTACTATAATACTGCCCCTATATACAAGAATATAACTACTATAATACTGCCCCCTATGTACTAGAATATAACTACTATAATACTGCTCCCTATATACAAGAATATAACTACTATAATACTGCTCCTATATACAAGAATATAACTACTATAATACTGCCCCTATGTACAAGAATATAATTACTATAATACTGCCCCCTATATACAAGAATATAACTACTATAATACTGCTCCTATATACAAGAATGTAACTACTATAATACTGCCCCTATATACAAGAATATAATTACTATAATACTGCCCCCTATATACAAGAATATAACTACTATAATACTGCTCCTATATACAAGAATATAACTACTATAATACTGCCCCATATATACAAGAATATAACTACTATAATACTGCTCCTATATACAAGAATATAACTATTATAATACTGCCCCCTATGTACAAGAATATAGCTACTATAATACTGCCCCCTTTATACAATAATATAACTACTATAATACTCTCCCTATATACAAGAATATAACTACTATAATACTGCTCCTATATACAAGTATATATCTACTATAATACTGCTCCTATATACAAGAATATAACTACTATAATACTGCCCCTTTATACAAGAATATAACTACTATAATACTGCTCCTATATACAAGTATATATCTACTATAATACTGCTCCTATATACAAGAATATAACTACTATAATACTGTCCCTATATACAAGAATATAACTACTATAATACTGCCCCCTATATACAAGAATATAACTACTATAATACTGCTCTCTATAAACAAGAATATAACTACTATAATACTGTCCCTATATACAAGAATATAACTACTATAATACTGCCCCCTATATACAAGAATATAACTACTATAATACTGCTCTCTATAAACAAGAATATAACTACTATAATACTGCCCCTATATACAAGAATATAACTGCTATAATACTGCACCTATATACAAGAATATAACTACTATAATACTGCTCCTATACACAGGAAAATAACATATTAGAATGTAGCGGTTTCTATGTCACGGAAAAAGTTGTTCTTTATGTGTATGTAATGAGCTGAAATGAATGTGATGAATAGTCACACCCCAACTCCTTTGTGGCGCATTGAGTGCGGCGTTTCTGTATGATGGTAACCTGGAGATACATTCCACTGTTACCTATAGAACTTAAATAAAAGCGTAAACACTTTTAATCCTCGTTTTGTTGTCCATGAGAATGTAAAATTTATGTCCTGGTAACAATAAATTAAATTTGTGACATTTTTATTAATTTAAATATTACATCATTAGAGAAAAGGTTAGGATGGATATTTATTAATAAACAGTATATACAATATATATGTATTGTTTTTTGTTAAACACTGACCTCAATGTACCTTTCCATACATTATTTAGTGACATTGACTGGACTATATGGCCTCAGTCTTCTTATTTTTATTAATATCAGAATGTTCATTCGGGCATAAACAGCGAGATTGTTCACAAATATCCATCGTGTAAATTGCTGCACTTCCGATATCTGATTAAATGATTGGCGGCAGCCAGTGGCGGACTATCATTAGGGCAGTTCGGGTGGCCGCCCGGACCGCACATGATCGCACGGGCCCCCTCATGCCCGGTGGCATCCGCTAACACCGGAGGGAGCCCCGGAGCTAGCGGCTGCCACATTCATTTGTATCCGAGTCCTCAGGATTTAGATACAAATGGATACTAAAGGCTGCAGGTCACGTTCGGCTTGCAGCCTATAAGGCGCTGGGAAAACTTCCTGCGCAGGCCGGCGTGATGAGGTACTGCATAAGGGTAAGTAAACTTTATATATTTTTTTAGGTGGGGGACTATCGCTGTGTATATATTCATGGAGGGGGGGGGGGATTGATCCGTTACACTATATACAAGGGGGAGTGCTGGGTGGCCCTATATACAAGGGGGAGGGTGGCGCTGTGTGGGCCTGTATACAAAGGGGGTGAGTGCTCTGTGACACTATATACAAGGGGGGGGGAGTGCTGTGTGGCACTATATACAAAAGGGGGGAGCGCTATGTACACTTAATACAAGGGGAGAGCGCTGTGGCCCTATATGCAAGGGGGGAGCGCTATGTGGCCCTATATGCAAGGGGGAGCGCTATGTGGCCCTATATACAAAGGGGGAGCACTGTGTGACACTATATACAAAGGGGGGAGCACTGTGTAGCACTATATACAAGGGGGGGCTAAGTAGCGCTATCCACAGCGGTATGTGTGTGGCGCTCTTTATAGGGGGGGCTTTTTGGCGCTATTTACAAGAGGGGGAGGGCTGTGTGGCGCTCTTTACAGGGGGGCTGTATGGCACTATCTATAGGGGGCTATGTGTAACGCTCTCTACGGGGGGGGAAGTGTGATATCTACAGGGGGATGTGTGTGGCACTATGTACAGGGGGCTGTGTGTGGCGCTATCTATGGGGGTGTTTAATGTCTACAGGGGCTGTGTGTGGCACTATGTACAGGGGGCTGTGTGTGGCGCTATCTACGGGGGGGGGGTGTAATATATACAGGGGCTGTGTGTGGCACCATGTACAGGGGGCTGTGTGTGGCGCTATCTATGAGGGGGTGTAATATCTACAGGGGCTGTGTGTGGCACTATGTACAGGGGGCTGTGTATGGCGATATCTACGGGGGGGGGTGTAATATCTACAGGGGCTGTGTGTGGCACTATGTACAGGGGGCTGTGTATGTGGTGTTTTACAGTGTGTGGTATTATTATATTCAGGCGCGCAGTGTTTGGTGCTATTATATTTAGGGGTACACTATGTGGCACCATGATAACTTTATTTTCGTTTATAGGAGTGGAAAAGTTGGAAAATTGAGGAGCCGAAGACATCTGAGTGGCAAATTCTGCAGAAATTGGTCATGGCCGGGAGAAGTCGTTATGAGCTCTGGACCGGATGGAGAAGAAAAGAGGAAAGAAAACTACTAGAATCTGAGACGTCGTCTCTTGTGAGTCACTAGATTTATAGAGAATCTGTCACCTCTCCTGACATGTTTATTATAGGAAATCCTTGTGTTTCACAAAAAGTCTTCCTGCAGTCCAGGACTGATAGACAATTCCCCTTGTCAGGAGGATGTGTCCCTGCACAGTGTGATACTGTCAGTATGTATGGACACAGCCCTGTGACAAGGGGAATCCGTAACACCCATTTGTTAATGCTTGCCCAAAAAGGTAGTGTTAACAATAGTTACAGTGCGGCAGGGTGGCGGTGCGGAAGGGGCCCAAGTTTGGGTAACAGCCAGGGCCTATGGTCTACTTAATCCGCCACTGGCTGCAGCGGCCACATGGGATGAAACATTCCAGGAGACCGGCCTGGACGAAGAAGCAGAGAATTCTGGGTAACTATAGATTTTTTTTTTCCTGAGTTGCAAAAAAACGCAACATCTGCTATTTGTTGCGGAGTTTACCTCCCATTGAATTCAATGGGCAAAACCCGCAACAGAAAAGCAGCGATTACGCAAATAGCGTTTTTTTTCGCTCATCATTTACGCAGCATGTGGATGAGAATTGTCCAAATCATCCACTCTGCTGCCGCTGTATTATGCTGCCGATTTTCCGCAACAAAATCCGTTGTAGAAAATCCACAGTATCTGTGAACTGACCCTTAGGCTGGATTGACATGAGGGTGGCGTTTTTGCGCACGCAAAAATGCAGCGTTTTGCGTGCGCAAAAGCCACTTAACAGCTCCGTGCGGCAGCAGCATATGATGCGCGGCTGCGTGCTTTTCGCGCAGCCGCCATCATTATGACACTCCATTTGGATGTTTGTAAACAGAAAAGCAGGTGGTGCTTTTCTGTTTTCATTCATCCTTTCGACAGCTGTTGCGCGAATCACGCTGTTCGCACGGAAGTGCTTCCGTGCGGCCTGCCTTTTTCACGCACCCATTGACTTCAATGGGTGCGTGATTCGCGCAAAACGCCGAAAGAACGGACATGTCGTGACTTTTTTTCAGCGGACTGAGTAAAAATCACGCACATGTCCGCACGGCCCCATAGAATAATATAGGTCCATGCGACGCGCGTGAAAATCACGCGCGTTGCACGGACGTAATTCCCGTTCGTCTGAATAAAGCCTTAGTGTATGTTCACACGGCCTATTTTCAGATGTAATTCAGGCATTTTACGGCTCGAATTACGCCTGAAAAGACGGCTCCATTACGCCTACAAACATCTGCCCATTGCTTGCAATGGGTTTTACGATGTTCTGTTCCCACGAGCCTTTATTTTACGCGTCGCTGTCAAAATACGGCGCGTAAAATGACGGCTCGTCAAAAGAAGTGCTGGAAAACAGCTCTGTAATTTCAGACGTTTTTTATTTTGTGTGCGCACATACCCTAAGACATTATTATATTGCCACTGTATGGCACTACTTTACTCCCTATGTGAAGCACTATTATATCTGTACTCTATGTTATAGTAGTGGTGTATGCGCCGGGAGCTACATGATATCCTATGGGAATTCTAGAACGATACTATAGTGGCACTGTATAAGAACATGTCTTATTGCTCATTGAGTTGTGAGGCCCCATGCACACGGCCGTACCCGTAATCACGGCCCGCGATTGCTGCGGATGGCCGTCAAAATTTGCGGGTCGTGCTCCCAAACTAAGTATGGGAGGACGGTCCGTGAAAAGCAAAATGATGGATATGTCCTATCTTTTGCGACACTTCTACGGCCCGGACAGCTTCCTGTGAATATACGGAAAGGTATCCGTGGTCAATAGAAGTGACTGGGTCCGTAATTACGGATGAATTTTACGGTCGTGTGCATGGGGCCTAAGAGGGTGAAATTTATTTTCCAAACTTCAGTATTTTCTCCCCTAGAACTCTTAACTCAATACCAGTGTCTGTGAAACTTGTTATCTCGTGGGGCTGTAGTCTGGTCTCCCGGTCTCCTCCTCAAGCTATAAGGCCGGGTTCACACGTAGCGTAAACACTGCGCATTTTCCGCAAGAGATTTAATTGGGCAAAATCTGCAGCGTAATACAGTAGCAGCAGAGCGGATGAGATCTGAACAAATCTCATCCACATGCTGCGTAAAAAACCCAACAAAAAACGTTCAGAAATTGACCTGCGGTGCGGTTTTTTAATTTCGCTGCTTTTCTGTTGCGGGTTTTCCACATTGAATTCAATGGGGAGGAAAAAAACGGGGAAAAAAAAGCAGTTGTTGCGATTCTGCCGCAAAAGTCGCAACTCAGAAAAAAAATATCTTATACTTACCCAGAACTCTCTGCTCCTGCATCCAGCCCGGCCTCCAGGGATGAGGTTTCATCCTATGTGACCGCTGCAGACTGCGATTGGCTGCATCTGTCACATGGGATGAAACGTCATCCCAGGAGGCCGGGCTGCAGGACGTCAGAGGGACGCGTCGCCGAGTGTGGGTTATTATAAGCTTTTTCCTTTAAGTGCTGCTTTCCGCAGCCGACATTCCACCCAAAAAACTGCACCACAATTTGGAGCGGTTTTTCGGCCGGAATTCCCTGCGGCGGCCAGGGTGGATACGCTGTGTGCTTTTATGTAGCGTATCCGCCCTGTGTGATTATATCCGCATGTTCCCTGGGCCTTCTACCCTCCCCCCCCTTAGGTCCTTGTCTGTCAGTATGGGTGTCCTCTCAGTTACACAAGACGCAGGAATGTCCCCCATACTGAGCAGCGCAGGGAGCTGTAGTTCTGAGGAGGAAGGTCCTGGCAGGGAACTATGATTAAGGACCTTATTGGTCTGAAACGCGTAAGCGTGATCCTGGGATTTTTTGTTTTAACTTCTTTGTTTTAATATGACCAAATAAACCTTACAACTTTTATTTTGAGTGCTGGATTCACCTTCACTATACACCACTATTGCCTTGATTACCTGCTGTCGACACAGGACCAGTTTGGGAGTATCTGCGAGCACCTACAGCATTTGGATTTACTCCATACCAACTTGCATCAACTAAACGCAGTGGAAACGCAACAAAAGCGTGGTGGATATGTGGTGAGCGAACTTATAGTAACACTTCCTCTATTTTTTTGTACCCTGGCAGGGAACTACCGAGATTCGAAAAAACATACGGCACCTTTATTATACACACTGTGACTCACACACGGCCATTTTCGTTCTGATTACTGTCCACTTCAACATCGTAGATCAGGGGTGCAAAAACTTCCTCACTCAAGGGCCACATTGTCAGATTGTACCTTTTTTAAGGGCCACGATAAAACTTAAAGGGGTACTCTCATGTCAGAAATTTACCACCAGTTTAGGTGCTGGTACTTCTTTTGGGAGAACTCTCGTAAACTACAATGAAGAAAACAGCAGCATCTGTGGCCACCGCTCCACCTTCTTTTCTCTCTGGAGTGTCAAATGGGATCAGAGGACCCCGATTCTCCCGATATATGAGGCTCAGGGGTGGGGTCCAGCTAGTTCTCTCCTGTTTTCTTGAACAATTTGTTAGAACAGCTGGTTCGCAGAACCGGGGAGAAGCGGAACCCAACCCGGTCCTCCAGCACTCAATTGAATCTGCGTCCTTAGGACATGGACGCAAACGAGCAGTCTATCACCGGCGAGCTAAGGGAACTATCAGTTCCCTACCCCGCCATTTACCGCTTTATAGGCGGCGCGATGATGTCAGTGTCGTTCTGCTGGAGCAGGCCACCAGGGGGCACCCAAGTTCATCTTCTGAGACCTGCACTAATATCAATGATCATCATAGGGAAGAGAGAGGAGCTGATCTCTAATGACCGCACTTGGTTCTCTGCATTTAGTAGGATGCGCTGCCATGTCCTCCAAGAATGCCTGCGTCCTGATGGCTGGGGGCCGCGGAGAACAGCATTGTGGGTGGCATGCGACCACCGTGCTGCAGTACAGTAATGGGGGGAAAACTAAAGCCCTCAAAAAAGTTAATTATTCAAATTTGTGTAAATTGGTGCAATTTTGATGATTGCACCTCCCTAGACAGAAAAAGGTCACCTTTCCTTGTAGTCTCAGGGGCCAAACTGAGAACGAATAAGTAGAAAGCCTTAGGCCGGGTTCCCACGGGGCGGATACGCTGCGTAAAAATCATGCAGCATGTCCGACCTGGAAACCGCAGTACATGCCGTCCAAAAAATCGTACCACATTGTGGTGCAGTTTTTCGTACGGAATTTGAGCTGCGTAAAAAAAGCGCTCATACTTACCCCTCCCTCCTCTGACGTCTGCTTAGGCCTCCTACGATGACTTTGCAGGGCATGTGATGCGGCAGCCTGTGATTGGCTGCAGCGGTCACATGGGATGTAACATCATCCCAGGGGGCCGGACTGCAGGAAGGATGGGGGCGTTCTGGTATGATTTTTTATTTTTTTCTGCTGTGGCGTTTTTTGCGGCGTAATCGCTGCGATTATGCCGCAAAAGTCGCCGCACTTGGCTTTCTGTTGCGGGTTTTGCATCACTATTGAATTTAATGGGGAAATCCCGCAATGGAAAATCAACAAAAATGTCACATAAATTGACATGCTGCGGAATTAAATTCTGCACCGCAGGTCAATTTATTAACGTTTATGCTGCGGTTTTTTCCTGCAGCGCGGGCGTGAGATTTTCTAAAGCTCATCCATTTTGCTGCTACTGTAAATGCTGCGGAATTTCCACACACAATTTAGTTGCAGAAATTCCACAGCTTTTACGCTACGTGGGAACCCGGCCTTAGGGCGGGTTCACACATAGCGGAATTTCACTTAAATTCCGCTGCGGACACTCCGCAGCGTTAATCCGCAGCGGAGCCGTTTCTCCATTGACTTTCACTTTAATTTAGCAGTGTTCGTTTACACGATGCGTACAATTCCGCTGCGGAGCATAGGCTGCGGAGCGGAATTTGGTGTCCGCAGCATGCTCTGTCTGTTGCGGAGCAGTGGCGGACTGGTTGCGGACTCATGGCGGAATTTCTCCATTGACTTCAATGGAGATTCTAAGTTCCGCAATGAAGTCCGCAGCTGTCATGCACATGTTGTGTGTGCTGCGGATGCGTCTTGCTTTTTTGCCATGACATTTCTTCATTCTGGCTGGACCTATGTATTTCTAGGTCTACAGCCAGACTGAGGAAGTCAATGGGGCTCCCGGAATGACGGGAGCGTTGCTGGGCGACGTCAGTAAATAGTCACTGTCCAGGGTGCTGAAAGAGTTACGCGATCGGCAGTAACTGTTTCTGCACCCGGGACAGTGACTACCGATCTCAATATACATGTATCTGTAAAAAAACATATAAGTTCATACTTACCGAGAACTCCCTGCGTCTGTCTCCAGTCCGGCCTCCCAGGATGACGTTTCAGTGTAAGTGACGGCTGCAGCCAATCACAGGCCAAGCACAGGCTGCAGCGGTCACATGGACTGGAGCGTCATCCAGGGAGGTCGGGCCGGATGCCGAAAGAAGGACGCGTCACCAAGACAACGGGCGGTAAGTATGAAATTCTTTGACTTTCACTAGGGAAAGTGCTGTCCCTTCTCTCTATCCTGCACTGAATAGGGAGAAGAGAAGCACTTTTCCTGCAGTCCGCAGCGGCCAGTCCGCATCAATTTTCTGCACATTTTGTGCAGATCCGCTGCAGAATCTGCAACGCAGATTCTGTGCGGCATTGATGCGGACAGTTGCGGAGGAATTCCGCCATGTGTGGTCATGCCCTTATACAGTCTTTTGCTTTTTAAAACCACCGGGGCCAAATGGGTGGAGTTCTGGTACCAGAAAAAGACAGAGACTACACATATGCATAAGGCCAGATTCACACGACTCCGCAAAAACTCGGATGTAAAAACCAGCCGTTTTTCACGTCCAAATTGCACCCAAACGGGACCCGTCTTAATGGATCCCTTATAGACCTGAGTCTATTGAGGGATCTGTGAAAACGGAAGAAAATAGGACATGTCCTATTTTTCCACAGACCGTGTGAACGGACCCATTGAAATACAGATGTAGCCATGTTTATCTTGACTTTTAACGCATTAAAGAGGCTGTCACCAGATTATAAGTGCCCCCCTGTCTCCTACATAATGTGATCGGCGCTGTAATGTAGATAACAGTGGTTTTTATTTAGAAAAACGTTTATTTTTGAGCAAGTTATGAGCAATATGAGATTTATGCTGATCAGTTTTTTAATAGACAACTGGGCGTTTTTTAACTTGTGACCAAGTGGGCGATGTGGAGAGAAGTGCATGACGCTGACCAATCAGTGACCAATCAGTGACCAGTCAGTGACCAATCAGTGTCAAACACTTCTCTCCATTCATGTCCATCTGTATTCACGGCACAACGTGATCTCGTGTGATCACGCTGTGCTGTCACATACACCCAAATTAACTTTACTGAAGTGTCTTGAGAGTGAATAGACATCACCTCCAGCCAGGACGCGATGTCTATTCACACTCCCAACACTTCGGTAAAGTTTGTGTGGGACCTAATTGAGATCACGCTGTAAATGACAGCACAGCGTGGTCTTGATGTGCTGCGTGAGTAAGGCCGGATTCACACGAGCGTGTGCGTTTTGGGCACGTAAAAAACGCAGCGTTTTGCGTGCGCAAGAGGCACTTAACAGCTCCGTGTGTCAGCCCCGTATGATGCGCGGCTGCGTGTTTTTCGCCATGAGCCGCCATCATTATGACACTCTGTTTGTATGTTTGTAGCACGTGGTGCTTTTCTGCTTTCATTCATAGTTTCACAGCTGTTGCGCGAATCACGCTTGTCCCTTGGAAGTGCTTCCGTGTGGCATGCGTGCTTTTCACGCACCCATTGAATTCAATGGGTGCATGATGCGCGAAATACGCCCAAAGAACAGACATGTCGTGACTTTTTTGCAGCGGACTCACGCTGCGTAAAAATCCCGCAACTGTCTGCACCGCCCCATAGACTAATATAGGTCCGTGCGACGCGCGTGAAAATTACGCGCGTTGCACGGACGTATATCCCGTTCGTCTGAATAAGCCCTAAGTCCCATAAAAACGTTACCGAAGTGCCGGGATTGTGAATAGACATCGCGTCCTGGCTGGAGGTGATGTCTATTCACTGTCAAGACACTTCAGTAAAGTTAATGTGGGTGCATGTAATCACGCTGTACTGAGTGCAAATGGACATGAATGGAGAGAAGTGTATGACGCTGATTGGTCGCTGATTGGTCACTGATTGGTCAGCGTCATACACTTCTCTCCACAATGCCCACTTGGTCAAAAGTTAAAAAACACCCAGTTGTCTATTAAGAAACTAATTAGCATAAATCTAAAATTGCTCATAACTTGTTCAAAAATGATAGTTTTTCCAAATAAAAACCACTGATGTTTTCTACATTACAGCGCCGATCAGATTATGTAGGAGACAGGGCACTTATAATGTGGTGACAGAGCCTCTTTAAATACAGAGTGACAAGAAACTTTATCTTCACTTTTTCAATGGCGTTTGTCGTGTGATATCACGCTGCAGCAAGTAGTCAGAGTCACTATAAAGATGGCTACATCCTTTCATGCGTCCGTGTGACGGCCATTGTTTTAACGGGCGTCACACAGACGTATACTACCCCTTGTGTCATGGATATTAGTTGAACTCTAATTGTGTCAGTGTCATCTGAGCCCCCTGATAACAGACAAGCATAAGAATTCCTTAATGCAGCTCTGGATGTGACTAGAGTATACAACATAATGTAACTCAAGTTCTGTACAATAAAGATAAGCAGAGTATTTATTTAGATAACATGAGAAATGTGATAATATGGGACACAACACAACTAGACAATGTGGCCCTGAGGCGCCAGCTCTGCTGTATACCGGCACTAGCTGCGGATACAACGTTTTAGCCTGGCCTAATGTTTTCACCTTATAGCCGCATTGAATTAAACATTGGTTGCCCAGTGACATAGCTGCAAAGCTTAATATCTCAGCGCGACCCGGTGTAACTTCAGGAGTGTGGCGAGGATTACACGCCGCTTAATACTTCAAACTCATTTTTCTCAGGCGGCGTACATTAAGTCGCGCAGCTGTCACCGGTCGGGACAAGAGCGTCCACAGGGCAAAAATAACGGTAGCTGTTTATGTCATATTTATAAAGTATATTATACTCCTAGGAAAACAATGTAACCCTTTTATTGGCAGAAACAGAAGTGATAAGAGAATTTGTTGACAGAGTTTTTTTATTAAGGTTTTTTTAGCGATGATCTCATCTTATGCTGATCTTGAGTTACATGCTGTATAAGGATATGTTCACACTGAGTTTTTTCGCATTGTTTTTGATGCGGAAACCATGTCGGAAACCGCATCGGAGACCGCGCCAAAAAACGTCTGAAAACGCCTTCCATTGATTTCAATGGGAGGCGGAGGCTTTCTTTTCCCGCAAGCAGAAAAAAACACTCACGGGAAAAAGAGGCGTCATGCCCTTTCTTCAGGCATTTCCGTCTCTGACCTCCCATTGACATCAATGGGAGGCAGATAAAGCGTTTTTTGCCCATGGCGCTCAATGGCTGCGACCGAAAAACGCAGTGTAAAATGCTTCAAAAAAACTCTGTGTGAACAGGGCCTTATACTCCAGAGCTGCACTCACTATTCTGCTGGTGGAGTCACTGTGTACATACATTACATTACTTATCCTGTACTGATCCTGAGTTACATCCTGTATTATACTCCAGAGCTGCACTCACTATTCTGCTGGTGGAGTCACTGTGTACATACATTACATTACTTATCCTGTACTGATCCTGAGTTACATCCTGTATTATACTCCAGAGCTGCACTCACTATTCTGCTGGTGGAGTCACCGTGTACATACATTACATTACTTATCATGTACTGATCCTCAATAACAGCCTGTATTATACTCCAGAGCTGCACTCACTATTCTGCTGGTGAAGTCACTGTGTACATACATTACATTACTTATCCTGTACTGATCCTGAGTTACATACTGTATTATACTCCAGAGCTGCACTCACTATTCTGCTGGTGGAGTCACTGTGTACATACATTACATTACTTATCCTGTACTGATCCTGAGTTACATACTGTATTATACTCCGGAGCTGTACTCACTATTCTGCTGGTGGAGTCACTGTGTACATATATTACATGACTTATCCTGTACTGATCCTGAGTTACATACTGTATTATACTCCGGAGCTGCACTCACTATTCTGCTGGTGGAGTCACTGTGCACATACATTACATTACTTATCCTGTACTGATCCTGAGTTATATCCTGTATTATACTCCAGAGCTGCACTTACTATTCTGCTTGTGGAGTCACTGTGTACATACATTACATGACTTATCCTGTACTGATCCTGAGTTACACCCTGTATTATACTCCAGAGCTGCACTCACTATTCTGCTGGTGGAGTCACTGTGTACATACATTACATTACTTATCCTGTACTGATCCTGAGTTATATCCTGTATTATACTCCAGAGCTGCACTCACTATTCTGCTGGTGGAGTCACTGTGTACATACATTACTTATCCTGTACTGATCCTGAGTTACATCCTGTATTACTCCAGAGCTGCACTCACTATTCTGCTGGTGGAATCACTGTGTACATACATTAAATTACTTATCCTGTACTGATCCTGAGTTACCTCCTGTATTATACTCCAGAACTGCACTCACTATTCTGCTGGTGGAGTCACTGTGTACATACATTACATTACTTATCCTGTACTTATCCTGAGATACATCCTGTATTATACTCCAGAGCTGCACTCACTATTCTGCTGGTGGAGTCACTGTGTACATACATTACATTACTTATCCTGTACTGATCCTGAGTTATATCCTGTATTATACTCCAGAGCTGCACTCACTATTCTGCTGGTGGAGTCACTGTGTACATACATTACTTATCCTGTACTGATCCTGAGTTACATCCTGTATTACTCCAGAGCTGCACTCACTATTCTGCTGGTGGAATCACTGTGTACATACATTACAGTACTTATCTTGTACTGATCCTGAGTTAGCTCCTGTATTATACTCCAGAGCTGCACTCACTATTCTGCTGGTGGAGTCACTGTGTACATACATTACTTATCCTGTACTGATCCTGAGTTATATCCTGTATTATACTCCAGAGCTGCACTCACTATTCTGCTGTTGTAGTCACTCCGTACATATATTACATATCCCGTACTGATCCTGAGTTATATGTTGTATTATACTCCAAAGCTGCACTCACTATTCTACAGGTTGTTTTTGGAAACAGCCAGCAAGCTTGTGGACAGACACCCCCCCCCCCCCCAACAACTCAGCTGAGCTCCTATAATGCAGGAGAGCAGTATATATATTTTTCTCTACATCAGATGACTGTACAGAGCCTGGTGAAAAGTCCGCACTTCCCAGAATAAAAATCACCAGGACAAGCTCTGTGGAAACACTTGACAAGATGAGAATGCTTGAAGATTTCAGCTCTGAACTCTACAATTTTTTATACAGCTATGTCTTATTTAAAACTATTTCTAGCGATTCTGGGTGACAACTACCTTAAGAACAGTGACAGCTGTATTGGTTGTCACCCAGAATCGCTAGAAATAGTTTTAAATAAGACATAGCTGTATAAAAAATTGTAGAGTTCAGAGCTGAAATCTTCAAGCATTCTCATCTTGTCAAGTGTTTCCACAGAGCTTGTCCTGGTGATTTTTATTCTGGGAAGTGCAGCCTTCCCTAACTTATGTATCACTGCATAACTACACATCATTTAAAGGGAAATTAGTGAGGAGGGGACCCCCGATTGATTACATCACAGGAAATCCCTGTGACGCAATAGAGGCCCTTACCTTGTAAGGGCAGGCAGCCCAGGGTTCTTTGAAGGACCCCAGGGCTGTCTGACCATATTTCCTGTTAGGGTATGTTCACACGGCTTATTTTCTGCCGTTTTTCGGGCCGTAAACGCCCCGAAAAACAGTGAAAATACGGGGACTTAACGACCTCCAAACATCTGCGTAAAAAATCACCTCGTAAAATGAAGTGCATGTCACTTCTTGAGCCGTTTTTGGAGCCGTTTTTCATTTACTCAATAGAAAAACAGCTCCAAAAATGGTCGTAAAAAAACGCCGCAAAGAACGCAAGTTGCTTAGGAAACGGCTGAAAATAAGGAGCTGTATAGCCTTGAAAACATTTTTTGTTAAGTGTGTGAACATTCCCTTAGGTCATACTTAGGTATGCTCTTACAACTGCGGTGTATTATCAGTGCACAGGCTGATGCAGTGGCATAGAGATATATGCCAGTTCATTATAGTTCAAAAATGTAAATCGAAATTAAAAATTCCCCCATGTGATTAAAAAAATATAATGTAAAATAAAAAAAAAAAAGTTGTAAAAAAAATACACACAAATACTAAATTTGTACAATAAATAAACGTTATGAAATAGAGGTCCCAAAACATCAAATATATACACATATTTGGTATCATCACGACCGCAACAACTTACACGATAAAGGCATAGCAGCATTTATGATGATCGTGCAGGCTGTAAAACAAACAAACAAAAAAATAAACTGCAGTGGAACTGTTTTTTTCTGCATTTTTTGCCAAACTAAAAATTCATAAAGTTTAAACGCTAATGTAGATGTAGCCAAAAAAAAAAAAAAAGGGCACCTACATGAAGTCAAAAAAAAACAAAGTCTCATACAGCTACGTGGAAGAAAAAATAAAAAAGTTATGCAAAGAGGAAAAATAAAAAAATGAATGCGGTCCTTAAGGGGTTAAATATGTTTTCCATTTCTATGTAAATAAAGATGAATATTTTAGGAAATACAATTTTTCAACTTTTTAAAATACTTAGGGGGAAATGTATCGAATGTTTTACGCCAGAAAACGTAAAAAAGTTGCTAATGAATCAAAAGTTACAATTTGGGTAGAAAAAGTGCAACTTTGATGCATATACGCCGCTCACGGCACTTTACCAAAAGTGGGTGGGGCTTAGCAGAAGGGGCTGGGCCACCCGTGACCCCACATTTACTATAATTTACATGAGAAATTGGAATGAATTATTTATATTTATTAATGGCGCAAGGACAGCGGAATATGCAACACATTTATTAAAAGACGTGCACTTCTTAATAAACTAGCCGCTTCTTACTAAGGCCCCATGAACACGACCATAGATTGCGTCCATAATTACGGTCCCTTTAATTTCTATGGCCGACGGACACCTCCGGAATATTTACAGGAAGGTGTACCTGCCGTAAAAACCTTCTGTAAAAAATAGGACATGTCCTAATTTTTTTATTTTACGGACCGTGCTCCCATACTTTATAATGGGAGCACGGTTTTAAATGCCTTGCCATTTTCAGGAACTCTGCTTGCTGTTTGTGAATGGAAACATTGAGAAAATGGTGCGTATTTTGCTACGTTTTTCTCAATGTTGGAGGATGGAGACATATCCTCTTAAAAACGCAGCAATTCAGTCCACTTTCCGCAGCAGGAATTGACATGCTGCTGTACGAAAAATACGCACCGCAGGTGAATTTTTGTTTGGAAATTTTATGCAGCGTGTGGATGAGCATTGTTAAATATCACCCACTTTGCTGCTACTGTATTCTGCTGCGTATTTTCCGTCCGCAATTCCGCTACGTGTGGACGAACCCTTTGACTGCCGTATAACACTCCAGTCTTAGTAAATTCCTCCCATAGTCTATTATAACGTTGCAGAATGTATCACATAACAGGGTGCCCACATAATAGTACCCTACAGTGCCCACATAACTGGGCCATACAGTGCCCACATAACAGTACTAAACAGTGCCCACATAACAGTACCATACAGTGTCCACATAACAGTACCATACAGTGCCCAGATAACCGTGCCATACAGTGCCCAGATAACAGTGCCATATAGTGTCTACATAACAGTGCCCTACAGTGTCCACATAACAGTACTAAACAGTGCCCACATAACTATGCCATACAGTGCCCACATAACGGTACCATACATTGTCCACATAACAGTACCATACATTGTCCACATAACAGTAACATACAGTGCCCACATAACAGTACCATACAGTTTCCACATAATAGTACCATACAGTTTCCCCATAACAGTACCAAACAGTGTCCACATAACAGTCCCACACAGTTCCCACATAACAGTACCATACAGTGTCCACACAACAGTACCATACTGTGCCCACATAACAGTACCACACAGTGCCCAGATAACAGTACCATGCATTGTCCACATAACAGTAGCATACAGTGTCCACATAACAGTGCCATACAGTGTCCACATAACAGTACCATACAGTGTCCATTAACAGTGCCATACAGTGTCCACATAACATTATCATACAGTGTCCACATAACAGTACCACACAGTGCCCAGATAACAGTACCATACATTGTCCACATAACGGTACCAAACAGTGTCCACATAACAGTCCCACACAGTGCCCACATAACAGTACCATACAGTGTCCACATAACAGTACCACACAGTGCCCAGATAACAGTACCATACATTGTCCACATAACAGTAGCATACAGTGTCCACATAACAGTGCCATACAGTGTCCACATAACAGTGCCATACAGTGCCCACATAACAGTGCCATACAGTGCCCACATAACAGTGTCATACAGTGGCCACATAACAGTGCCATAGTGTCCAAACCATGCCGTACAGTTTCCAGATAACAGTACCATACGGTGCCCACATAACAGTACAATACAGTTTCCACATAACAGTGCCACACAGTGCCCACATAACAGTACTATACAGTGCCCAGATGAGAGCACTATACAGTTCCCAGATAACAGTACTATACAGTGTCCACATAACAGTGCAATATAGTGCCCACATAACAGTTTCATACAGTGCCCAGATAACAGTAGCATACATTGTCCACATAACAGTACCACACAGTGCCACATAACAGTACCATACAGTGTCCATTAACATTGCCATACAGTGTCCACATAATATTATCATACAGTGTCCACATAACAGTGCCATACAGTGTCCACATAACAGTGCCATACAGTGCCCACATAACAGTACCATACTGTGCCCAGATAACAGTACCATACTGTGCCCAGATAACAGTACCATACAGTGTCCACATAACAGTACCATACAGTGTCCACATAAAAGTGCCATAGAGTGCCCACATAACAGTACCAAACAGTGTCCACATAACAGTCCCACACAGTTCCCACATAACAGTACCATACAGTGTCCACATAACAGTACCATACTGTGCCCACATAACAGTACCACACAGTGCCCAGATAACAGTACCATACATTGTCCACATAACAGTAGCATACAGTGTCCACATAACAGTGCCATACAGTGTCCACATAACAGTGCCATACAGTGTCTACATAACAGTGCCATACAGTGTCCACATAACAGTGCCATACAGTGCCCACATAACAGTGCCATACAGTGGCCGCATAACTGTGCCATACAGTGGCCGCATAACTGTGCCATAGTGTCCAAACCGTACCATACAGTTTCCAGATAACAGTACCATACGGTGCCCACATAACAGTACAATACAGTTTCCACATAACAGTGCCATACAGTGTCCACATAACAGTACTATACAGTGCCCAGATGAGAGCACTATACAGTTCCCAGATAACAGTACTATACAGTGTCCACATAACAGTGCAATATAGTGCCCACATAACAGTTTCATACAGTGCCCAGATAACAGTAGCATACATTGTCCACATAACAGTACCACACAGTGCCACATAACAGTACCATACAGTGTCCATTAACAGTGCCATACAGTGTCCACATAACATTATCATACAGTGTCCACATAACAGTACCACACAGTGCCCAGATAACAGTACCATACATTGTCCACATAACGGTACCAAACAGTGTCCACATAACAGTCCCACACAGTGCCCACATAACAGTACCATACAGTGTCCACATAACAGTACCACACAGTGCCCAGATAACAGTACCATACATTGTCCACATAACAGTAGCATACAGTGTCCACATAACAGTGCCATACAGTGTCCACATAACAGTGCCATACAGTGTCCACATAACAGTGCCATACAGTGCCCACATAACAGTGCCATACAGTGCCCACATAACAGTGTCATACAGTGGCCGCATAACAGTGCCATAGTGTCCAAACCGTACCATACAGTTTCCAGATAACAGTACCATACGGTGCCCACATAACAGTACAATACAGTTTCCACATAACCGTGCCACACAGTGCCCACATAACAGTACTATACAGTGCCCAGATGAGAGCACTATACAGTTCCCAGATAACAGTACTATACAGTGTCCACATAACAGTGCAATATAGTGCCCACATAACAGTTTCATACAGTGCCCAGATAACAGTAGCATACATTGTCCACATAACAGTACCACGCAGTGCCACATAACAGTACCATACAGTGTCCATTAACATTGCCATACAGTGTCCACATAATATTATCATACAGTGTCCACATAACAGTGCCATACAGTGTCCACATAACAGTGCCATACAGTGCCCACATAACAGTACCATACTGTGCCCAGATAACAGTACCATACTGTGCCCAGATAACAGTACCATACAGTGTCCACATAACAGTACCATACAGTGTCCACATAACAGTGCCATAGAGTGCCCACATAACAGTAACATACAGTACCAACATAACAGTACCATACAGTTTCCACATAACAGTACCATACAGTGTCCACATAGCAGTACCATACAGTGCCCATGTAAAAGTACCATACAGTGCCCAGATAAAAGTACCATACAGTGTCCACATAACAGTACTATACTGTGCCCACATAACAGTACCACACAGTGCCCAGATAACAGTACCATACATTGTCCACATAACAGTGTCATACAGTGTCCACATAATAGTACCATACATTGTCCACATAACAGTGCCATACAGTTTCTACATAACAGTGCCATACAGTGTCCACATAACAGTACCATACATTGTCCACATAACAGTGCCATACATTGTCCACATAACAGTACCATACAGTGTCTACATAACAGTGCCATACAGTGTCCACATAACAGTACCATACATTGTCCACATAACAGTGCCATACATTGTCCACATAACAGTGCCATTCAGTGTCTACATAACAGTGCCATACAGTGTGTACATAACAGTGCCATACAATGAACACTACCTTCTCTATGGTAGGTGTTTAGACTGCTGCAGGAGCAGACATGCAACATATGCAACCTGAACAGCTGCACTGAGGCCCAGTGGGTAAGGGGTCCACCGCCAGCTTCTTACTGTCTTATCACATTGCATGTAAGGGTCTGAGGTAACGACAATGGCTGCCAGCTATTGGTGAATTGTTGTAGACATAAGGGGGTGTGCTATGATGAGCTATTGGAGAGTTTAGGGCCCATATAATGTCCTTGCACGGGGCCCCTCTGCTGTCTGTTTCCGCCCCTGGCCCACTGGGGAATAAACAGCTATAGATCCGCACTGGGATTATTTTAATAGTAACACGATATTAGGGAATTGCTACTCATGCGTGTGCCTGGATACAATGTTACACTGTGCAAACAATGCTGAGTATTATGTGTCAGTCCCTCCATGTGTGCTCAGCCTCTTAGTCCCTCCCTTACTCCACATACAGGGAACCTGGGAGAGTTTGTTGGCTGCCCGGGTAAAAGGAACAACTCCAAGCGACTGTACGGCAGCCAAAAATCGACAGCCCCGGTGACAGCACTCAACTAGAGCGCTCGGAGATTTATTATACTGGAGGAGCCCGGGCAGCCTATGGGCACACAATCTCCATCCTGCCCCTTCCTTGGAACTTTTATGACCATGAAATCCGCAATCTTGTTTCTTATCCTGCAAGTAAGTTGTTTGCAAAAGTCTTCACCCCCCTACGACACATGTACGGTCACGTTCTCAGCTCACGCTGCCGTCGTCCCGGGATCGCTGCTATGTTTCCAGTACAGGCTTCCCCGGGGGAGATGCTATTTAGATCGCGAGCTGGACTGATGTGTCATTCTATAAATTTAGAGGGGGTCTGGTGACAAAAGGGTTAAATATTGATAGCCTGTTACTAAAGCACGGCGCTGCTCGGGGCGGACGATCAGATTTTACGATCCGATAGTTTTTTACTAAAAAGTACAATCGTATTATTTTTTTTTTTTTAAATTCTAAATTTTTCTTTATTGATTTACTATCTGCAAATGTAGCAGAGCTGAGTTTGTTACTTAAATGTAACGTAATGTGTTATCCGTGGATTTACATAGGACTGCAAATAAATCTACCGTGTTATCTCAGAGTCAAGTGAGTTGTCACGGGGCAAATATGAAGCAGCATCAAATGACAAATTCAGCTCTGCTACATCTGCGGATAAATTATTAGTATTACTACAGGCTATGAAGTTGGGTATAAAATACCAGATAAACACAAACAGACATATGTAGCAGAGTTGAATTGGTCATCTTACACTTTTGGATGGCATGGGGCACTTTTATTAATGTTGGCGCATTGCTGAGTGGTTTACCAGTTTGAAGGATAAATATAGCGAAGGGGTGGGGCTTATACATATGGCGATTGGTCGGAACGCCATTTGCAATAATGGTAGGAAATTGGTGCGAGTGCATTGATCATTTTTTTCCATTTGAATTAATATAATTTATCATGATATGACACTACATCTGATGAGCTCAGCAAAACTCAGCTCTACTACACCTGTGTGTGTGTGTTTCTGTATAGTGTATATATATATATATATATATATATATATATATATATATATATATATATAAAACAAATAATAGATGTAGTGGATATAGAATAGACGTAGTAGAGGTGAGTTGGTCGTTGTGTCTTGATATTATAGTGTAAACCTTCTTTTCTCTTTAGCTCAAACAAGTGTGCCTAATTCAACTCTGCTACACCTGTATATGGTCTCCAGGCTGTACATTATCTTCGTTTCTTGTGTTTTTGGCGAATACAATCAGGTTTTTTTCTTCATGAAATACATATTTTGGGAAAAGTTTCGGACGATTGTTGCTGCGTTTACAAAGTCGTCGTATTTGTGCCATCCGGTAATTTCTTCCCATAAAATGAAAGTTATGTAGACTTGGTAAGAACAAATAAACCAAGGCGGCTGCTGATTTATAGCTCTGTGTACAGGGATTATTGCTGAGGGCTTGCGGGTGGCGATATACATATGTAGCAGAGCTGAATTTATCACTTAAGAACAAATGTAGCTGCGCTGAGATTGTCAGATGTACCAGAGCTGAATGTGTCTGATGTACCTGAGATAAGTTAGTTGATATAGTAGAGCTGACTTTGTCACATGTGGTAACGATATGTTTGTCGGATATAGGAAAGATGATTTTACCAGATCTAGAAGAGCTGGGTTTGTTAATATAGTCGAGCTGAGTTTGTCAGATATAACAGTGTTTAGTTTGTTGGTTGTAGCTGGGATAAGTTTGCATGATATAGAAGTCCATTAACTTTTTTTTTTTTTGCTATATCAGTATCTGCGTTTGTTTCATGTAGTTTAGCTGAGTTTGTCTGATATAGGAAAGCTGATTTTATCAGATCTAGTTGGGTTTATCAAATATAGCAAGGTTGGGGTTGTCCGATGTATTAAGTCTTAGTTTGTCATACAGTATGTAGTCAATTGAGTGTCAGATGTAATAGAGTTTAAATTGTCAGATGTAGTAGAGTTCAGTTTGTCAGATGTAGTAGAGTTGAATTTGTCTGATATAATTGTGCTGAAATAGTTGCGTTTACAAGAACTGAACTTGTCAGATGTTGCAGAGCTGATTTTGTCAAATGTACCAGACCTGAATTTTATGTGGCATCACTCATAGTGAGAGACGAATGTGTTAGCTACAGTTTTACATAGGACTGCAAAATGTACAGCATTACCTTAAAGACATATCACAATAAATATATGTATATAATGAATTGTATATAGACAGATGTAGCAGAGCTGAGTTTATTTATCACATTATCCAGGACTGCCAGGAAACCTGCTACAATTATCACAAACAAAACCACTCTAAAATTAAATGACAAACACAGCTCTGCTACACCTGTATACAAATGATTCACATAGAATGATGGTGACATTAGTGGTTTGGCCGTCTGCACTGATTCTGTCGCTCTCTTAGTTTGTGGTTAAACCTCATAATAAATCGACGTTTCTATTTTCCTTTGTGGGGTCATTAAAATCCCTGCGACCGTTGGCGGACGGCGGTCAACTCTTTACATAAACATTTCTATGACGGCAGTCGATGGATGCGATCGATGGTAACGTCTCTATCTACGGTAAATAATTGGGGTGTCATCTGCCATTACAGCTCCCATTACAGTCACGACCCAGCTTTTCCAGGGTCCTGAATGGCAAGTCTGACTATCTGTGCAGTGATTGGGTCATGGCTTCCTATCTAACCTGGGCTCTAGAAAGCTGGATCCCAACCCCTGTGGCCGTGGTAATGGGGCTTATATTGGTTGTCACCCAACTTTCCCAGGAACAGATAGGTCTAAGAAACAGCTGAATATAATTCGCAAGGTTTTTTTTACGCTTTCGTCCGGGCGGTGGCAGCCGGAATTATAATTAACTTCATTAATCTGCACTAATGAGATTAAAGAAAAATCCTGTTCCACGTGCTGATAATTCATGTTTCAATTGCGTTTTTTAGGGACGAATCGCAGCAAAACAACATTATTTTGTTGTGATTTTACGGAAATTGCTGGAAAATGACGCAGTTTTGTAGCGATTTGCAGAAAAATAACACATCTGAAACGCAAAATGATTTCTCAGACTTAGAATATGTTTATATGAGTCGTCTATTGGTGAATTTTTTTTGACAAAATCGCGGTGATTCTTGTAAAAAATGCAGTGTTTTTGCCGCGATTATCAGCACAAAAAAATATAAAATTTATTCATGTAACTTTAAGGCTGAATTCACACACAGTATTTTGCTGCGTTTTTGTGCTTTTTTTTGGTGGCGGTTTTAACTGGGTTTTTATAAATGTATTTTTGATGTTTCCTTAAACTTTATAGATAAATATAAAATTCACCACATACAGCTGCGTTTTGGTTTGTGGCAATTTTTTTTTTCCAAACACAGAAGGCTCTGGGAATGGCTTTTTATCAGGGCTTCAAAAACACCAGAAAACAAATCCTATACAAAATGAACTAAATTAAAAACGCCACTGAAAACGTTATAAAAACGCCAAAAAAACGCATCTTACATTTGATAACGCTGATGTTTTGATTCAGTTTAATTTGGCAGAATAAAAATTACGAGTGAAAAAGGTCTAAAGGTGAAGAAAACCTGCGCTAGTTTATTAGGGAACTGCATAAAAGGGAATCAGGACTGTGGGGGATTCATAGTCACCATTATTGCCCCCCTCCAAAATTCATCAGTAAAATACTAGGAAGATCCAAATCATAGATGACAAACACCCAGGGAGGCCGACATTAATAAGATCCTGTATAGGATAGTCACATACAGTGGGGGAATGAAAAATATATGTTAAGACGTGTACAATGGGGAATATGGTAACTAAGACATGTACTATGGGGAATATGGTAACGAAGACGTGTACTATGGGGAATATAGTAACTAAGGCATGTACTATGGGGAATATGGTAACTAAGACATGTACTATGGGGAATATGGTAACGAAGACGTGTACTATGGGGAATATGGTAACTAAGACATGTACTATGGGAAATATGGTAACGAAGACGTGTACTATGGGGAATATGGTAACGAAGACGTGTACTATGGGGAATATGGTAACGAAGACGTGTACTATGGGGAATATAGTAACTAAGACATGTACTATGGGGAATATGGTAACTAAGACATGTACTATGGGGAATATGGTAACTAAGACATGTTCTATGGGGAATATGGTAACTAAGACGTGTACTATGGGGAATATAGTAACTAAGACGTGTACTATGGGGAATATGATAACTAAGACATGTACTATGGGGAATATAGTAACTAAGATATGTACTATGGGGAATATGGTAACTAAGACGTGTACTATGGGGAATATAGTATCTAAGACGTGTACTATGGGGAATATAGTATCTAAGACGTGTACTATGGGGAATATGGTAACGAAGACGTGTACTATGGGGAATATGGTAACTAAGACATGTACTATGGGGAATATGGTAACTAAGACATGTACTATGGGGAATATAGTAACTAAGACATGTACTATGGGGAATATGGTAACTAAGACATGTACTATGGGGAATATGGTAACTAAGACATGTACTATGGGAAATATAGTAACTAAGACATGTACTATGGGGAATATGGTAACTAAGACATGTACTATGGGGAATATAGTAACTAAGACATGTACTAAGGGGAATATGGTAACTAAGACGTGTACTATGGGGAATATAGTAACTAAGACATGTACTATGGGGAATATAGTAACTAAGACATGTACTATGGGGAATATGGTAACTAAGACGTGTACTATGGGGAATATGGTAACTAAGACATGTACTATGGGGAATATAGTAACTAAGACGTGTACTATGGGGAATATAGTAACTAAGACGTGTACTATGGGGAATATAGTAACTAAGACGTGTACTATGGGGAATATGGTAACTAAGACGTGTACTATGGGGAATATGGTAACTAAGACATGTACTATGGGGAATATGGTAACTAAGACATGTACTATGGGAAATATAGTAACTAAGACATGTACTATGGGAAATATAGTAACTAAGACGTGTACTATGGGAAATATAGTAACTAAGACATGTACTATGGGGAATATAGTAACTAAGACGTGTACTATGGGGAATATAGTAACTAAGACGTGTACTATGGGGAATATGGTAACTAAGACGTGTACTATGGGGAATATGGTAACTAAGACATGTACTATGGGGAATATGGTAACTAAGACATGTACTATGGGAAATATAGTAACTAAGACATGTACTATGGGGAATATGGTAACTAAGACATGTACTATGGGAAATATAGTAACTAAGACGTGTACTATGGGAAATATAGTAACTAAGACGTGTACTATGGGGAATATAGTAACTAAGACGTGTACTATGGGGAATATAGTAACTAAGACGTGTACTATGGGGAATATGGTAACTAAGACGTGTACTATGGGGAATATGGTAACTAAGACATGTACTATGGGGAATATGGTAACTAAGACATGTACTATGGGAAATATAGTAACTAAGACATGTACTATGGGGAATATGGTAACTAAGACATGTACTATGGGAAATATAGTAACTAAGACGTGTACTATGGGGAATATAGTAACTAAGACATGTACTATGGGTAATATAGTAACTAAGACATGTACTATGGGGAATATGGTAACTAAGACATGTACTATGGGGAATATAGTAACTAAGACATGTACTATGAGGAATATGGTAACTAAGACATGTACTATGGGGAATATAGTAACTAAGACGTGTACTATGGGGAATATGGTAACTAAGACGTGTACTATGGGGAATATAGTAACTAAGACATGTACTATGGGGAATGTAGTAACTAAGACATGTACTATGGGGAATATGGTAACTAAGACATGTACTATGGGAAATATGGTAACTAAGACATGTACTATGGTGAATATGGTAACAAAGACATGTACTATGGGGAATATGGTAACTAAGACATGTACTATGGGGAATATGGTAACTAAGACATGTACTATGGGGAATATGGTAACTAAGACGTGTACTATGGGGAATATGGTAACTAAGACGTGTACTATGGGGAATATGGTAACAAAGACATGTACTATGGTGAATATAGTAACTAAGAAATGTACTATGGGGAATATGGTAACTAAGACATGTACTATGGGGAATATGGTAACTAAGACGTACTATGGTGAATATGGTAACAAAGACATGTACTATGGGGAATATGGTAACTAAGACATGTACTATGGGGAATATGGTAACTAAGACATGTACTATGGGGAATATGGTAACTAAGACGTGTACTATGGGGAATATGGTAACTAAGACATGTACTATGGGGAATATGGTAACTAAGACATGTACTATGGGGAATATGGTAACAAAGACATGTACTATGGTGAATATAGTAACTAAGAAATGTACTATGGGGAATATGGTAACTAAGACATGTACTATGGGGAATATGGTAACTAAGACATGTACTATGGGGAATATGGTAACTAAGACATGTACTATGGGGAATATGGTAACTAAGACATGTACTATGGGGAATATGGTAACTAAGACGTGTACTATGGGGAATATGGTAACTAAGACGTGTACTATGGGGAATATGGTAACTAAGACATGTACTATGGGGAATATGGTAACAAAGACATGTACTATGGTGAATATAGTAACTAAGAAATGTACTATGGGGAATATGGTAACTAAGACATGTACTATGGGGAATATGGTAACTAAGACATGTACTATGGGGAATATGGTAACTAAGACATGTACTATGGGGAATATGGTAACTAAGACATGTACTATGGGGAATATGGTAACTAAGACATGTACTATGGGGAATATGGTAACTAAGACGTGTACTATGGGGAATATGGTAACTAAGACATGTACTATGGGGAATATGGTAACTAAGACGTGTATTATGGGGAATATAGTAACTAAGACATGTACTATGGGGAATATAGTAACTGAGACATGTACTATGGGGAATATAGTAACTAAGACATGTACTATGGGGAATATGGTAACTAAGACATGTACTATGGGGAATATGGTAACTAAGACGTGTACTATGGGGAATATGGTAACTAAGACGTGTACTATGGGGAATATGGTAACAAAGACATGTACTATGGTGAATATAGTAACTAAGAAATGTACTATGGGGAATATGGTAACTAAGACATGTACTATGGGGAATATGGTAACTAAGACATGTACTATGGTGAATATGGTAACAAAGACATGTACTATGGGGAATATGGTAACTAAGACATGTACTATGGGGAATATGGTAACTAAGACATGTACTATGGGGAATATGGTAACTAAGACGTGTACTATGGGGAATATGGTAACTAAGACGTGTACTATGGGGAATGTAGTAACTAAGACATGTACTATGGGGAATATGGTAACTAAGACATGTACTATGGGGAATATAGTAACTAAGAAATGTACTATGGGGAATATGGTAACTAAGACATGTACTATGGGGAATATGGTAACTAAGACATGTACTATGGTGAATATGGTAACAAAGACATGTACTATGGGGAATATGGTAACTAAGACATGTACTATGGGGAATATGGTAACTAAGACATGTACTATGGGGAATATGGTAACTAAGACGTGTACTATGGGGAATATGGTAACTAAGACGTGTACTATGGGGAATATGGTAACTAAGACATGTACTATGGGGAATATGATAACAAAGACATGTACTATGGTGAATATAGTAACTAAGAAATGTACTATGGGGAATATGGTAACTAAGACATGTACTATGGGGAATATGGTAACTAAGACATGTACTATGGGGAATATGGTAACTAAGACATGTACTATGGGGAATATAGTAACTAAGACATGTACTATGGGGAATATAGTAACTAAGACATGTACTATGGGGAATATGGTAACTAAGACATGTACTATGGGGAATATGGTAACTAAGACATGTACTATGGGGAATATAGTAACTAAGACATGTACTATGGGGAATATAGTAACTAAGACATGTACTATGGGGAATATGGTAACTAAGACATGTACTATGGGGAATATAGTAACTAAGACATGTACTATGGGGAATATGGTAACTAAGACATGTACTATGGGGAATATGGTAACTAAGACATGTACTATGGGGAATATGGTAACTAAGACGTGTACTATGGGGAATATGGTAACTAAGACATGTACTATGGGGAATATGGTAACTAAGACGTGTATTATGGGGAATATAGTAACTAAGACATGTACTATGGGGAATATAGTAACTGAGACATGTACTATGGGGAATATAGTAACTAAGACATGTACTATGGGGAATATGGTAACTAAGACATGTACTATGGGGAATATGGTAACTAAGACATGTACTATGGGGAATATAGTAACTAAGACATGTACTATGGGGAATATAGTAACTGAGACATGTACTATGGGGAATATAGTAACTGAGACATGTACTATGGGGAATATAGTAACTAAGACATGTACTATGGGGAATATGGTAACTAAGACATGTACTATGGGGAATATGGTAACTAAGACATGTACTATGGTGAATATAGTAACTAAGACATGTACTATGGGGAATATAGTAACTGAGACATGTACTATGGGGAATATAGTAACTAAGACATGAACTATGGGGAATATGGTAACTAAGACATGTACTATGGGGAATATGGTAACTAAGACATGTACTATGGGGAATATAGTAACTAAGACATGTACTATGGGAAATATGGTAACTAAGACGTGTATTATGGGGAATATAGTAACTAAGACATGTACTATGGGGAATATAGTAACTAAGACATGTACTATGGGGAATATGGTAACTAAGACATGTACTATGGGGAATATGGTAACTAAGACGTGTACTATGGGGAATATAGTAACTAAGACATGTACTATGGGGAATATGGTAACTAAGACATGTACTATGGGGAATATGGTAACGAAGACATGTACTATGGGGAATATGGTAACTAAGACGTGTACTATGGGGAATATGGTAACGAAGACGTGTACTATGGGGAATATAGTAACTAAGACATGTACTATGGGGAATATAGTAACTAAGACATGTACTATGGGGAATATAGTAACTAAGACATGTACTATGGGGAATATAGTAACTAAGACATGTACTATGGGGAATATGGTAACTAAGACATGTACTATGGGGAATATGGTAACTAACACATGTACTATGGGGAATATAGTAACTAAGACATGTACTATGGGTAATATAGTAACTAAGACATGTACTATGGGGAATATAGTAACTAAGACATGTACTATGGGGAATATGGTAACTAAGACATGTACTATGGGGAATATGGTAACGAAGACATGTACTATGGGGAATATAGTAACTAAGGCATGTACTATGGGGAATATGGTAACTAAGACATGTACTATGGGGAATATGGTAACTAAGACATGTACTATGGGAAATATAGTAACTAAGACATGTACTATGGGGAATATAGTAACTAAGACATGTACTATGGGGAATATAGTAACTAAGACATGTACTATGGGTAATATAGTAACTAAGACATGTACTATGGGGAATATAGTAACTAAGACATGTACTATGGGGAATATAGTAACTAAGACATGTACTATGGGGAATATAGTAACTAAGACATGTACTATGGGGAATATAGTAACTAAGACATGTACTATGGGGAATATAGTAACTAAGACATGTACTATGGGGAATATAGTAACTAAGACATGTACTATGGGGAATATGGTAACTAACACATGTACTATGGGGAATATAGTAACTAAGACATGTACTATGGGGAATATAGTAACTAAGACATGTACTATGGGGAATATAGTAACTAAGACATGTACTATGGGGAATATGGTAACTAAGACGTGTACTATGGGGAATATGGTAACGAAGACGTGTACTATGGGGAATATAGTAACTAAGACATGTACTATGGGGAATATAGTAACTAAGACATGTACTATGGGGAATATAGTAACTAAGACATGTACTATGGGGAATATAGTAACTAAGACATGTACTATGGGGAATATGGTAACTAAGACATGTACTATGGGGAATATGGTAACTAACACATGTACTATGGGGAATATAGTAACTAAGACATGTACTATGGGTAATATAGTAACTAAGACATGTACTATGGGGAATATAGTAACTAAGACATGTACTATGGGGAATATAGTAACTAAGACATGTACTATGGGGAATATAGTAACTAAGACATGTACTATGGGGAATATGGTAACTAAGACATGTACTATGGGGAATATGGTAACTAACACATGTACTATGGGGAATATAGTAACTAAGACATGTACTATGGGTAATATAGTAACTAAGACATGTACTATGGGGAATATAGTAACTAAGACATGTACTATGGGGAATATGGTAACTAAGACATGTACTATGGGGAATATGGTAACGAAGACATGTACTATGGGGAATATAGTAACTAAGGCATGTACTATGGGGAATATGGTAACTAAGACATGTACTATGGGGAATATGGTAACTAAGACATGTACTATGGGAAATATAGTAACTAAGACATGTACTATGGGGAATATAGTAACTAAGACATGTACTATGGGGAATATAGTAACTAAGACATGTACTATGGGTAATATAGTAACTAAGACATGTACTATGGGGAATATAGTAACTAAGACATGTACTATGGGGAATATGGTAACTAAGACATGTACTATGGGGAATATAGTAACTAAGACATGTACTATGGGGAATATGGAAACTAAGATATGTACTATGGGGAATATAGTAACTAAGACATGTACTATGGGGAATATAGTAACTAAGACATGTACTATGGGGAATATAGTAACTAAGACATGTACTATGGGGAATATGGTAACTAAGACATGTACTATGGGGAATATGGTAACTAAGACATGTACTATGGGGAATATAGTAACTAAGTCATGTACTATGGGGAATATGGTAACTAAGACGTGTACTATTGGGAATATGGTAACTAACACATGTACTATGGGGAATATGGTAACGAAGACATGTACTATGGGGAATATAGTAACTAAGGCATGTACTATGGGGAATATGGTAACTAAGACGTGTACTATGGGGAATATGGTAACTAACACATGTACTATGGGGAATATAGTAACTAAGACATGTACTATGGGGAATATGGTAACTAACACATGTACTATGGGGAATATGGTAACTAAGACATGTACTATGGGGAATATAGTAACTAAGACATGTACTATGGGGAATATGGTAACTAAGACGTGTACTATGGGGAATATGGTAACGAAGACATGTACTATGGGGAATATAGTAACTAAGACATGTACTATGGGGAATATAGTAACTAAGACATGTACTATGGGGAATATAGTAACTAAGACATGTACTATGGGGAATATAGTAACTAAGACATGTACTATGGGGAATATAGTAACTAAGACATGTACTATGGGGAATATGGTAACTAAGACATGTACTATGGGGAATATGGTAACTAACACATGTACTATGGGGAATATAGTAACTAAGACATGTACTATGGGGAATATAGTAACTAAGACATGTACTATGGGGAATATAGTAACTAAGACATGTACTATGGGGAATATAGTAACTAAGACATGTACTATGGGGAATATAGTAACTAAGACATGTACTATGGGGAATATGGTAACTAAGACATGTACTATGGGGAATATAGTAACTAAGACATGTACTATGGGGAATATGGAAACTAAGATATGTACTATGGGGAATATAGTAACTAAGACATGTACTATGGGGAATATAGTAACTAAGACATGTACTATGGGGAATATAGTAACTAAGACATGTACTATGGGGAATATGGTAACTAAGACATGTACTATGGGGAATATGGTAACTAAGACATGTACTATGGGGAATATAGTAACTAAGTCATGTACTATGGGGAATATGGTAACTAAGACGTGTACTATTGGGAATATGGTAACTAACACATGTACTATGGGGAATATGGTAACGAAGACATGTACTATGGGGAATATAGTAACTAAGGCATGTACTATGGGGAATATGGTAACTAAGACGTGTACTATGGGGAATATGGTAACTAACACATGTACTATGGGGAATATAGTAACTAAGACATGTACTATGGGGAATATGGTAACTAACACATGTACTATGGGGAATATGGTAACTAACACATGTACTATGGGGAATATGGTAACTAAGACATGTACTATGGGGAATATAGTAACTAAGACATGTACTATGGGGAATATGGTAACTAAGACGTGTATTATGGGGAATATGGTAACGAAGACGTGTACTATGGGGAATATAGTAACTAAGACATGTACTATGGGGAATATAGTAACTAAGACATGTACTATGGGGAATATAGTAACTAAGACATGTACTATGGGGAATATAGTAACTAAGACATGTACTATGGGGAATATGGTAACTAAGACATGTACTATGGGGAATATGGTAACTAACACATGTACTATGGGGAATATAGTAACTAAGACATGTACTATGGGTAATATAGTAACTAAGACATGTACTATGGGGAATATAGTAACTAAGACATGTACTATGGGGAATATGGTAACTAAGACATGTACTATGGGGAATATGGTAACGAAGACATGTACTATGGGGAATATAGTAACTAAGGCATGTACTATGGGGAATATGGTAACTAAGACATGTACTATGGGGAATATGGTAACTAAGACATGTACTATGGGAAATATAGTAACTAAGACATGTACTATGGGGAATATAGTAACTAAGACATGTACTATGGGGAATATAGTAACTAAGACATGTACTATGGGTAATATAGTAACTAAGACATGTACTATGGGGAATATAGTAACTAAGACATGTACTATGGGGAATATAGTAACTAAGACATGTACTATGGGGAATATAGTAACTAAGACATGTACTATGGGGAATATAGTAACTAAGACATGTACTATGGGGAATATAGTAACTAAGACATGTACTATGGGGAATATGGTAACTAAGACATGTACTATGGGGAATATGGTAACTAACACATGTACTATGGGGAATATAGTAACTAAGACATGTACTATGGGGAATATAGTAACTAAGACATGTACTATGGGGAATATAGTAACTAAGACATGTACTATGGGGAATATAGTAACTAAGACATGTACTATGGGGAATATAGTAACTAAGACATGTACTATGGGGAATATGGTAACTAAGACATGTACTATGGGGAATATAGTAACTAAGACATGTACTATGGGGAATATGGAAACTAAGATATGTACTATGGGGAATATAGTAACTAAGACATGTACTATGGGGAATATAGTAACTAAGACATGTACTATGGGGAATATAGTAACTAAGACATGTACTATGGGGAATATGGTAACTAAGACATGTACTATGGGGAATATGGTAACTAAGACATGTACTATGGGGAATATAGTAACTAAGTCATGTACTATGGGGAATATGGTAACTAAGACGTGTACTATTGGGAATATGGTAACTAACACATGTACTATGGGGAATATGGTAACGAAGACATGTACTATGGGGAATATAGTAACTAAGGCATGTACTATGGGGAATATGGTAACTAAGACGTGTACTATGGGGAATATGGTAACTAACACATGTACTATGGGGAATATAGTAACTAAGACATGTACTATGGGGAATATGGTAACTAACACATGTACTATGGGGAATATGGTAACTAACACATGTACTATGGGGAATATGGTAACTAACACATGTACTATGGGGAATATGGTAACTAACACATGTACTATGGGGAATATGGTAACTAAGACATGTACTATGGGGAATATAGTAACTAAGACATGTACTATGGGGAATATGGAAACTAAGACATGTACTATGGAGAATATAGTAACTAAGACGTGTACTATGGGGAATATGGTAACTAAGACATGTACTATGGGAAATATGGTAACTAAGACATGTACTATGGGGAATATGGTAACTAAGATATGTACTATGGGGAATATGGTAACTAAGACTTGTACTATGGGGAATATAGTAACTAAGACATGTACTATGGGGCATATAGTAACTAAGACATGTACTATGGGAAATATGGTAACTAAGACATGTACTATGGGGAATATAGTAACGAAGACATGTACTGTGGGGAATATGGTAACTAAGACGTGTACTATGGGGAATATGGTAACTAAGACGTGTACTATGGGGAATATAGTAACTAAGACATGTACTATGGGGAATATGGTAACGAAGACATGTAATATGGGGAATATGGTAACTAAGACGTGTACTATGGGGAATATGGTAACTAAGACATGTACTATGGGGAATATGGTAACTAACACATGTACTATGGGGAATATAGTAACTAAGACATGTACTATGGGTAATATAGTAACTAAGACATGTACTATGGGGAATATAGTAACTAAGACATGTACTATGGGGAATATGGTAACTAAGACATGTACTATGGGGAATATGGTAACGAAGACATGTACTATGGGGAATATAGTAACTAAGGCATGTACTATGGGGAATATGGTAACTAAGACATGTACTATGGGGAATATGGTAACTAAGACATGTACTATGGGAAATATAGTAACTAAGACATGTACTATGGGGAATATAGTAACTAAGACATGTACTATGGGGAATATAGTAACTAAGACATGTACTATGGGTAATATAGTAACTAAGACATGTACTATGGGGAATATAGTAACTAAGACATGTACTATGGGGAATATAGTAACTAAGACATGTACTATGGGGAATATAGTAACTAAGACATGTACTATGGGGAATATAGTAACTAAGACATGTACTATGGGGAATATAGTAACTAAGACATGTACTATGGGGAATATGGTAACTAAGACATGTACTATGGGGAATATGGTAACTAACACATGTACTATGGGGAATATAGTAACTAAGACATGTACTATGGGGAATATAGTAACTAAGACATGTACTATGGGGAATATAGTAACTAAGACATGTACTATGGGGAATATAGTAACTAAGACATGTACTATGGGGAATATAGTAACTAAGACATGTACTATGGGGAATATGGTAACTAAGACATGTACTATGGGGAATATAGTAACTAAGACATGTACTATGGGGAATATGGAAACTAAGATATGTACTATGGGGAATATAGTAACTAAGACATGTACTATGGGGAATATAGTAACTAAGACATGTACTATGGGGAATATAGTAACTAAGACATGTACTATGGGGAATATGGTAACTAAGACATGTACTATGGGGAATATGGTAACTAAGACATGTACTATGGGGAATATAGTAACTAAGTCATGTACTATGGGGAATATGGTAACTAAGACGTGTACTATTGGGAATATGGTAACTAACACATGTACTATGGGGAATATGGTAACGAAGACATGTACTATGGGGAATATAGTAACTAAGGCATGTACTATGGGGAATATGGTAACTAAGACGTGTACTATGGGGAATATGGTAACTAACACATGTACTATGGGGAATATAGTAACTAAGACATGTACTATGGGGAATATGGTAACTAACACATGTACTATGGGGAATATGGTAACTAGCACATGTACTATGGGGAATATGGTAACTAACACATGTACTATGGGGAATATGGTAACTAACACATGTACTATGGGGAATATGGTAACTAACACATGTACTATGGGGAATATGGTAACTAAGACATGTACTATGGGGAATATAGTAACTAAGACATGTACTATGGGGAATATGGAAACTAAGACATGTACTATGGAGAATATAGTAACTAAGACGTGTACTATGGGGAATATGGTAACTAAGACATGTACTATGGGAAATATGGTAACTAAGACATGTACTATGGGGAATATGGTAACTAAGATATGTACTATGGGGAATATGGTAACTAAGACTTGTACTATGGGGAATATAGTAACTAAGACATGTACTATGGGAAATATGGTAACTAAGACATGTACTATGGGGAATATAGTAACGAAGACATGTACTGTGGGGAATATGGTAACTAAGACGTGTACTATGGGGAATATGGTAACTAAGACGTGTACTATGGGGAATATAGTAACTAAGACATGTACTATGGGGAATATGGTAACGAAGACATGTAATATGGGGAATATGGTAACTAAGACGTGTACTATGGGGAATATGGTAACTAAGACATGTACTATGGGGAATATAGTAACTAAGACATGTACTATGGGAAATATGGTAACTAAGACATGTACTATGGGGAATGTAGTAACTGAGACGTGTACTATGGGGAATATGGTAACTAAGACATGTATTATGGTGAATATAGTAACTAAGACATTTACTATGGGGAATATGGTAACTAAGACATGTACTATGGGGAATATAGTAACAAAGACATGTACTATGGGGAATATAGTAACTAAGACGTGTACTATGGGGAATATAGTAACTAAGACGTGTACTATGGGGAATATGGTAACGAAGACATGTACTATGGGGAATATAGTAACTAAGACATGTACTATGGGGAATATAGTAACTAAGACATGTACTATGGGGAATATAGTAACTAAGACATGTACTATGGGGAATATAGTAACTAAGACATGTACTATGGGGAATATAGTAACTAAGACATGTACTATGGGGAATATGGTAACTAAGACATGTACTATGGGGAATATGGTAACTAAGACATGTACTATGGGGAATATGGTAACGAAGACATGTACTATGGGGAATATAGTATCTAAGACATGTACTATGGGGAATGTGGTAACTAAGACATGTACTATGGGGAATATGGTAACTAAGACGTGTACTATGGGGAATATAGTAACTAAGACATGTACTATGGGGAATATAGTAACTAAGACATGTACTATGGGGAATATAGTAACTAAGACATGTACTATGGGGAATATGGTAACTAAGACATGTACTATGGGGAATATAGTAACTAAGACATGTACTATGGGGAATATAGTAACTAAGACATGTACTATGGGGAATATGGTAACGAAGACATGTAATATGGGGAATATAGTATCTAAGACATGTACTATGGGGAATGTGGTAACTAAGACATGTACTATGGGGAATATGGTAACTAAGACATGTACTATGGGGAATATAGTAACTAAGACATGTACTATGGGGAATATGGTAACGAAGACTTGTAATATGGGGAATATGGTAACTAAGACGTGTACTATGGGGAATATGGTAACTAAGACGTGTACTATGGGGAATGTAGTAACTAAGACGTGTACTATTGGGAATATAGTAACTAAGACATGTACTATGGGAAATATGGTAACTAAGACATGTACTATGGGGAATATGGTAACTAAGACATGTACTATGGGGAATGTAGTAACTGAGACGTGTACTATGGGGAATATGGTAACTAAGACATGTATTATGGTGAATATAGTAACTAAGACATTTACTATGGGGAATATGGTAACTAAGACATGTACTATGGGGAATATAGTAACTAAGACGTGTACTATGGGGAATATAGTAACAAAGACATGTACTATGGGGAATATAGTAACTAAGACGTGTACTATGGGGAATATAGTAACTAAGACGTGTACTATGGGAAATATGGTAACTAAGACGTGTACTATGGGGAATATAGTAACTAAGACGTGTACTATGGGGAATATAGTAACAAAGACGTGTACTATGGGGAATATAGTAACTAAGACATGTACTATGGGGAATATAGTAACTAAGACATGTACTATGGGGAATATAGTAACTAAGACATGTACTATGGGGAATATGGTAACTAAGACATGTACTATGGGGAATGTAGTAACTAAGATGTGTACTATGGGGAATATGGTAACTAAGACATGTACTATGGAGAATATAGTAATTAAGACATGTACTATGGGGAATATGGTAACTAAGACGTGTACTATGGGGAATATGGTAACTAAGACATGTACTATGGGGAATATGGTAACTAAGACGTGTATTATGGGGAATATAGTAACTAAGACATGTACTATGGGGAATATAGTAACTAAGACATGTACTATGGGGAATATGGTAACTAAGACGTGTACTATGGGGAATATAGTAACTAACACATGTACTATGGGGAATATAGTAACTAAGACATGTACTATGGGTAATATAGTAACTAAGACATGTACTATGGGTAATATATTAACTAAGACATGTACTATGGGGAATATGGTAACTAAGACGTGTACTATGGGTAATGTAGTAACTAAGACATGTACTATGGGAAATATAGTAACTAAGACATGTACTATGGGGAATATGGTAACTAAGACGTGTACTATGGGGAATATAGTAACTAAGACATGTACTATGGGGAATATAGTAACTAAGACATGTACTATGGGGAATATGGTAACTAAGACGTGTACTATGGGGAATGTGGTAACTAAGACATGTACTATGGGGAATATGGTAACTAAGACATGTACTATGGGGAATATAGTAACTAAGACATGTACTATGGGGAATATGGTAACTAAGACATGTACTATGGGGAATATGGTAACTAAGGCATGTACTATGGGGAATATGGTAACTAAGACATGTACTATGGGGAATATAGTATCTAAGACATGTACTATGGGGAATGTGGTAACTAAGACATGTACTATGGGGAATATGGTAACTAAGACATGTACTATGGGGAATATAGTAACTAAGACATGTACTATGGGGAATATAGTAACTAAGACATGTACTATGGGGAATATAGTAACTAAGACATGTTCTATTGGGAATATGGTAACTAAGACATGTTCTATTGGGAATATGGTAACTAAGACATGTACTATGGGGAATGTAGTAACTAAGACGTGTACTATGGGGAATATGGTAACTAAGACATGTACTATGGGGAATATAGTAACTAAGACATGTACTATGGGGAATATGGTAACTAAGACATGTACTATGGGAAATATGGTAACTAAGACATGTACTTTGGGAAATATAGTAACTAAAACATGTACTATGAGGAATATGGAAACTAAGACATGTTTTATGGGGAATATAGTAACTAAGACATGTACTATGGGGAATATAGTAACTAAGACATGTACTATGGGGAATATAGTAACTAAGACATGTACTATGGGAAATATAGTAACTAAGACATGTACTATGGGGAATATGGTAACTAAGACATGTACTATGGGAAATATGGTAACTAAGACATGTACTATGGGAAATATGGTAACTAAGACATGTACTTTGGGAAATATAGTAACTAAAACATGTACTATGAGGAATATGGAAACTAAGACATGTATTATGGGGAATATAGTAACTAAGACATGTACTATGGGGAATATAGTAACTAAGACATGTACTATGGGTAATATAGTAACTAAGACATGTTCTATGGGGAATATAGTAACTAAGACATGTACTATGGAAACTACAGGGGGCACTATCTACAAGGGTGGTCTGTGTGTGGCAGCCTGGGGAGGGGGGGGCATTATACTGTGTGGAGGCAACTAAGCAGACATCATACAGTGTAGGGCACTACAGGGGGCAATACAATGTGTGTGGCTCTTAGGGGGCATAATACTGTGTGCTTGAAGGGGTTCTAATACATAATAGTATAATAATAATATTTAATAATGTGTGTGGGGCACTAAAGGGGCATTATACTGTGTGGGGGACATTATACTTTTTTATGGGGCATTTTTTTTTATGATGAGGTGGGGTGCCGAAAGATCATTTTGCATGGGGCTCCATCTATGCTAAGGCCGGCCCTGTTTTCGCACCTTTGTAGCTGTGGTTCACCTCTCACATCAATGGCTCGTGTTGCTCCGCAGCTTCCACGTCGGTTATTCCCAATGGCGGCATTTGTCCACTCACGATACACTGTCACCACAGCAGCACGCGAACAGTTCAAAAACTGCGCTGTGTGAGAAATACTCCACCCTGGCCCCGAAAGCCAATAATCATCTGTTATTACAACTCTGATAAATCGCCCCTTTTGCCCATGACAACAACGAGTGATATGTGATCAGACAGCCGACCGCACCCCTTTTATACCCACCAAGCCACGACACATCTCTTCCTTCAAGGTCTACACGCTGCCGATGTCGAAAGTAGGAGGTGGTCATAATAATGGAACTCCACTGTGTATAAGTCAATGAGAACTGATCCTGTATTTTCCTCCCTTTAATTTCCCTAAATCACTGTGGTCCACTTCAAATGCAAGGAGCACATACAACGTATCCTGACATTTTTTAACACAATTACTAGAGCAGGTCATTATTTAAACAACTCCACTTTAGAAATATTGTTTGTACAATTTAAAACAAGGTTCTGATGATTAGTTTTTATAACCTTAAGTAGAATAATTATGAAAACACAGTTCCCAAGTAAACCCTGAGAAACCCCTAAAAGTGGAGGATTTATAGTAATTACATTACAAAGTCTGTACCACAAGCTGATAAATTTTACCTGGACTGATACATTGTATCAAACTATCAGGACAGGAAAAAGATTTGGCCGGCTGATGGGTTTACCTTACAGAGAATTGTCTAGACTGGATACGATTATACCAGTAAACTATGAGAAGTTTTAGGACTGTACAGGTTTTTATTCTCTGTATGTAACATGAATGTTTTGATTAAATAACAGCAAGCAAAGAATACTGCCCCTATGTACAAATATATAACTACTATAATACTGCCCCTATGTACAAATATATAACTACTATACTACTGCCCCTATGTACAAATATATAACTACTATAATACTGCCCCCTATATACAAGAATATAACTACTATAATACTGCCCCCTATATACAAGAATATAACTACTATAATACTGCCCCCTATATACAAGAATATAACTACTATAATTATCTTTTTTATTTGAAAACTTGCAACAAATTATTACAATACCTTTGCAATACACTCATAACAGATAAAGAAAATAAACGTATGTCTCTTAATAACATCACAATCATTAAACAAACCATAATATATGAATATTGCGCCAGTATAGATTGTTTCAACTATTTTTCATGATATTATTCTAGACAGTATTACAGGAGAGTTCTTCTTTATTGGTGACCGAGCAGCATCGCGCACACCACAGAGGGTACACGGTCACCACATTTATGACATATAGTAAACCTCTATGATATAAACGGAGTTCGGGCTAGAAGTCTCCATACAGCAGCTGAGAGTTTCACTGTCCCACTAGATGTGGTGACTGCAGGGACACAGCAGAGACATTACCTGCCGCCTGCTCCTATTCTTCACGCTGTTCACATTAATAGGAGGTGATTTTCAGCCTCATCCTGGTTACATGTCTTTCCTACTTTTTTTCCTTTTTCCACTGCTATGTCCTGTAACACCCCATCTTTTGGTGGACATTGGGGGGTCAGCGTCTTCATCCTGAGTTTCGTCATCTGGGTTGTGTGAGGAGACTTGCTCCATCTCTGCTTCTTCTTCCTGGTCATCTTCCCCCAGCGCACAGTAACGTCCCCCAGTTATCGCCAGCACTGTAGACTCCGGTGATTTCTTTGCAGCAGTGATTTTTTTCCTACAAGAATCATCTGTTTTACTTCTCCTTTTAACCGTCTGAAATCCCTCCTCATCCATACTGGTCGCTGCGGCTGGATCAGCTGTTTTTTTACTGGTCGCTGCGGCTGGCCCAGCTGGTTTTTTACTGGCCGCTGCGGCTGGATCAGCTGGTTCCTTACTGGTCGCTGCGGCTGGATCAGCTGGTTCCTTACTGGTGTTGGGCAGATGTTTAGATGTTTTGGTGACAGAGTGACTGGAGATTTTACTTTTAGCATGACCTCTATTTTCAGTGGCTGGTGACACTTGTGCAGCATCCACAGATGGGACATTCGTCTCTGGAGCAGGATCTCTGGTACTTTGGCTCACATCATCGCTGGGACTTCCAGGTTCTTGGGTTGTATCTACACATATGGAGACATCCTCCTGCTCTTCCTCCATGGCTTCTTTAAAGGTCTCCTCTTTATTATGTTCTGCATGCGGACACTCCCGGAATGTATGTCCAGGTCCTAAGCACAGGTTACAGATGACAGGTCCTGTACAATCATCCTTCACATGCCCAAACTGACCACATAGTGAGCACTTAATACGGGAACAGTTGAATGCCAGGTGTCTGCCCCCACATCTATGGCACAGTCGCGGTTGACCAGGGTAGTAACATATGCCTCTCTCCGAGCCCAGGTAGAAGGAGTGCGGCAGATGTCTGGTCACTCCATTCTCCTGAACCAGCTGGATCTTGACAGAATATCCTCCATTCCAGATCTCCTCCTCATCATAGATCTTTGTTGGCAGTCTCTTCACCTCACAATATCTGCTCAACCAGTGCTGCAAATCTGCCAGAGCCACCACCTCAGACTGGAACAGGACGGTGGCGGTGACTACCTGGGGTTTAGTCAGCTGGATGACATGTAGATGCTCCCACATCGCGTGCTCCTTTGTATCATTATAAATACTCCAGAACAAGTCTAGACTATATTGCAGCTTGAAACTAATGTCATAATTCCTGCTGGAGGGAACGTGGATAAGAGCGAACACCTCAGAAGCTTTAAACTTCATAAACTCCTTCAACAAAACTTTCCCAATGTGGAGTCTGGAGGGGAGGTTTTCCTCTGGTCCCGAGTACCTGATTCGGACCGCGTTCCTCCTCTGAGGTGCGGGGTTAGTCGGTCTTGTGACGCTGGACAACAGTCTCCTGTACTGAGGTCTGTCAGCAGGTGGGTCAGGACTGGACCTCTCCTCAGCTGATTGTACTGCAGATCCTCCTGTGTCTGCTCCTGATCGCTGTGTAACCTGCACTCCATTCACTGACACTGCGGACGTCTGAACCTCCAGAACAGGGTCTGCAATGTCCGCCTCAGCCTGTGCCGCTGGTTCATCAGATATCAGACTGTCAATCACCGCGCTGAGCGAGGTCTCACTTATAATATCAGTATATGCGGCACTTTCTTGCTCACTCCCAGGAGTGCCACTCGCATTCACTTCATCAGTACTGCACATCGAGTCTACTGCAGTTAACCCCTCGTCAGCTGGCACACATTTCTCTGCAGCTTTAGCAGCATTTGTGTTGGCTGATTGCAGAGACCCCACACATGATGAGAGATGTGATCCTCCAGCCACTGCACGCTCATATCTTCCAGGGTTTCCCTGCTCCACAATATTATACACAGTCTTATAGTCAGTGTCTTTTTTTGCAATGATATTTTTTCTCTTCACAGTTTGGGCTCTGGTCTCCCTTTTGTTCTCAATTGCCCAGTTCCTTATTTTGGGTACTGTGCATGATTCTTTCTGCAATCTCTCCTTCAATATAACCAGCTCACGTGTGCAAACATCCAGACACTCACATTTCATCAGCTTTGCCTTTGGATCAGTCTCCTGGTTAATTTCAGTTCTCAATTTGCGAACTTGCATTTCCATTTTAAAGATATTTTTCTTTGACATTTTTGTGCACAATTCACCAACATCATGAGATTCAGTTGACTCACCAGCCACCATTTCCAGATCATCACCTCCACCATCTCCATGCTGCAGGTCAAACTCCAGACTCTGGGCTTTCCCAGGATCATCAGCCCAGGACCCCTCCCCTCCACCTGGGTCAGAAGCCATGTATAGTCCTAACAGGGAGCTCACAAGCACACGTCTATCCTCTCCTATGGACAAGAATATAACTACTATAATACTGCCCCTATGTACAAATATATAACTACTATAATACTGCCCTTATGTACAAATACATAACTAATATAATACTGCCCCTATGTACAAATATATAACTACTATAATACTGCCTCCTATATACAAGAATATAACTACTATAATACTGCCTCCTATATACAAGAATATAACTACAATAATACTGCCCCTATATACAAGAATATAACTACTATAATACTGCCCCTATATACAAGAATATAACTACTATAATACTGCTCCCTATATACAAGAATATAACTACTATAATGCTGCTCCTATATACAAGACTATAACTACTATAATACTGCCCCCTATATACAAGAATATAACTACTATAATACTGCCCCCTATATACAAGAATATAACTACTATAATACTGCCCCTATATACAAGAATATAACTACTATAATACTGCCCCCTATATACAAGAATATAACTACTATAATACTGCCCCTATACACAAGAATATAACTACTATAATACTGCCCCTATATACAAGAATATAACTACTATAATACTGCCCCCTATATACAAGAATATAACTACTATAATACTGCCCCCCTATATACAAGAATATAACTACTATAATACTGCCCCCCTATATACAAGAATATAACTACTATAATACTGCCTCCTATATACAAGAATATACCCACTATAATACTGCCCCTATATACAAGAATATAACTACTATAATACTGCCCCCTATATACAAGAATATAACTACTATAATACTGCCCCTATATACAAGAATATAACTACTATAATACTGCCCCCTATATACAAGAATATAACTACTATAATACTGCCCCTATATACAAGAATATAACTACTATAATACTGCCCCCTATATACAAGAATATAACTACTATAATACTGCCTCCTATGTACAAATATATAACTACTATAATACTGCCTCCTATGTACAAATATATAACTACTATAATACTGCCCCTATGTACAAATATATAACTACTATAATTATCTTTTTTATTTGAAAACTTGCAACAAATTATTACAATACCTTTGCAATACCCTCATAACAGATAAAGAAAATAAACGTATGTCTCTTAATAACATCACAATCATTAAACAAACCATAATATATGAATATTGCTCCAGTATAGATTGTTTCAACTATTTTTCATGATATTATTCTAGACAGTATTACAGGAGAGTTCTTCTTTATTGGTGACCGGGCAGCATCGCGGACACCACAGAGGGTACACGGTCGCCACATTTATGACATATAGGAATCCTCTATGATATAAACGGAGTTCGGGCTAGAAGTTTCCATACAGCAGCTGAGAGTTTCACTGTCCCACTAGATGCGGTGACTGCAGGGACACAGCAGGGACATTACTCTGTAGATAAGTCTCTTGTACAAAGATGTCATTGGTTTTGTCGTCAGACAGACGCTGGAATATCGCCTGCCGCCTGCTCCTATTCTTCACACTGTTCACATTAATAGGAGGTGATTTTCAGCCTCATCCTGGTTACATGTCTTTCCTACTTTTTTTCCTTCTTCCACTGCTATGTCCTGTAACACCCCATCTTTTGGTGGACATTGGGGGGTCAGCGTCTTCATCCTGAGGTTCGTCATCTGGGTTGTGTGAGGAGACTTGCTCCATCTCTGCTTCTTCTTCCTGGTCATCTTCTCCCAGCACACAGTAACGTCCCCCAGTTATCGCCAGCACTGGAGACTCCGGTGATTTCTTTGCAGCAGTGATTTTTTTCCTAGAAGAATCTTTTTACTTCTCCTTTTAACCGTCTGAAATCCCTACTCATCGATACTGGTCGCTGCGGCTGGATCAGCTGTTTTTTTACTGGTTGCTGCGGCTAGATCTGCTGGTTTTTTACTGGCCGCTGCTGCCGGATCAGCTGGTTCCTTACTGGTCGCTGCGGCTGGATCAGCTGGTTCTTTACTGGTGTTGGGCAGATGTTTAGATGCTTTGGTGACAGAGTGACTGGATATTTTACTTTTAGCATGACCTCTATTATCAGTGGCTGGTGACACTTGTGCAGCATCCACAGATGGGACATTCGTCCCTGGAGCAGGGTCTCTGGTACTTCGGCTCACATCATCGTTGGGGCTTCCAGGTTCTGGGGTTGTATCTACACATATGGAGACATCCTCCTGGTCTTCCTCCATGGCTTCTTTAAAGGTCTCCTCTTTATTATGTTCTGCATGCGGACACTCCCGGAATGTATGTCCAGGTCCTAAGCACAGGTTACAGATGACAGGTCCTGTACAATCGTCCTTCACATGCCCAAACTGACCACATAGTGAGCACTTAATACGGGAACAGTTGAATGCCAAGTGTCTGCCCCCACATCTATGGCACAGTCGCGGTTGACCAGGGTAGTAACATATGCCTCTCTCCGAGCCCAGGTAGAAGGAGTGCGGCAGATGTCTGGTCACTCCATTCTCCTGAACCAGCTGGATCTTGACAGAATATCCTCCATTCCAGATCTCCTCCTCATCATAGATCTTTGTTGGCAGTCTCTTCACCTCACAATATCTGCTCAACCAGTGCTGAAAATCTGCCAGAGCCACCACCTCAGACTGGAACAGGACGGTGGCGGTGACTACCTGGGGTTTAGTCAGCTGGATGACATGTAGATGCTCCCACATTGCGTGCTCCTTTGTATCGTTATAAATACTCCAGAACAAGTCTAGACTATATTGCAGCTTGAAACTGATGTCATAATTCCTGCTGGAGGGAACGTGGATCAGAGCGAACACCTCAGAAGCTTTAAACTTCATAAACTCCTTCAACAAAACTTTCCCAATGTGGAGTCTGGAGGGGAGGTTTTCCTCTGGTCCTGAGTACCTGATTCTGACCGCGTTCCTCCTCTGAGGTGGGGGGTTAGTTGGTCTTGTGACGCTGGAGAACAGTCTCCTGTACTGAGGTCTGTCAGCAGGTGGGTCAGGACTGGACCTCTCCTCAGCTGATTGTACTGCAGATCCTCCTGTGTCTGCTCCTGATCGCTGCGTAACCTGCACTCCATTCACTGACACTGCGGACGGCTGAACCTCCAGAACAGGGTCTGCAATGTCCGCCTCAGCCTGTGCCGCTGGTTCATCAGATATCAGACTGTCAATCACCACGCTGAGCGAGGTCTCACTTACAATGTCAGTATATGCGGCACTTTCTTGCTCACTCCCAGGAGTGCCACTTGCATTCACTTCATCAGTACTGCACATAGAGTCTACTGCAGTTAACCCCTCGTCAGCTGCCACACATTTCTCTGCAGCTTTAGCAGCATTTGTGTTGGCTGATTGCAGAGACCCCACACATGATGAGAGATGTGATCCTCCAGCCACTGCACGCTCATATCTTCCAGGGTTTCCCTGCTCCACAATATTATACACAGTCTTATAGTCAGTGTCTTTTTTTGCAATGATATTTTTTCTCTTCACAGTTTGGGCTCTGGTCTCCCTTTTGTTCTCAATTGCCCAGTTCCTTATTTTGGGTACTGTGCATGATTCTTTCTGCAATCTCTCCTTCAATATAACCAGCTCACGTGTGCAAACATCCAGACACTCACATTTCATCAGCTTTGCCTTTGGATCAGTCTCCTGGTTAATTTCAGTTCTCAATTTGCGAACTTGCATTTCCATTTTAAAGATATTTTTCTTTGACATTTTTGTGCACAATTCACCAACATCATGAGATTCAGTTGACTCACCAGCCACCATTTCCAGATCATCACCTCCACCATCTCCATGCTGCAGGTCAAACTCCAGACTCTGGGCTTTCCCAGGATCATCAGCCCAGGACCCCTCCCCTCCACCTGGGTCAGAAGCCATGTATAGTCCTAACAGGGAGCTCACAAGCACACGTCTATCCTCTCCTATGGACAAGAATATAACTACTATAATACTGCCCCTATGTACAAATATATAACTACTATAATACTGCCCTTATGTACAAATACATAACTAATATAATACTGCCCCTATGTACAAATATATAACTACTATAATACTGCCTCCTATATACAAGAATATAACTACTATAATACTGCCTCCTATATACAAGAATATAACTACAATAATACTGCCCCTATATACAAGAATATAACTACTATAATACTGCCCCTATATACAAGAATATAACTACTATAATGCTGCTCCTATATACAAGACTATAACTACTATAATACTGCCCCCTATATACAAGAATATAACTACTATAATACTGCCCCCTATATACAAGAATATAACTACTATAATACTGCCCCTATATACAAGAATATAACTACTATAATACTGCCCCCTATATACAAGAATATAACTACTATAATACTGCCCCTATACACAAGAATATAACTACTATAATACTGCCCCTATATACAAGAATATAACTACTATAATACTGCCCCCTATATACAAGAATATAACTACTATAATACTGCCCCCCTATATACAAGAATATAACTACTATAATACTGCCCCCCTATATACAAGAATATAACTACTATAATACTGCCTCCTATATACAAGAATATACCCACTATAATACTGCCCCTATATACAAGAATATAACTACTATAATACTGCCCCTATATACAAGTATATAACTACTATAATACTGCCTCCTATATACAAGAATATAACTACTATAATACTGCCCCTATATACAAGAATATAACTACTATAATACTGCTCCTATATACAAGAATATAACTACTATAATACTGCCTCCTATATACAAGAATATAACTACTATATTACTGCCCCTATATACAAGAATATAACTACTATAATACTGCCCCTATATACAAGAATATAACTACTATAATACTGCCCCCTATATACAAGAATATAACTACTATAATACTGCTCCTATATACAGGAATATAACTACTATAATACTGCCCCTATGTACAAATATATAATTACTATAATACTGCCCCTATGTACAAATATATAACTACTATAATACTGCCCCTATGTACAAATATATAATTACTATAATACTGCCCCTATGTACAAATATATAACTACTATAATACTGCCTCCTATATACAAGAATATAACTACTATAATACTGCCCCTATGTACAAATATATAATTACTATAATACTGCCCCTATGTACAAATATATAACTACTATAATACTGCCCCTATGTACAAATATATAATTACTATAATACTGCCCCTATTTACAAATATATAACTACTATAATACTGCCCCTATGTACAAATATATAACTACTATAATACTGCCCCTATGTACAAGAATATAACTACTATAATACTGCTCCTATGTACAAATATATAATTTCTATAACACTGCCCCTATGTACAAATATATAACTACTATAATACTGCCCCTATATACAAGAATATAACTACTATAATACTGCCCCCTATATACAAGAATATAACTACTATAATACTGCTCCTATATACAGGAATATAACTACTATAATACTGCCCCTATGTACAAATATATAATTACTATAATACTGCCCCTATGTACAAATATATAACTACTATAATACTGCCCCTATGTACAAATATATAATTACTATAATACTGCCCCTATGTACAAATATATAACTACTATAATACTGCCTCCTATATACAAGAATATAACTACTATAATACTGCCCCTATGTACAAATATATAATTACTATAATACTGCCCCTATGTACAAATATATAATTACTATAATACTGCCCCTATGTACAAGAATATAACTACTATAATACTGCTCCCTATATACAAGAATATAACTACTATAATACTGCTCCTATATACAAGAATATAACTACTATACTACTGCTCCTATATACAAGAATATAACTACTATAATACTGCCCCTATATACAAGAATATAACTACTATAATACTGCTCCTATGTACAAGAATATAACTACTATAATACTGCCCCCTATATACAAGAATATAACTACTATAATACTGCTCCTATATACAGGAATATAACTACTATAATACTGCCCCTATGTACAAATATATAATTACTATAATACTGCCCCTATGTACAAATATATAACTACTATAATACTGCCCCTATGTACAAATATATAATTACTATAATACTGCCCCTATGTACAAATATATAACTACTATAATACTGCCTCCTATATACAAGAATATAACTACTATAATACTGCCCCTATGTACAAATATATAATTACTATAATACTGCCCCTATGTACAAATATATAATTACTATAATACTGCCCCTATGTACAAATATATAATTACTATAATACTGCCCCTATGTACAAATATATAATTACTATAATACTGCCCCTATGTACAAATTACATAGTTACATAGTTACATAGTTAGTACGGCTGAAAAAAGACACATGTCCATCAAGTTCAACCAAGGGAAGGGAAAAGGGAAGGAAAAATTTCTACACATAGGAGCTAATATTTTTTTGTTCTAGGAAATTATCTAACCCTTTTTTAAAGCCATCTACTGTCCCTGCTGTGACCAGCTCCTGCGGTATCTCCTGTCCCTGCTGTGACCAGCTCCTGCGGTAGGCTATTCCATAAATTCACAGTTCTCACTGTAAAGAAGCCTTGTCGCCTCTGCAGCTTGAACCTTTTTTTCTCCAGACGGAGGGAGTGCCCCCTTGTTTTTTGAGGGGGTTTTACAAGGAACAGGATTTCACCATATTTTTTGTATGTGCCATTAATATATTTATATAAGTTAATCATGTCCCCCCTTAGTCTTCTTTTTTCAAGGCTAAATAGGTTTAATTCTTTCAATCTTTCCTCATAACTTAAATTCTCCATGCCCCTTATTAGCTTCGTTGCTCTTCTTTGTATTTTTTCCAACTCCAGGGCATCCTTTCTATGAACTGGAGCCCAGAACTGAACTGCATATTCTAGATGAGGCCTCACTAATGCTTTGTAAAGTGGCATTATTACATCCCTGTCCTGCGAGTCCATGCCTCTTTTAATACACGACAATATCCTGCTGGCCTTTGAAGCAGCTGATTGACACTGCATGCTGTTATTGAGTTTATGATTTACAAGTACACCCAGATCCTTCTCAACAAGTGAATCCGCCAGTGTAGCGCCCCCTAGGACATATGATGCATGCAGGTTGTTGGTACCAAGATGCATAACTTTACATTTATCTACATTAAACTTCATTTGCCAAGTGGACGCCCAAACACTTAGTTTGTTTAAATCTGCCTGTAATTCATGAACATCTTCCATAGTCTGAACTATATTACATAGCTTGGTGTCATCTGCAAAAATAGAAATAGTGCTATTAATCCCTTCCTCTATATCATTAATAAATAAGTTGAATAATAGTGGTCCCAGCACTGAACCCTGGGGTACACCACTTATAACCGGGGACCATTCAGAGAAGGAATCATTGACCACAACTCTCTGGATACGATCCTTGAGCCAATTCTCAATCCAATTACAAGCTATATTTTCTAAACCTATAGTCCTTAATTTACCCATTAGGCGTCTATGGGGGACAGTGTCAAATGCCTTTGCAAAGTCCAAAAACACTAAATCCACAGCGGCCCCTCTGTCTAGGCTTCTGCTCACCTCTTCATAAAAACAGATTAGGTTAGTTTGACAACTTCTGTCCTTAGTAAAACCGTGCTGGCTGTCACTTATAATGCTATTTATTGTCACATAATCCTGTATATAGTCCCTCAATAGCCCCTCAAACATTTTCCCCACGATGGATGTTAAGCTTACTGGTCTATAATTACCCGGGGAAGACCTAGAGCCCTTTTTGAAAATAGGCACCACATTTGCCCTGCGCCAGTCCCTTGGCACTATACCAGTCACTAGAGATTCTCTGAATATTATGAAAAGGGGGACAGAAATAACTGAACTAAGCTCTTTAAGAACTCTAGGGTGTAACCCATCTGGTCCCGGAGCCTTGTGCACATTTATTTTATTTAATTTAGCTTGGACCATCTCTACATTCATCCAATTCAGTATATCAACTGATATATTAACAGCACTGGCACCGGCTACATCAGCTGCTCTTTCTTCTGTTGTATATACAGAGCTAAAGAACCCATTTAGTAACTCTGCCTTCTCTTGATCCCCTGTGATCAACTCCCCATTACCATTATCTAGGGGTCCTACATGTTCAGACCTTGGCTTTTTTGCATTTATATGCTTGAAGAATTTTTTAGGATTTGTTTTACTATCCTTGGCCACCTGCCTTTCATTTTGTATTTTTGCTAATTTTATTACATTTTTACAGATTTTATTAAGCTCTTTATATTTTACAAAGGCTGCAGATGTACCCTCAGATTTGTATTTTTTAAATGCCCTTTTTTTGTCATGTATTGCCCCTTTCACAGAAGGTGTAAGCCATGTGGGGTTTAATTTGAGTCGTTTATACTTATTACCTGTAGGAATAAATTTTGCACTATAATAACTCAAAGTAGATTTGAAAATCTCCCATTTATCATTTGTTCCATTATTTGACATTAGTTCTTCCCAGTCCATATCCTGAATTGCAGCCCTCATCCTGGGGAAATTGGCTTTCTTAAAATTAAATGTTTTTGCCCTCCCAGCCTGCGTTTGTTTTTTACAGTATAGGTAAAATGTAACTATATTATGATCACTGTTACCGAGGTTTTCACGAACATTGACATTCCCAACAAGATCTGCATTATTAGAAATGACCAGATCCAACAGAGCTTCACCTCTAGTCGGGTCTTCCACAAACTGGCCCATAAAATTTTCCTGCAACAGGTTGAGGAAATGTCTCCCCTTTGCAGTTGAAGCCGAACCATGACACCAATTAATATCCCGGAAATTAAAATCTCCCATTATCACTACAGTACCCGCCTGTGCAGCCCGCTCCATCTGTTTATATATCTGACCTTCCATCTCCTCAGTTATATTGGGGGGTCTATAGATTACACCAAAAGTAATTTTTTCAGTGTTTACCTCCCTTTCTAGTTCCACCCACAAGGTTTCAACCTCCTCACAGTCTTCACCCACTATTGTCTCTTTCACACTCGCCTTCATATCACTTCTCACATACAGACATACACCACCACCTTTCCTATTTGTCCTGTCTTTACGAAAAAGTGTAAAACCCTGTAGATTTACAGCCCAGTCATGTGAAGAGTCCAGCCATGTTTCAGCAACACCAACTATATCTATATTTTCTTCCAGTATCAAGGCCTCCAGCTCCCCCATTTTGCTTGCTAGACTTCTGGCATTTGTGAACATACACTTTAACTTGCCTGTCAGTTTTTCACTTTTATTATCAGAAATGTGATTTGACATTAATCTGTCCTTTTTATTTACACTGATGTTTTGTAACGAAAGGATCTCCTTATCTTGTTGTCTAGTCCTCTCCCCACATTCTGTTTCTCCCCCCACCAATATAGTCTGACCCCTCTCTAACCTGGCTACCCCTTTTTTTTCTACATTGACCTCCCTCCTCAGCCCTAGTTTAAATACTCCGCCACCCCAGCTAGAATTCTCTCCCCCAGCACAGCGGACCCCCTTCCATTTAGGTGCAAATCATCTGCAGAATACAGTTTGTACCCCAATGAAAAGTCAGCCCAGTGCTCTAGGAACCCAAATCCTTCTCCTCTACACCAAGACTTCAGCCATGCATTTAACTCCCTAAGCTCCCGCTGTCTTTCCTGTGATGCGCATGGCACAGGCAGTATTCCTGAGAATACAACCTTGGAGGTCCTTCCCTTCAGCTTGTAGCCTAGTTCTTTAAAATTATTCTTAAGGCTCCTCCACCTACCATTTATTCTGTCGTTGGTACCGACATGGACCACGACAGCTGGATCATCACCAGCCCCTCCCAGCAATTTGTCCACCCGTTCCACCACATGCCGAACCCTGGCACCAGGGAGACAGCAAACCATTCGGTTGAGGCGGTCTTGGCGACAAATTATTCTATCCGTCTTCCTGATTATAGAATCCCCTACAACTATCAATTGTCTTGGCTTGCCTGCATTACCATCCCGCCGACTACTAGCTGGGCTGTTCTCCCGGCTGTTAGGGAGATCAGTATCCACTAGGGCTGCCTTTTCTGAGACTGACACCCTCGCATCATCACCCAACCTGGCAATTTTGCTTGGAATGCCAGAAACCGGATCGGCCTTCCTTGTCTTTGACCCCTTTCTACTGCCCCTAACTACATTAACCCAGCTACTTACCTGATCCTGCTCACCCATGTCTTCACCCTCCAGTTCTAACCCACTAACTGCATGATCTGTGAGCAGCAAGCTCCGCTCAAAATTGTCTATCCTCCTCAGTGTTGCATTCTGCTCCTCCAGATCTCTAATACGAGCTTCCAGGTGAACAACATGCTCACATCTGCCACAGAGATATTCACCCTGGAACTCCGGCTCCAGTCGTGTATACATATGACAAACTGTACACTGAAGAAAACCTCCAATCTTGCTATCCATTATCCAAGTTACACCAAAACAGCGAACAATTGTCAAAGAAAAAGAAGAGTACTTACTGGGGCTTCAACTCCTCTTATCAACTCCGGTTTTAGAACTCCACTTAGTTCACAAGCCACTTAAACCACCAAGCTCAGAAAGAGCAAGCTCAAAATGAGGTCTGCTGACTAATTTATACCACCTGTGTCCAGTTAACCCCTTCCCCCTCGTCAGCTGTTCAGCTGGAACGAATCTGCAAGGGAAAAAAAATAAAAATTTACAAATTTTTTTTTTTTAAATTGTGTGAGTTTTTGCTATCTTCTATTTGCTAGCAATCAAAACAGATTCACAAACACAGAAATACAGCAACACAATACAGAAGTACAGCAACACAATCCGGTTTTAGAACTCCACTTAGTTCACAAGCCACTTAAACCACCAAGCTCAGAAAGAGCAAGCTCAAAATGAGGTCTGCTGACTAATTTATACCACCTGTGTCCAGTTAACCCCTTCCCCCTCGTCAGCTGTTCAGCTGGAACGAATAGAAGTACAGCAACACAATCCGGTTTTAGAACTCCACTTAGTTCACAAGCCACTTAAACCACCAAGCTCAGAAACTACTATAATACTGCCTCCTATATACAAGAATATAACTACTATAATACTGCCCCTATGTACAAATATATAATTACTATAATACTGCCCCTATGTACAAATATATAACTACTATAATACTGCCCCTATGTACAAATATATAACTACTATAACACTGCCCCTATTTACAAATATATAACTACTATAATACTGCCCCTATGTACAAATATATAACTACTATAATACTGCCCCTATGTACAAGAATATAACTACTATAATACTGCTCCTATGTACAAATATATAATTTCTATAACACTGCCCTATGTACAAATATATAACTACTATAATACTGCCCCTATATACAAGAATATAACTACTATAATACTGCCCCTATATACAAGAATATAACTACTATAATACTGCCCCTATATACAAGAATATAACTACTATAATACTGCCTCCTATATACAAGAATATAACTACTATAATACTGCTCCTATATACAAGAATATAACTACTATAATACCATAATAGTGCCCCTATATACAAGAATATAACTGCTATAATACTGCTCCTATATAGAATATAACTACTATAATACTGCTCCTATATACAAGAATATAACTACTATAACACTGCCCCTATATACAAGAATATAACTACTATAATAATGCCCCTATATACAAGAATATAACTAGTATAATACTGCTCCCTATATACAAGAATATAACTAGTATAATACTGCCCCCTATATACAAGAATATAACTACTATAATACTGCCCCCTATATACAAGAATATAACTACTATAATACTGTCCCTATATAAAAGAATATAACTACTATAATACTGTTCCTATATACAAGAATATAACTACTATAATACTGGCCCTATATACAAGTATAGAACAGCTATAATACTGCCCCTATATACAAGAATATAACTACTATAATACTGCCCCCTATATACAAGATTATAGCTACTATAATACTGCCCCTATATACAAGAATATAACTGCTATAATACTGCCCCTATATACAAGAATATAACTACTATAATACTGCTCCTATATACAAGAATATGACTACCATAATACTGCCCCTATATACAAGAATATAACTACTATAATACTGCCCCCATATACAAGAATATAACTACTATAATACTGCCGCCTATATACAAGAATATAACTACTATAATACTGTCCCTATATACAAGAATATAACTACTGTAATACTGTTCCTATATGCAAGAATATAACTACTATAATACTGCCGCCTATATACAAGAATATAACTACTATAATACTGCCCCTATATATAAGAATATAACTACTATAATACTGCCCCCTATATACAAGAATATAACTACTATAATACTGCTCCTATATACAAGCATATAACTACTATAATACTGCCCCCTATATACAAGAATATAACTACTATAATACTGCCCCTATATATAAGAATATAACTACTATAATACTGCCGCCTATATACAAGAATATAACTACTATAATACTGTCCCTATATACAAGAATATAACTACTGTAATACTGTTCCTATATGCAAGAATATAACTGCTATAATACTGGCCCTATATACAAGAATATAACTGCTATAATACTGGCCCTATATACAAGAATATAACTACTATAATACTGCCGCCTATATACAAGAATATAACTACTATAATACTGCCCCTATATATAAGAATATAACTACTATAATACTGTCCCCTATATACAAGAATATAACTACTATAATACTGCCGCCTATATACAAGAATATAACTACTATAATACTGCCCCTATATATAAGAATATAACTACTATAATACTGCCCCCTATATACAAGAATATAACTACTATAATACTGCTCCTATATACAAGCATATAACTACTATAATACTGCCCCCTATATACAAGAATATAACTACTATAATACTGCCCCTATATATAAGAATATAACTACTATAATACTGCCCCCTATATACAAGAATATAACTACTATAATACTGCCCCCTATATACAACTATATGACTACTCTAATACTGTCCCCTATATACAAGATTACTACTACTATAATACTGCCCCTATATACAAGAATATAACTACTATAATACTGCCCCCTATATACAAGAATATAACTACTATAATACTGCCCTCCTATATACAAGAATATAACTACTATAATACTGCCCCTATATACAAGAATATAACTACTATAATACTGCTCCTATATACAAGAACATAAGTACTATAATACTGCCCTTATATACAGGAATATAACTACTATAATACTGCACCTATATACAAGAATATAACTACTATAATACTGCCCTTATATACAGGAATATAACTACTATAATACTGCCCCCTATATACAAGAATATAACTACTATAATATTGCCCTCCTATATACAAGAATATAACTACTATAATACTGCCCCCTATATACAAGAATATAACTACTATAATACTGCCCCTATATACAAGAATATATCCACTATAACTACTATAATACTGCCCCTATATACAAGAATATATCCACTATAACTACTATAATACTGCCCCCTATATACAAGAATATAACTACTATGGATAGGATAATTACTAGTCTATGCGACCACTTCTGTGCCTGAAAACACAGCTGAAATACGCTCAAATTACAGGTCGTCGGCACAGAACATCGGCAAACCCATTGAAATGAATGGGCAGATGTTTGCCGACGTTCTGTGCCGACGACCTGTAATTTTATGCGTCTCTGTCAAAAGACGGCGCTTAAAATAACAGCATCGTCAAAGAAGTGCAGGACACTTCTTGGGACGTAATTTGAGCCGTTTTTCATTGACTTACAATGAAGAACAGCTCCGTAATTTCAGCCGTAATTGACGTCAACGTGTGCACATACCCTAAGGGCATGGTCACACGTAGCGGAATTCTTCCGCAACTGTCCGCATCAATGTTGCGGATCTGCCCAAAATGGGCAATAAATTGATGCGGACTGGCCGTTGCGTATTGAGGTGAAAGTGCTTCCCTTCTCTCTATCAGTGCAGGATAGAGAGAAGGGACAGCCCTTTCCCTAGTGAAAGTAAAAGAATTTCATACTTACCGGCCGTTGTCTTGGTGACGCGTCCCTCTTTCGGCATCCAGCCCGACCTCCCTGGATGACGCGGCAGTCCATGTGACCGCTGCAGCCTGTGATTGGCCTGTGATTGGCTGCAGCCTGTGATTGGCCTGTGATTGGCTGCAGCCGTCACTTAGACTGAAACGTCATCCTGTGAAGCCGGACTGGAGGAAGAAGCAGGGAGTTATCGGTAAGTATGAACTTCTATTTTTTTTGCAGGTTGCTGTATATTGGGATCGGTAGTCACTGTCCAGGGTGCAGAAACAGTTACTGCCGATCGCTTAACTCTTTCAGCACCATGGACAGTGACTATTTACTGACGTCGCCTAGCAACGCTGCCGTAATTACGGGTGCACACACGTAGTCACCCGTAATTACGGGAGCCCCATTGACTTCCTCAGTCTGGCTGTAGACCTAGAAATACATAGGTCCAGCCAGAATGAAGAAATGTCATGTTAAAAAACCGATACGCTCCGCAGCACACATAACATGTACGTGACATCTGCGGACTTCATTGCGGAATTTTGAATCTCCATTGAAGTCAATGGAGAAATTCCGCCATGAGTCCGCAACAAGTCCGCCACACGTCCGCAACAACCATTGTATGCTGTGGACACCAAATTCCGCACCGCAGCCTATGCTCCACAGCGGAATTGTCCGCCACGTGTAAACGAACCCAACCACAAAGCTGTGGAAGGCAAATGAGAAACGGGTCCGCAGAGCAATTCCGCTACGTGTGGCCATGCCCTAACAGGAAACCTACATTTTCAGGATCAGATTCTTTCCTGGTGGGAAAAACGTTTTGCATAAAATTTTAATAAATCCCTCAAGGGATATGGCAATTTTGGTCTTGAGGACAAGAAAATGTTTTACATTTTGTTTTTTTGTTTTTTTTTCAGTTTATCAGGTCTTGTTCTTTGTAGGTTGAGTTATACTTTTTTAAGCATTCTCTTTGAACCTAGTGTATCTCTATTAGAGCTCCTTCTCTGGTGGATTCGTACCTTCCATGCACTATATGGACGTCCGTTCATCTGAAGGGTCGCCGTGTAATGCTATATTTCCCTTTAATACCCGATATAGGGCAATGTATGGCTGACCGATGCTTCCCTGGCAAAATCCGCTGTTTGCTAGGTGTGTCCGGCTCCCATATGAAAGGGGTTGTCTATGATGAGCCTCTTGAAGTACAAAAACATCTTTATTTTTAAGGGTACTGTTGTCCACTATTGGACATGTGATGACCTATCCTCCGGATAGGTCATCAGTACATGATCTGTGGGGGTCCAGCACCCGGACCCCGCACCGTTAAGCCGCTCCTGCTGCCTCCGAGCATCGGACGTACATGCCGGAAGCAGATCGCTCCGGCCACTGAATAGCGGCGTGCTGCAGTACTGCACTCAAGTGAATAGGAGAGGAGCTGCAGTTCATCAGCACGTCCGCTATGCTGTGTACGGAGCGGGCTGCTTCCAGCACCGTACATCGTATAATGGACCATAACATCCGGTGCCCGGAGGCAGCCAAAGCGGCTAAACGATGCGGGGTCCGGGTGTCGGATCTGCACCGATGATATACCGATGACCTATCCCTTGGATAGGTCATTAGTTGTTCAGTAGTGGACAACCCTTTAATATTCAAATTATTAGGTCTAAAAAAATATTCAATTAAATTTAATTAGAAATAATTCAATAAATGAAAAAATAATTAATATATATATAATTTTTTTTAATTAACCTCAAGTTCTGTGTTTGTTTGAAACAATCTTTTGCTGTTGTATTTTAATCCCCTAAAACTAAAAATAAAAAATTTAAATATTAATATTAATAATAATAATAATAATAATAATAATAATATAAAAATAGTAATTAAATAATATTCCAAATATTTTAGTTTCAAAATATTCTCTTTTTAAAAGTCATCAGTTTCCTAATAAATCTTTTAACCCCTCACCCGGGGGGTTTTGAATTTGTAATAACATAATGAATGTCACATTTTATAAGCAAACTTAAATTGAGAACTATTATCCCATAAAATAAGTTCCCCGTGTCCTTGATACCGTGTCTCCTCTCTCGAGTGTCAGTGAAAGGGTTAACCTTGCCGCCACATTTCCATGGTGTGTTTATTACTTCTTGCAGCGAGCGGTTAATTTTGCGCTTTCTCGCCCGGTATGAGGGGATAATTAGGGAGCTTGTACGGCTAATAATGTCTTAGTGATTCGTTTTGAAGCGGTTTATTTATCCAGCGCTCGGCATAACAAATACGACTTGTTTACAGAAATCAGAACAGACACAAAGCGAAATTTCGCTCTTTCGGCTTTTGAAGGATAATTGACTCTGCAAATAAATAATTTTAGGCAAAATGTTTCTTTAGGGTTTGCAAAAATGAGTTTGTGTTTAAACGACGGCGTTGAATAAATTGTGAGCAGACGTTTGTGTAATGACATGATGTCCATATAAGTACGATCAATAGACTCCTGATTTATACCGATGTAGCAGAGCCAAGTTTGTCATTTGGCACCACTCATGGCCACTTTGAAAGTTTTTTATTTGTGGTTTTACATAGGACTGCAAGAACACCTACTTTCTCAGTGATAGACGACAAAAACAGCTACAGTACACTACAAAGTCTACTCTGCTGCATCTGTATTAGATGTAATAGTAGTCATATCCGAGATGAATGGTCCATCATAAATTCTATACATAGCACATAGAGAAACAGAAGGAAAATGCAAGGCGCCACATAGTGCAAGTAAATCCAAGGCGATAGAACATATAGGTAGAAACAGTTGTATGCTCACCTATAATGGTTGTGCTCAAATACAGGCGAACTCTGATGTAAATCAATGGTAGGTCCAAGATATGCTGCTGCCAAGATCCAGATCGGTCAACTAAGATGTCACCGCAACAAATAGGGTAATAAGCAGGAAAAAATGGATCGTAAATGGCGCTGCTACAACCAAGATCAAAGGAGCACTAGGCAAAGTAAACTGAGGTACTAGATTTAATAGAAATAATAATAAGGGCTACGCGTTTCGACCCTGGACAAGCATCTTCCTCAGGCCATAAATAAAACAAACAGATTTGCTCATTAAATACATTAAGATATTTGAAAAAAAGCCGCCAAGGTATAGAGGTCAAAGTGCAGCCGTGACGTCATTGACAGAAAAAACCACTGTGAACAATTTGTCAAAACATGTCAAACCATAAATAAAAGGAATATATAAGTAGGAAAAACAAAAGAATATTCGAAGAAATAAAAATTTCAATTTAAAAATAAAAAGAGAGGTTTTTGAGGTAGTGTTTTTTTAATATTTTTTTGCTTTTCCTACTTATATATTCCTTTTATTTATGGTTTGACATGTTTTAACAAATTGTTCACAGTGGTTTTTTCTGTCAATGACGTCACGGCTGCACTTTGACCTCTATACCTTGGCGGCTTTTTTCAAATATCTTAATGTATTTAATGAGCAAATCTGTTTGTTTTATATATGGCCTGAGGAAGATGCTTGTCCAGCGTCGAAACGCGTAGCCCTTATTATTATTTCTATTAAATTTAGTACCTCTGTTTACTTTGCCTAGTCTCCGTGCTCCTTTGATCTTGGTTGTAGCAGCGCCGTTTATGATCCATTTTTTCCTGCTTATTGCCCCATACATAGCACATAGTCATCTGTGGAGCCCCCAGAGCTGTTACTGCAGACAGAAAGTTACTTCCACGAAAGTTACTTCTACGGTCACCTGATCACCCACATTATGCAATAGACTCTTCATTGTTCATTTCTTCCCCTCTACATTACTCATGTCGGTCAGTGTTACTTCTATCATCACGTCCCTGAGTCTTACCTGTATACTTAGAGGTTGCACTCCTACAATGAAGTAATAATACTCAAATAACAGCCCCGGAACCTATCAATGAAAACTTCTCTTTAGGTTTATATTCATTTTAATTTAAGATATTGCCTGGTGAGACAAATAGCCTTCAATTGAATAATGGTAGTGTTTTTTCAGCTATCAGTTAAGGCTATCCTCTATCTATCTATCTATCTATCTATCTATCTATCTATCTATCTATCTATCTATCTATCTATCTATCTATCTATCTATCTATCTATCTATCTATCTATCTATCTATCTATCTATCAAATAATACTGAATCTTTACACCAATCCCCTCAGCTCCTGTTGCTCTGGGGAGAATACTCAATCTCACGTTACCCCTCCGCACCCCTTTTTTTACATCTCAGCCTATGGGAGCTTTGACGGTGGCCATGTTTTAATGTCATCCAGCTTTCCTTGGAACCCAATAACTAACAAATGACTGATTACACAGATGAAGACGACTCAAACATATTCCGTGGGGAATTTTTATCTTGAGAAAAGGCCAGAACGTGTTCTCTGACAAACAAAACTCTTCCGCCAAACCACATAGTGTTCAGAAGGATCATTGAACAGTATATTATACACTTATTGCACGGCGGGAGGGTTGTCAGCCAGCACGAACGCCCCATTTAACATCATTTACTTCTGTTATAGTCATTTATTATGGTCTTCCCGCAGGACTAGGGCAGCCCATGAGGTTGATCAGAATGGAGGACTCCCTGCTAGGTACTCGGAAATAGGATTATGTAAACCAGAGGGAGCCCCACTCTCCTGCCAAAGGGTTGGAAGAACTTCAATCTAGAAAGGTCCGGCAACAACGACTTCTAGAATTACAAGCAAAGCCTGTGGCCTCCGGACCTTTCATAACATTTATTGTATTAAGAAGCTTTACACATTCCTTATAGATATTGAAACCAGGGCATTATGTACAGGTTGGGAAAAAGAGATTAGATAGATAGATAGATAGATAGATAGATAGATAGATAGATAGATAGATAGATAGATAGATAGATAGATAGATAGATAGATAGATAGATAGATAGATAGATAGATATGAGATAGATAGATAGATAGATAGATAGATAGATAGATAGATAGATAGATAGATAGATAGATAGATAGATAGATAGATAGATAAATATGAGATAGATAGATAGATAGATAGATAGATAGATAGATAGATAGATAGATAGATAGATAGATAGATAGATAGATAGATAGATAGATATGAGATAGATAGATAGATAGATAGATAGATAGATAGATAGATAGATAGATAGATAGATAGATAGATAGATAGATAGATAGATAGATAGATAGATAGATAGATAGATAGATATGAGATAGATAGATAGATAGATAGATAGATAGATAGATAGATAGATAGATAGATAGACAGACAGACAGACAGACAGACAGACAGACAGACAGATAGATAGATAGATAGATAGATAGATAGATAGATAGATAGATAGATAGATAGATAGATAGATAGATAGATAGATAGATATGAGATAGATAGATACATAGATATGAGATAGATAGATAGATAGATAGATAGATAGATAGATAGATAGATAGATAGATAGATAGATAGATAGATAGATGATAGATAGATAGATAGATAGATAGATAGATAGATAGATAGATAGATAGATAGATAGATAGATATGAGATAGATAGATAGATAGATAGATAGATGATAGATAGATAGATAGATAGATAGATAGATAGATAGATAGATAGATAGATAGATAGATAGATAGATAGATAGATAGTATAATCAATGAGTGTCCCACCAATGGGACCCCCACTGATTATTAGGATGGGGTTTCCGGCCCCCCTTCCTGCTTACTGCACGATTGCAGTGAGGAGGATTTTGAATGGAGAGGGGGGTCGTGCATGTGCGCTGCCGCTTTATTTAATATCTATGGGGCCGACGGAAACAGCCGAGCGCTGCAAAGAACAGTACAATACATGTGAATTGCATTTTCAAAAACCAATCCACATGTAGCAGAAAAAATCTGTATGCAATTGAAGGCATGCTGTGGATTTGCAAATCCACATCATGCCAAATATGTTGCAGATTTGGTGCGGATTTCACCCCCCAGAACAATTTGCAGCAAAACACTTGCAGTTCTTGCTGATTAATCACCACGGAAAAATAGTAGTAGCATTACAGCTCCGTAGAACTCGCAGAGTAAGGGGAGCCGTGATACAGTCGTGTCTTTGAGACCTAAGGAACAGTCAATAAACGTAGCATTGAAAAGACACCAACAATCTGTTCCTCTGTAAACGAGAACATTTTACTTCAATCGCATTCTAACGAGGCCCTCGGCAGAGCTAATTTCCTAAAATCCTCAAATTACCATAAAATATTTAATGTTAGACAAAGTTTACTCTGGTCCCTCCAGTCTATAGAGGAAATACACAATTAACACACGAACGACAATTACAGCCACTATTTCCATTTGTATAATTTTCACCATTTTAACAGCCGCTCATTTAGGATTTTCTCATTTAAACAAAAAAAGGTCAAAATGTAGCTGGGACGGCACCACGTGTGGGTGAGTCGCAAATCCAGGAACAGACGACAGTAAAAATACAATACAAATCCAATACAATACAAATACAATACAAATACAATAAAATATAAATACAATACAAATATAATACAAATACAATACACTATAAGGCTATGTTCACACGGGGTATTTTGCCGAGTTATTTGACGCGGAAACCGCGTCGCAAAACTCGGCAGAAACGGCCCGAGAACGCCTCTCATTGATTTCAATGGGAGGCGTCGGCGTCTTTTTCCCGCGAGCAGTAAAACTGCCTCGCGGGAAAAAGAAGCGACATGCCCTATCTTCGGGCGCTTCCGCCTCCGACCTCCCATTGACTTCAGTGGAAGGCAGGAGAAAGCGTATATCTCGCTGTTTTATGCCCGCGGCGCTCAATGGCCGCGGGCGAAAAACGGCGCGATAATTGCTGCGAAAATCGGCGTGCAGGGAGAGGAATATCTGCCTCAAAGTTCCAAACGGAATTTTGAGGCAGATATTCCTCCCCCAAAATACTCCGTGTGAACATAGCCTAAATATTATACAAATATAATACAAATACAATATAAATACAATACAAATACAATACAATATAAATACAATACAAATATAATACAAATACAATACAATACAATATAAATACAATACAAATATAATACACATACAATACAATGTAAATACAATACAATATAAATACAATACAATATAAATACAATGTACAAAGTTTGACAGAACATAAAATAAGAATTCGTTAAAGGCATGGTGTCGCCCCAAAAACATGTTTTTTTTTTTAAATTTAAACATTTAGTGTGTGGGTGATTAAACATTGTTCAAATTTTTTTTATTTTTTTCGCGAGTCAGGAAATATTATAAATTTTTTCAAATTTATAATACTACCCATTTTTGGTCACTAGATGGAGCTGTTTGGAGCTAGTTCCCAAAATTGCAGCATTGCAACATTGGGTTAAAAGCTATCGCTCTAGTGAGCTCTCAGCATCCCCCCCTCCTTTATCCTGGCTAGTGCCGGGATAAACGAGGGGTTTGAAAGGTTTAACCTCCTACACTGTGTGTCGCCATTTTTTGAGGTAACCCACAGTGTAGTAGGTTTACATGCAGTAGTAAACACACACAAACACTAACATACATTGAAATCGCTTACCTGCTCCTGCCGCCGCGGCCCGTCCGCTCCCTTTGCTGCCGCTGTTCCATGTGCACTTGTCCGGAAGCCGCGACCGGAAGTAGTAATATTACTGTCCAGCCGCGACTTCCGGTCCACAGGAAAATGGCGCCGGACGGCGCCAATTTCGAATAGGACTGTGTGGGAGCGGCGCATGCGCAGTTCCCACACAGACGCCGTACACGGCAGTCAATGGGACGGGAGCCGTTCGCAGTCCCTATGGGACTGTGGCTGCCGTATTCCATGTCTGTGTGTGTCGTTAATCGACACACACAGAAATGGAACAAAAAATGGCAGCCCCCATAGGGAAGAAAAAGTGTGAAAATAAGAAACAGTAAAACACAAACACACAAATGTAAATAAACGTTTATATTAAGGCACTAACATCTTTAACATATAAATAAATTATTTGTGATGACACTGTTCCTTTAATGATTCTCTGTGATTGGAAATATTGTTGAATCGCTAATTTGTCATTTAAAAGTTCCCAGATTGATAGAAAACTTGGAGTAGTTACAGATGGGAAAGTCCTTTAAAGAAAATTACCTAATTTTGCAATCATATTTTTTGAAAATATTTTTCTGTGTTTTTTTATTTTATTATGGTCCAAATAAAAAAATCTTTGAATATTCCAGTTTTCACAGTGCCGCGGAGCACACACGCTGACATTTCCTGTTTTCTGCAGCTCGCTTGTCAGCTTTGTCAGCTCACAGTGTCAGCAGAGTCCTTTTATTATCAGTAGAGGTTGAGGTCAGAAGAGTCACCTTATTATCATTAGATAGCGGGGTCAGTAGATTCTTCTCATTATCATTAGGGTGTGAGGTCCGCAGATTAATCTGACTATCACTAGGGTTGGGTCAACAATTTAAAATCGAGGATGGGTTCAGCAGAGTAATCTCCCTATTATTAGAGGGTGAGGTCAATAAAGTCATCTTATTATCATCAGATGGTGAAGTCAGCAGAGTCATCTCATTATCGTTAGATGGTGAAGTCAGCAGAGTCATCTCATTATCATTAGATGGTGATGTCAGCAGAAAGATCTCATTATGATTAGAGGGTTGAGTCAGCATATTCATCTTATTATGATTAGAGGGCAGGGTCAGTAAAGTCATATCATTATCTTTAGATGGCAAGGTCAGCAGAGTCATTTCATTACTATTAGAGGACAGGGTCAGCAGTGATATTATTATCAGAGGGTGGGGTCAGCAAAGTCATCTCACTTCTTTTAGAGGGCAGGGTGAGAAGAGTCATCCCATTATCATTAGAGGGCTGGGGGCAGCAGAGTCATTTCATTATCATTGGAGGGCAAGGTCAAGAGAGTCATCCCATTATCAGACGGTTTTCTATTATTGCACTGCCATAAAGCACACACGCTGCTGCAATGTCTATACAAAGAATACAGGAAGGAAGGGTGTGCCTCCAATATTGAAAAAATAAAAATAATTTAAATCGCATTAATGGGGTTGTGTTTTTAAGACAAATTCTTTCCAAATGCCTTAACTGTGCCAAACTTTTAATTTGTCATAATTTGCGCCATTTTTTACTATCCTTAAAGAGTCATCCCTATGACAGTATTGATAAGCGTGCCCCTAGATACAAACTGTGTCACACCAGTGCTTCACTTTTTTGCACTAAATATGTTTAAACCATTAGGACCATGATGTCCACACATGGGGCTTGTTCTGCTCAGTGGAGAAGGTGATGACATGGTAATTGAACCAAAATTCTTTTCTTGAGTCTTGAAATGTAGAAATAAAACTCCACAACGTAAACAGTAGTTGGAGTCATGAGCACAGGTGACAGGTCTGACGATATCAAGGAGAAACGCTGCCTGTGAGGGCGGTCTATACTACATGTGGGATATTTCCTGCAGGCATTCAGTACAGCCGGAGCAGATGTCTGTAATGTGAACCAAACATGTTTAGAGGGTTACAAGGAGAGCAGGTTTCACAGCGGTAAGGGTTAAAGGGGTTGTATGACATAGGGTCTGCTTTTATATCGGAAACAGTGCCACCCTTGTGCATAGGTTGGGACTGGTACTGCACCTCAGCCCCATTCTCTTAACCCCATTCCGCCCCAAGACGTAATAGTACACCATGGTGAGAGGGTAGTTCCTGCAAACATCCGTGCTATTACGTCATGGTGATACCGCAGGCAAAAGAGCTGCACCCGCGCCATCACCAGAGTATTCCGGCTGTATCTTACTCCCGCTGTAATGGACAATATCGGCGATTACTCCGGATCCCATGTATGTGATTCTTAGGGCCTAATAGGTAGCCTGTCAGTGTTATACAGGAGTGTATTATAGAAATGATTAAATATTGCATATTGGGGCTAAAAAAAATAAAAATAATAATTAAGGATTATTTAAGAAAAAAATTATTTTAAATTACAAAAATTTAAAAACTCTGTTTTTCCATTGAAATTCCATAACTAGCAAAATGAAAAAATAAAAAAAATACATATTTATTATTGTCACATTCATAACGACCCATATAATAAAGTTACAATGTATATACCGTCAATGGCAAAGAACAATTGCAGAATTGCTATTCTTTTCCATTTACTAAGCCCTCATTTTTTGCCAGAAAAATTAAAAAGTTATGACTCTCAGAACGTGATACTGAGAATTTATTTGTTCTATAAATCATGCTTTTACTGTGCAAAACTTGTAAGAAAGGAAAAATATATACATATCCCACTTATCGAACGCAGCAGCTTCTCTGTTAAAAACTATGGCGACTGCGGCGGCCGTGAAACCGGGAATGGTGGTCATCACAGGTGGGACCTGCACCTATCAATCATTAAGATGGGAATCATTTTTTAAGGTCTGAATTCTCATGTAGCCTGAGACTCTTCAACTTTTATGGGATTATAAGCACTACTTTCATCATCATGCCCTGACTGCTACAAGGTGTTAGGATCAGTGAAGCCAGTAATACCACTTGAGTTTTCCCATGTGGAAAGCGATTGATATCTTGTTCTTCCAGTACAGAGACTAGCAGCTATGTAATCTGGAGGCGAGACCACTCATTCACCAATGCGTTGATGTTAATAAATCACTTCGAGGTAATAGAGTATAATCCGGTCCTTGTTCATGATGCCTCCAGTGCCCGTGTTGGGTTTAGTCATGGAATTTTTTATTTGCACTTTTTCGAAACCTCTATCTGATCTCCAAAGTATTTTCCGCTCACCATTCTAAATGTGTGAAGTTTCGAATACATCTTATAAGGACAAAGCAGCCTACCAGTTATAAAAACCAAGACATTTCAAAGATGACTTCCGCTTCTTCTGTAGTGGTTTTCAACTCCAAGAGCAAAGCCTTAGGAGATGTCACACAAAAACTCCTTATGACGTCCAAACCTTGTGTATATTATTACTTATATTATTATGGGTCATCATATCTTTATAGAGTCCCAGTGATCATATGATCAGGGTTTTTCCATAAAGTCCTCTGTTAGGATCTTCAGGCTCCTCAATGTGATGGTTATGATTTCTGTCATGGTCTTGTTGCTTTCTCACAAGAGAAGTGGATCCCTTGAGCTGCAATCAGTTTGGTGCAGTCTAATCCGAGGTTGGAAGTCTAAGGAATCTCTCTATTCTTTATCCGTAACCACCGCATGGATGTATGGACTTGACTTCCCCGGACTTGACTTCTCCTTATAATAGTCACCAATTGGTGGCAGGAGCACTGAGGGAAGCTGAAGTCTACTCAGGAACAGACCCAAAGGTCGTCACCAGGAAAGGGGTAAGGAAGCGACAAGCCAGAAGACAAGAGGAGGACATAGTCAGAGGAGGGGCCAGGGGTCAGAACCAGGAGTAGAATAACAGATACCAGACAATAAATCAAAAGGCGTGAGACGGGAGCGGAAACCAGAAACAAACAAGGCCAAGGTCAGAGTCAGGATCAAAGTGAGAAATAATACAAAAGTGCAAGAATGTACCTCAAAGTCATAGGCAAGGGGTGTTAGCTGGTTTCCCCTTTATATAGGCCGACAGGACGGACGTCATTGGTGGGCGCTGGTTTCCATGTCAACTTGAGGTAGCTGGGAGCAGGAATCCATGGCCGCTATCCCAAGGACATCGCTGGAGAGAGAAGTAGCGGGTAAGGCTACCTTGTTGTGTAATGACTGTCCAGTGGCCTGAGCCAGATAAGAGGTGGCCGCTATCGGGCATCTGCCACTGAAATACAGCGAGGTGATTAATGGGTCTCCATCTGTCATGTTGCTGGTCATCCTCAAGTATATTCATCTTTTTCCAATGAGCTGCGTCTTTTCATAAAATTTGTACACACTGAGTTAAAGTAATATGGTAATTTGTCCGTCGTGGCCTTAGGACCAACGGTTTGTGGACCCACTATGCTTACTCAACCGGTTTGACTTAGGGCCATCTCTAAGGTTGTTATCCAAGTAGCCTCCCGGTCTTCACCCTTTAATTTGGACTTCGCTGCAGGAAGACTACCAGGTCGTTACCTCTTGAGGTGGTCCCGATGTGAGTAGCGGTTGGCCCAGTGGATAAGGATACAACGAGGGTACAGGCACTGGCAGATGATACCTTGGCAGACGGGTATGGCTCAGAAATCACAGTTAATTACAGGTAGTTAAAAACTGGTAGCGGTTAGCGGGAAACAAACTGGTAGCGGGTAGCTGGATACAACTGATAGCAGGTAGCGAGGTGTGGACTGGTATCAGGATGAAAGAAGTAACCTTTGCAGGACACAACTAGGTTTAACCAAAGTTGTTACGGCACCAAGTGATCTGAGGAGGTGCCTTAACTAGTCCTGGAGCAACAGGGATTGTTTTTTATTTTTAAATGTGGGCAACCTAAGAGAGATGCAGCCACGAGCAGGAGGAGAGGCAGGAGAAAGACGCCGGCGGCCACATAGAGCAGAAGACCCAGACTGCCGGTGGGGCAGGTAGGAAACTTGGCAGCGGGAACCGCCGGTAGGAGCAACACCTGCCACCAACATTACAAGTGGAAATTTAGCCTCATTTGACGAAGGTTCTACTTGCCATCTGAGGTCTTTTGATATAAATCTTGTCCAATTCCAGGGTGTGAAAACTTTTCTTTTCTACTTGTTCATTGTCAAAGAATCACGTAACACAACACAACTGGTACAAAACTCAATGTTTTTGTGGACTCTTCATAATTTTTTTTATCCTTGCTAGCCACGATATGACCCAAGCTAACAACAGCTTTCTACTTTGTCTCATTTACCAGTTAGCGGTAAGAAAACTTTTTTTTATTGCTTTTTACTAAATTTTCTTCTTTATGGTCGTTGTATCTTTAAATAGCTGTCACAGAAGGAAAAAAAATCTAGGATAAAAAAAAACAGTAAAAAATATGTTGTGTGACAATGGTAAGACTAGGAATAGATGTAAGTATTGATTGACAGACTTGAATATGATTTGAGTCACAGAATTTTTTTTTCTCCCAGTAAGAATTTATATTTGGTGCCAATGTTGGAGAATAAAATGTTTAATCCAATGTAAATTTGCATGGTTGACACACCAAGTATCTTAGCCGCTGATAAAGGGGAAAATCGGTAGATGTGAAATAGGCAAGAACCCGCAAATATACTCATCTTTATCACCTAGGATAAGTGAACACTGTAGGACCAACTCAACAGGATAATCCAATCTAGGTAACATTTTCATATTCGTAAATATTCAGGGCTATTCATCTTCCCATGAGAATATTCTTTCCCAGGGACACCGTGTTTCCATTTTGTAAACCATTTTTTAGCTGACTTTGTTTATTTCCATACGACGTAAACTTATATATATATATATATATAATAAATTATCAAAAAAGGCTGAATTGTGTCCCTATATTTGGTTTACCCCATTGGGAATCTGAAAGGAAGTAAAAAGTAAACATCAGAGACCCTTAATTACAATGCAGGGGACTGTAGTTCTTCAATGGAAATAACTTGATTCTGGATAACTTCATTAATTAATATTAATTGACCAAGTAACTTTAGAAGTTTTATTCCTCATATTATATTACTTTTTTTTAATATTATATTACCATAAAAGAACTTCATACTTTTAGTGATTAAGAGAAAAAAAACCAATACTGTCCCTTATGAACAAGAATACACCTACTATAATACTACTCCTTTATACAAGAAAATAATTACTATAATACTGCCCCTATATACAAGAATATAACTACTATAATACTGCCTCTATATACAAGAATATAACTACTATAATACTGCCCCCTATATACAAGAATATAACTACTATAATACTGCTCCCTATATACAAGAATATATCTACTATAATACTGCTCCTATATACAAGAATATAACTACTATAATACTGCCTCTATATACAAGAATATAACTACTATAATACTGCCTCTATATACAAGAAAATAATTACTATAATACTGCCCCTATATACAAGAATATAACTACTATAATACTGCCTCTATATACAAGAATATAACTACTATAATACTGCCCCTATATACAAGAATATAACTACTATAATACTGCCACTATATACAAGAATATAACTACTATAATACTGCTCCTATATACAAGAATATAACTACTATAATACTGCTCCTATGTACACGAATATAACTACTATAATACTGCTCCAATATACAAGACTATAACTACTATAATACTGACCCCTATATACAAGAATATAACTACTATAATACTGCCCCCTATATACAAGAATATAACTACTATAATACTGCCTCCTATATACAAGAATATACCTACTATAATACTGCCCCCTATATACAGGAATATAACTACTATAATACTGCCCCTATATACAAGAATATACCTACTATAATACTGCCCCCTATATACAGGAATATAACTACTATAATACTGCCCCTATATACAGGAATATAACTACTATAATACTGCTCCTATGTACAAGAATATAACTACTATAATACTGCTCCTATATACAAGAATATAACTACTATAATACTGCCTCTATATACAAGAATATAACTACTATAATACTGCTCCTATATACAAGAATATAACTACTATAATACTGCTCCCTATATACAAGAATATAACTACTATAATACTGCTCCTATATACAAGAATATAACTACTATAATACTGCTCCTATGTACACGAATATAACTACTATAATACTGCTCCTATATACAAGAATATAACTACTATAATACTGCTCCTATATACAAGAATATAACTACTATAATACTGCTCCTATATACAAGAATATAACTACTATAATACTGCTCCTATATACAAGAATATAACTACTATAATACTGCTCCTATATACAAGAATATAACTACTATAATGCTGCCTCTATATACAAGAATATAACTACTATAATACTGCTCCTATATACAAGAATATAACTACTATAATACTGCCCCCTATATACAAGAATATAACTACTATAATGCTGACCCATATATACAAGAATATAACTACTTTAATACTGCCCCATATATACAAGAATATAACTACTATAATACTGCTCCTATATACAAAAATATAACTACTATAATACTGCCCCTATGTACAAGAATATAACTACTATAATACTGCCCCCTATATACAAGAATATAACTACTATAATACTGACCCATATATACAAGAATATAACTACTTTAATACTGCCCCATATATACAAGAATATAACTACTATAATACTGCCCTTTATAAACAAGAATATAACTACTATAATACTGCTCCTATATACAAGAATATAACTACTATAATACTGCCCCTATGTACAAGAATATAACTGCTATAATACTGCCCCTATATACAAGAATATAACTACTATAATACTGCCCCTATATACAAGAATATAACTACTATAATACTGACCTATATATACAAGAATATAACTACTTTAATACTGCCCCATATATACAAGAATATAACTACTATAATACTTCTCCTATATACAAGAATATAACTACTATAATACTGCTCCCTATATACATGAATATAACTACTATAATACTGTCCCCTATATACAAGAATATAACCACTATAATACTGCCCCCTATATACAAGAATATAACGGCTATAATACTGCCCCCTATATACAAGAATATAACTACTATAATACTGCCCCCTATATACAAGAATATAACTACTATAATACTGCTTCTATATACAGGAATATAACTACTATAATACTGCCCCTATATACAAGAATATAACTACTATAATACTGCCCCCTATATACAAGAATATAACTACTATAATACTATTCCTATAAACAAGAATATAACTACTATAATACTGCCTCTCTATACAAGAATATAACTTGCGCTTCTACATACAAGAATATAACTACTATAATACTGCTTCTATATACAGGAATATAACTACTATAATACTGCCCCTATATACAAGAATATAACTACTATAATACTGCCCCCTATATACAAGAATATAACTACTATAATACTATTCCTATAAACAAGAATATAACTACTATAATACTGCCTCTCTATACAAGAATATAACTTGCGCTTCTACATACAAGAATATAACTACTATAATACTTCTCCTATATACAAGAATATAACTACTATAATACTGCATCCTATATACAAGAATATAACTTCTATAATACTTCTCCTGTATACAAGAATATAACTACTATAATACTGTCCCCTATATACAAGAATATAATTCTATAATTACCATTGAAATCAACGTTGACTCTCACTACTGTCTCACCTGTATGGCCGGTTTTTTGCCCTACATCTTTAGTAATCCAAGCCCAGTCACGTTTATTACTGTGAAAGTAACATATAACGTCTGATGGAAAGAAGAAAGGGAGAAAAAACGGGAAGATTCAAACTTTGATATAAACTGGTGACCTGGTAACCAAATAGAGACTTCCACAACCTTCGGAATGGTTGACTTTGCTTGTAACTCCCTGTCTCCAGTTATAACAGGGCGCAGCTCCGGAGCACAAATTTATAGTAGTGTAACGAGTAATTATGTACAGAATTAATGAGTAATATAAGGAGTAATTTTGTGAATATATCAGCATCATATTAATGGCTCTATTAGCCAGGGAATATTAATGACTGAACAATCTGTGTTTGCTAATAGCGACACACAGCGTTTTTTGGTTTATTTTACCATGAAGCGCTTTAATTAATCCCAGCATTAACCTTCTACTTTCATTTCACGTTCTGGTCTCTGAAGTGCGCTCGTAATTTCTCCCTTTCATACGGAATCGCGTCTCAGCATTTGGAATTTATCACCCCGGGGCAATGATTTCTTCAATACGACACAAAAACGTAAACAAATTGCATGTGTAATTTCCATTGGAAATCCATCTCTGAGCCAAAGTTCAGAAGGTCGTGATCAAAGAATGAAATGTTTACCGCTCACTGTCAAAATAAAGGTATCGCGGACAACCGTCACCATGACCAGCTTTGTAGCTCCGATTAGGGTGAGTTTTCCCTCTAGATTACCCTGAACCGTCACCGGAGCTCTCCTGCTGATGATAATGGATGCAAATAAGACCCTGAATCTTTGGATTGTGAACCGGTGATTTAGAATCATGTAGAGTAGAGTTGACCAAATCAATTCGACATGAATGGAATTCGGTCCAAATTTCCTAAAATCGGAAACTTTTTGTGTTTGCGGTGCACAAATCTCGGCAAAATGACCTGGATGGGCTTCCCGATAATGCACTGCAGGCAGCCTTCCCACAATGCACTGCAGTTATCCCTCCCTCAACCCCAACCAATCATAAGGGATATAGGTGGATGACTAATATCCACTACAAAAAGCCCAACCGGGAAATCCTACTGAATTGATCGAATTGGACCTGAATAGAATTTTTAGGAAATTCACTCATCTCTAATCTAGAGATATCTTAAATGGAATTTGTCACCAAATAGACACCGTTAAGAAAGATCATCTAGGAGAGCATCTTGGAAAGAGGTCCCCCATGGCTAAAGTCGTCAAAGCTGCGGTTGCACCCACTGATGTGATTCAGGCAGATTAATAGATGCTCTTTCTTAAAGGGGTCTGCTTTTCTGACTGACTCCATTTAAAGGAAAATTCCAGTGGCCATATAAGGTTATATCAAGCTTACAAGTGTCCTGGACCTCAAAGAGGGCGGTGCTTATTAAAATATGCCCCAAAGTGGGCATTTATGGTAGCAGCGGGTATCAAAAAAAGAACACACTCCCCCATAATACCCAGAGAAAATGAGCATTTGGGGGAAAATAACTGTAAAACAGGTAATATGGTACAGTGTATGACAAAAATAATGTGTCCCCTCCCCCCCCTAGTTTTTGAGTTAAGGTGTTTCTGCCACACCCTATGCAAATAGGTGCAAAAAAAAATCAAGCACTCAGCCATATAGAAGAACATTGCTAGTAGTCTGGGTCGTACTGAAGAGCTCAGTGACTTTACAAAATACACTTTCATAGGATGCCATCTTTACCACTAGTAAGTTCATGAAATTACTGATCTGCTAGATCTGCCCTGGTCACCTGTAAGTGTTATTATTATCTTATAGATCTGCCCTGGTCACCTGTAAGTGCTATTATCTGCTAGATCTGCCCCATCACCTGTAAGTGTTATTATTATCTGCTAGATCTGCCCAGTCACCTGTAAGTGTTATTATTATCTGCTAGATCTGCCCCATCACCTGTAAGTGTTATTATTATCTGCTAGATCTGCCTTGGTCACCTGTAAGTATTACTATCTGCTAGATCTGCCCCGGTCACCTGTAAGTGTTATTATTATCTGCTAGATCTGCCCCATCACCTGTAAGTGTTATTATTATCTGCTAGATCTGCCTTGGTCACCTGTAAGTATTACTATCTGCTAGATCTGCCCCGGTCACCTGTAAGTGTTATTATTATCTACTAAATCTGCCCTGCTCACCTGTAAGTATTACTATCTGCTAGATCTGCCCCGGTCACCTGTAAGTGTTATTATTATCTGCTAGATCTGCCCCATCACCTGTAAGTGTTATTATTATCTGCTAGATCTGCCTTGGTCACCTGTAAGTATTACTATCTGCTAGATCTGCCCCGGTCACCTGTAAGTGTTATTATTATCTACTAAATCTGCCCTGCTCACCTGTAAGTATTACTATCTGCTAGATCTGCCCCGGTCACCTGTTAATGTTTGTGGCTGTACACACATTGAAGTCCATAAAGACATAGGGTGAGGAGTTTGGGGTCGAGGAACACGAGTGGCTGCATAGAGCCCTAACCTCAACCCCATCCAACACCTTCGGGATGAATTGCAATGGCGATTGTGAGCCAAAACTTCTCCCCCAACATCAGTGTCTGACCTCACTAATGCTCCTTTGACTGAATGGGCTCAAATTCCCACAGACACAATTTTATGGAAAGCCCCCCCCCCCTCCCCCCACCCCATGGTTTTGGAAAATAATGTTCAACAATCTCCTATACTGTAGGTGTGACAGCCAGGGGTCCACACTTATGGCCATATAGTGTATTTTTAGTGACCGTTTCCCTTTCACGTAGAGATCATGAAAAGAGAACAGACAATGGTGGTCGGTTCCCAATATTGAGATCCCCATAATCTGTCAGTCTCTAGGAGGACTTATCTGATGGTCTTTAGGTCACTTTGATACCCTAGACTGGGTTAAAGTGATAACAGCATTTTATTAACGCCGAGTTTGCACATGTATAATAGGAACCGCCATAACGTAGCAGATATACGGAGCACCTGTTATTACAGCATGCTGAGAGGTCATGTACGGAGAGATATCAGGAATATACGTCTTAAATTCAGATATCTATAGTTTGTTAGTACCCTGTAAATGTCAACTGCTACACGATGCATCTATTCCAGGCGCCGTGGGATTAGATCAATCCATTAACACCGTTCTGTATTTTCAGGGTAATAAGCCTGATGTCGCGGAATATATATATAAATATATCAGCATTGTGGGGGGAGGGCAGCTCAGCAATTCAACAAAACACAAATCTCCGTGCGTGACCCTTATCATACAGCATGTAGTACTACGGAGGCTGGATTTATAATGTCAGGTCTGGGCGTACAGAAAAAAGACATGTGGAATTAATTTCCTTATTTATTTAGCCGTGTATTTTTATTTATTCTTTTATCTTATTTATTTTATTTTAATTTATTTATAATAATTGATACATTTTTTATTTTTATATTTTTTAGAATATTATGTATTTGTACCTATATTTTTTTAAATTATGGATCATTTTTTATTTTTGTGTTCTAGCTTTTTATTTCATTTAATTTGTTTCATATTTCTTTGCTTTTTATTTTATTCATTCATTCTTTTTTTTTTTTTTTTTGTAACTTTATTTCAATATCTTAATTTCATTTATATTTACGTATTGCTTCTTTAATTGAATCAATTAAATTAGCTATGTGTATTTGTTTGCTTAGGGTCTATTCACACATTTGTACTAAAAGCTGCACACATTTTACAGTGAATTGTCACATATTTGAATGCAGTTTTTGGCCGCACGGTCTTTAAGGTGAAACGCGTTTTAACGTTCTTAGTTTTTTAAATAACGTACTGTTTTCTCGTGCACCACACTACTGGCCCGTGTCAATATATCCATACATAAAGGGTAACTAAACTTTCAACAAACTTCTGACATGACATAGTGACATGTCAGAAGTTTTGATTGGCGGGGGTCCGAGCACTGAGACCCCCACCAATTGCTAAAACGCAGCAGCAGAAGTGCTCGTGTGAGCGCTGAGTTGTTTAGATTCTGTTCGACTTTTTCCGGAAATCAATTTATCGGAGTACGGGCTCATAGACCTTCTATTGAGTCCGTACACCGCTACATCGGCTTTACGAGAAAAGCCAATCAGGAACTAAGCAGCTGAGCGCTCACACGAGTGCTTCTGCAGCTTCATTTTACTAATCGATGGGGGCCTCAGTGCTCGGACCCCCGCCAATCAAAACTTCTGACATGTCACTATGACATGTCAGAAGTTTATTGACCGTTTAGTTACCCTTTTATTGCTATTACTTATTTATTTTAGTTTATTAGTTTAATAAATTTGTTTGTGTCACATGTCGCAGGTTACGTGTGGCGGAGATGCGCTTAAATACATGTTTGTTCCATGTTGTTTTGCAAACCACTTGGGACCCCCCTTTATTAGGCTTGGGCTACATGGCGACTTTGGGCGCAACCAGGGCCGGGCATCAGCACCTGGCGAACCCAGGCAAGCGAAGTCGGGGCCCACTACACTTGGGGGGCCCTCCCGGCCGCCGGGTGCTGACGCTGCCATAGTCATGGCATCACTGTCTATATATGGACATTGATGTCAGGAGGAGAGGAGTCCCAAACAGAGCGCTAGAAGTCTCTGGGGAAGCCCCTGACATCACGGTCCATATATGGACAGTGTTGTCAGAAAGAGCAGTGTCCCAGGCAGTGGTGTAGCTATAGGGGTCGCAACAGTCACAACCGTGACCAGGCACCTAAACCTAGGGGGCCCGCGGGGGCCCCATTGCCACACAGGGCTGACCACGCCGGTCCCGCTTCCAACTAAATCTGCATCATAGGGACGCACATTCAGTTGGGTTCAATGCTGGAACCTTGCTCCAGCATTCACTGTGCCCGCGAGCGGCTCGGCGCAGGCAGGTGCGATGTAGTGACGCCTGTCTGCGCCGAGTCACTCATAACACAGTGCAGAGGAGGAGAAGGATCCTCCACCAGTCGTGGGAACGGGAATAGGTAAGTAATTATGTTAATATTTTTCTATTAGGTACATACATATGGGGGCATTATACTGGGTATAGGAGGGGGCTCATATGGTAGCTGCTGAGGGGGCATTATACTGTATGGGGCTGCGATGGGGGGGCATTATACTGTATAGTGCATTATACTGTATTGGGCAGCTATATGGCATTATACTGTATTGGGCAGCTATATGGCATTATACTGTATGGGGGCATTATACTGTATGGGGCAGCTATGGGGGCATTATACTGTATGGGGCAGTATACTCTATGGGGCAGCTATGGGGGCATTATACTGTATGGGGGCATTATACTGTATGGGGGCATTACACTGTATTGGGCAGCTATGGGGGCATTATACTGTATAGGGGGCATTATACTGTATGGGGAAGCTATGGGGGCATTATACTTTGGGGGGCATTATACTGAATGGGGGCATTATACTGTATAGGGCAGCTATGGGGGGCATTATACTGTATGGGGCAGCTATGGGGGCATTATACTGTATGGGGCATTATAATGTATGGGGGCATTACACTGTATTGGGCAGCTATGGGGGACATTATACTGTATGGGGGGCATTATACTGTATGGGGCAGCTATGGGGGCATTATACTTTGGGGGTCATTATACTGAATGGGGGCATTATACTGTATAGGGCAGCTATGGGGGGCATTATACTGTATGTGGGCATAATAATGTGTGTGGCAGCTATGGGTGGCAATATACTGTGGGGCAGCTATAGGGGAATTATACTGTGGGGGCAGCTATGGGGGCATCATACTGTGGGGGCAGCTATAGGGGCATTATAATGTGGGGGCAGCTATGGGGGCATTATACTGTGTGTCGGCAATGCTCTGGCTGGGGATTCCACTTTTAGAGGGAACCTCAAAGGCGCTACCTACAGGGATGGTGGCTGTGCGGCACTACCAAGGGGGTTGCTGTGCGGCACTACCAGGGAGGGGTGCTGTGTGGCACTATTTGGGAGGAGGGGCTGTGTGGCACTACCTGGGAGGGGGCTGTGTGGTACTACCTGGGAAAGGGTTGTGTGGCACTATCTACAGAGGGCACTAAATGTATGGGGGTACAAACTGGGGGCCTAACTTCTATATGGGGGCATAAACAGGGCCTAACATCTATATGGAGCACAAAGTGAAGTTTTCTGCCATTTTACAGCCGACTTGAGTTTCCCCGCAAAGGGGCCTACTAAGTCTGTGTTGCCCAAGGGCCCACATAAACCTGGAGCCAGCCCTGGCCACAACACACTGTGTCCCGCGGCCTGCATCACAGGTAATAAAAGAGAATGTGGTTGCTTTCCCACCCACAAGTTGCAGCGACTGCCGTAATGCAGCCATAGTCGCCGTGTAACACTAGCGTACACTGGAGCATAGAGCTGCCAACCAAGAATGCTCCTGCTCTGGCAGACCCAGTATGTCCATGTACTACATGGTTTCTCATTTATGACTGACTGGCATGTAATACTACATTTCCCCTGTAGTAGCCACCAGTGTCAACTACTCCTGGCGATCACAGCTGATGGGGGTTTCTGATGTCAGACTCGTGGTGATCAACTCATTTTGGGACCACTTTTAAAATAAAGGGATTTTCTAGTACTTCACCCAAGAGATCAACTTATGGAGGTGATTACAATAATAACCCCAATAAGCTAGCAATTACCCAAAATACATTTTTGCATAGTGGAGCCTCTGTATATGCAGCTACAAATAAACTCAGCTCTGCTACATCTTTATACCCTCCTTGAGGTATAATGATAAATAATTTTACCGGCTGTCATAAGAGTCCGCAAGTGCGTATTATTCTGATACATTGAAGTCAGGATATGCTTCATAAATAAACGTACAGTTAGGTCCAGAATTGTTTGGACAGTGACACAAGATTTGGCATTTTAGCTGTTTACCAAAACATATTGAATATACAGTTATATAATCAGTATGGGCTTAAAGTGCAGACTCCCAGCTTTAATATGAAGGTATTCACATCCTAATTTGAGGAAGTGTTTAGGAATTACAGCTCTTTAACATGTAGCTGCCACTTTTTCAAGGGACCAAAGGTAATTGGACAATTATCTCACAAGCTATTTAGTGGGCTGCATGGGCTATTCCCTCGTTAATCCATCATCAATTAAGCAGGTAAAAGGTCTGGAGTTGATTCCAGGTGCGGCATTTGCATTTGGAAGCTGTTGCTGTGAACCCACAACATGAGGTGAAAGGAGCTCTCAATACAAGTGAAACCGACCATCGTTAGGCTGAAAAAAACCTGAAGAAATCCATCAGAGAGAAACACAAATGTTAGGAGTGGCCAAATCAACCGTTTGGTACATTCTTGAAATAGAAGAGCGCACTGGTGATCTCGTGAACTCCAAAATGCCTGGACGTCCACTGAAGATAACAGTGGTGGATGATCGGAGAATCCTTTCATGGTGAAGAAAAACCCCTTCACAACATCTACCCAAGTGAAGAACACTCTCCTGGAAGTAGGTGTATCAGTATCTAAGTCTACCGTAAAGAGAAGACTTCATGAGAGCAAATACAGAGGGTTCACCACAAGGTGCAAACCATTAATCAGCCTCAAAATTAGAAAGGCCAGATTAGACTTTACCAAACAACATGTAAAGAAGCCGCCGAGTTCTGGAACAGCATGAAAATAAGATCAACCTGGACCAGAATGATGGGAGGAAGAAAGTATGGAGAAGGCTTGGAACGGATCATGATCTAAAGCCATCACATACTCTGTAACACATGGTGGAGGCAGTGTGAAGGCATGGTGGAGGTAGTGTGATGGCATGGTGGTGGCAGTGTGATGGCATGGTGGGGGCAGTGTGATGGCATGGTGGGGGCAGTGTGATGGCATGGTGGGGGCAGCGTGATGGCATTGTGGAGGCAGTGTAATGGCATGGTGGGGTAGTGTGATGGCATGGTGGGGGCAGTGTGATGGCATGGTGGTGGCAGTGTGATGGCATGGTGGGGGCAGTGTGATGGCATGGTGGGTGCAGTGTGATGGCATGGTGGGGGTAGTGTGATGGCATGGTGGGTGCAGTGTGATGGCATGGTGGGGGTAGTGTGATGGCATGGTGGGGCAGTGTGATGGCATGGTGGGGGCAGTGTGATGGTATGGTGGGGGCAGTGTGATGGCATGGTGGGGGCAGGGTGATGGTATGGTGGGGGCAGTGTGATGGCATGGTGGGGGCAGGGTGATGGCATGGTGGGGGCAGTGTGATGACATGGTGGGGGCAGTGTGATGGCATGGTGGAGGCAGTGTGATGGCATGGTGGGGGCAGTGTGATGGCATGGTGGGGGCAGTGTGATGGCATGGTGGAGGCAGTGTGATGGCATGGTGGGGGCAGTGTGATGGCATGGTGGGGGCAGTGTGATGGCATGGTGGGGGCAGTGTGATGGCATGGTGGAGGTAGTGTGATGACAAGGTGGGGGCAGTGTGATGGTATGGTGGAAGCAGTGTGATGGCATGGTGGAGGCAGTGTGATGGCATGGAGGGGGCAGTGTGATGGCATGGTGGGGGCAGTGTGATGGCATGGTGGGGGCAGTGTGATGGCATGGTGGAGGCAGTGTGATGACATGTTGGGGGCAGTGTGATGGCATGGTGGGGGCAGTGTGATGGCATGGTGGGGGCAGTGTGATGGCATGGTGGAAGCAGTGTGATGACATGGTGGGGGCAGTGTGATGGCATCGTGGAGGCAGTGTGATGGCATGGTGGAGGCAGTGTGATGACATGGTGAGGGCAGTGTGATGGCATGGTGGAGGCAGTGTGATGGAATGGTGGAGGCAGTGTGATGGCATGGTGGGGGCAGTGTGATGGCATGGTGGAGGCAGTGTGATGGCATGGTGGGGGCAGTGTGATGGCATGGTGGGGGCAGTGTGATGACATGGTGGGGGCAGTGTGATGGCATGGTGGGGGCAGTGTGATGGCATGGTGGAGGCAGTGGGATGACATGGTGGGGGCAGTGTGATGGCATGGTGGGGGCAGTGTGATGGCATGGTGGGGGCAGTGTGATGGCATGGTGGAGGCAGTGTGATGACATGGTGGAGGCAGTGTGATGGCATGGAGGGGGCAGTGTGATGGCATGGTGGAGGCAGTGTGATGGCATGGTGGGGGCAGTGTGATGGCATGGGCATGCATGGCTGCCTGGCACTGGGTCACTAGTGTTTATTGATGATGTGACTAAAGACAGAAGCAGCCAGATGAATTCTGAAGTGTTCAGGGATTTACTTTCTGCTCTGATTCAACCACATGCAGCAGGTTGATTGGACGCCACTTCACAGGACAGATGGACAATGACCCAAAACATGCTGCGAAAGCAACCCAGGAGTTTATAAGGCAAAGAAGTGGAATATTCTGCAATGACCAAATCATCACCAGATCTCAACCCGATCGAGTTGCATTTCACTTGCATAAGACCAAACTTAAGGCAGAAAGACCCACAAACAATCAACAACTGAAGACGCGGCAGTAACGGCCGGGCAAAGCATCACAAAGGTGGAAACCAGCGTGTGGTGATGTCCATGGGTTCCAGACTTCAGGCCGTCGTTGCCTGCAAAGGATTCTTTAAAAAGTATTAAAAAAAAAAACATTTTATTTATGGTAATTTGTCCGATTACTTTTGAGCCCCTGTAATGAGGCGGCTGTGTAGAAAAATGGCGGCAATTCCTAAATGTTTCACAGCACATTTTTGTTCAACCTGAAATTAAACCTGAAAGTCTAAACTTCAATTGTATCTCAGTTGTTTAATTTAAAATCCAATGTGGTGGCCGCAGAGTCCAAATCATGAAGATTGTGTCACTGTCCAAATAATTCTGGACCTAACTGTATATCATCCCTAGACAGCGGTACGTGCGCCTTGTGTGTGTGTCATGGAGTCAGTTTTACTATCAGTCCTCTGATCCTGTGATATAAATGGACTGGCACCGTCCCAGGGGGTCCTGTTGACAAGTGTGATTAAATCTTCCCAGAACTGCACAGAATCCAGAGCTGCTACTGAAACACATGCCGCAGCCTTGTCCGGAGTAAGAATGTTTGACATTGTGTGGAAGCCGTGACTTGCATGAGAATAGACGAGTAGTACTAGTAATAATAGTAGTAGTAGTAGTAGTAATAATAGTAGTAGTAGTAGTTAGTGGTAGTAGTAGTAGTAGTAGTGGTGATAGTAGTAGTAGTAGTAGTAGTAGTAGTAGTAATAGTAGTAATAGTAGTAGTAGTAGTAGTAGTAGTAGTAGTAGTAGTAGTAGTAGCAGCAGCAGCAGCAGTAGTAGTAGTAGCAGCAGCAGTAGTAGTGGTAGTAGTAGTAATAGTAGTAGTGGTGGTAGTAGTGATAGTAGTAGTAGTAGTGGTGATAGTAGTAGTAGTAGTAGTAGTAGTAATAGTAGCAGTAGTAGTAGTAGTAGTAGTAGTAGTAGTAGTAGTAGTAGTAGTAGTAGTAGTATTAGTAATAGTATTAGTAGTAGTAGTAGTAGTAGTAATACAGTAGTAGTAGTAGTAGTAATACAGTAGTAGTAGTAGTAGTAGTAATACAGTAGTAGTAGTAGTAGTAGTAATACAGTAGTAGTAGTAGTAGTAGTAGTAGTAGTAGTGGTAGTAGTACTAGTAATAATAGTAGTAGTAGTAGTAGTAGTAGTAGGAGTAGTAGTAGTAGTAGTAGTAGTAGTGATAGTAGTAGTAGTAGTAGTAGTAGTAGGAGTAGTAGTAGTAGTAGTAGTAGTAGTGATAGTAGTAGTAGTACTAGTAATAATAGTAGTAGTAGTAGTAGTAGTAATAATAGTAGTAGTAATAATAGTAGTAGTAGTAGTAGTAGTAATAATAGTAGTAGTAGTAGTAGTAGTAATAATAGTAGGAGTAGTAGTAGTAGTGATAGTGGTACTAGTAGTAGTAGTGAGGGTGGACGTTAGTAGTGAGGGTGGGGGGCTTCATGCTCCAAATTTTGCTCCCCACAACCAAAGCTCTAGGGGTTGATAAAAAAAAGAGGATAATTCTTCTCATTTGCTTCTCTGTCCCAACATTTCATCTTTTTATAAATTATTGTAACAATTTAGAAGGATTTGTGTCGGTTTGGATGAGCTATTGGGGGCACGGGTGTAGAACACGGGGATGTAGAGGTTAAAAATTATCCAAACCTGTCGCTACTCGTGTCCGGAGAAACCAGAGGCTCCAAAAGAGAGCTCCAGTCTGCAATGTGGAGAGTCCATGGCTTGACATAATGATAAAAAGTTGTAGCAGAGCTGAGTTTGTCATTTAGTTCATCTGCTTCCAAATAATAAAACGTCCTCGTGTTCACCATTGCGTTTGTTCTCTGTTTGTTTTTGCAATAGGTTTGACTGGTTAGCGCAGCTTTTTGTGCTTCAGAGCTGCTCTTCATATGAGAAGTTATGACCATTGTCAGCCATGATAAAGGCAGTGGAGCTCTGTCTTTAGTCACTCAGTCACATACAAGTTTACACAGACACTTCTGTGATTTCTCATTTTTCTTTCTTTCCTCCAGTATTACTTCTCTAGGTGGGGTGTATAAGACAAGGGCACTGCTCTACTAAAGCAGCAAAGTCCACATAACAGCCCACAACCATATGCTGGGTCAGTGCTTCTTAATCTTACGGTTGAGTTCACACGTCGCGGATTTGTCACCGATTTTGTTGCGGTTTTGATGCAGATCTCACCCTTTTGCATTGCAATGTGTAAAATCTGCGCTGAAAATCTGCGTCAAATCCACGACGTGTGAACTCAGCCTAAGGACATACCCACACGTGGCGGATTTCCTCCGCAACTGTCCGCATCAATGCCGCACAGAATCTGCGTTGCAGATTCTGCGGTGGATCTGCCCAAAATGTGCAGTAAATTGATGCGGACTAGCTGCTGCGTACTGCGGTAAAAGTACTTCCCTTCTCCCTATCAGTGCAGGATAGAGAGAAGGGACAGCACTTTCCCTAGTGAAAGTAAACGAATTTCATACTTACCGGCCGTTGTCTTGGTGACGCGTCCCTCTTTCGGCATCCAGCCCGACCTCCCTGGATGACGCGCCAGTCCATGTGACCGCTGCAGCCTGTGATTGGCCTGTGATTGGCTGCAGCCGTCACTTAGACTGAAACGTCATCCTGGGAGGCCGGACTGGAGACAGAAGCAGGGAGTTCTCGGTAAGTATGAACTTCTATTTTTTTACAGGTTGCTGTATATTGGGATCGGAAGTCACTGTCCAGGGTGCAGAAACAGTTACTGCCGATCACTTAACTCTTTCAGCACCCTGGACAGTGACTATTTACTGACGTCTCCTAGCAACGCTCCCGTCATTACGGGAGCCCCATTGACTTCCTCAGTCTGGCTGTAGACCTAGAAATACATAGGTCCAGCCAGAATGAAGAAATGTCATGTCAAAAAAGCAAGACGCATCCACAGCACACATAACATGTGCATGACATCTGCGGACTTCATTGCGGAAATTAGAATCTCCATTGAAGTCAATGGAGAACTTCCGCCATGAGTCCGCAACCAGTCCGCCACTGGTCCGCAACATCCATTGCATGCTGCGGACACCAAATTCCGCACCGCAGCCTATGCTCCGCAGCGGAATTTTCAGCCTCGTCTAAACGAAGCCTACTAAATAGAAGTGGAAGGCAATGGAGAAACGGCTCCTCTGCGGATTAACGCTGCGGAGTGTTCGCAGCGGAATTCAAGAGCAATTCCGCCACGTGTGGCTTTGCCCTTATACTACAAGGGATTCCCAGACCAATTTTGTCACTCCCCAGGAACCCCCATTCCAACCTTTAAGAAGCGCGGTGTAGGAGTTGGTAATGTATTTTAGAATTCTTTGCCTGGCTCTTTATTTCGGCTGTGATACGTTGACTGGATCTTTGGGCTACACGCACACGTTGCGGAAATTGGTGCAGAAAATCCGCATCCAAACCGCAGGTAATTCCACAGGTAAAATCCTCACCTAAAAGTGTGTTTTTTGATGCGTTTTCAGGGGTGGTTTCTATATTTTGATGCGGAAATAGGTGTGGTTTTAGGTCAAATGCACGCGATGTGTATTACGTGCGGATATCCCGCTTGTATTTCCGTGCGGCAAATCCGCAGCTACAGTACCAACAAAGTAAATGAGATTTCAAGAAACTACGCGTTGCAGATTTTTCTGCATTTAAATTGACCTGCGGTGCGTATTTTAAGATCCGCAGCATGTCCGTTTATCTTGCGTTTCCACTTGCGAATTGTATCTCACTAGTTTAGAAAAAAACGCACCAAAATACGCACCATAAAAACGCATTTATTTCTGCATCAAAATGTAAAAACCGCACCTGAAAACGCACTATTAATTCACCTGCGGAATTACCTGCGGTTTTAGGCCGGGTTCCCACGAGTCGGATACGCTACGTAAAATAACGCAGCGTGTCCGATCTGGAACCTTCAGTACATTCCGTCCGAAAAATCGCACCACATTGTAGTGATCATCATTTTTTCAGATGGATTTTCCGCTGCGGAGAGCAGCGGTAAAAACGCTTATACTTACCTAGGCCGTTGTTATGGCGACGCATTCCTCCTGTGCAGTCCGGTCCAGCCCCCTGGATGACGCTGCAGCCCATGTGACCGCTGCAGCCTGTGACATGAACAAGACTTTTTGTTACTTACAATACCTGCTACTAATGGTTCCGAAAAATGTAAAAACTTTTGGGAAAACAATTGACTTACATAACTTAACCCTTCACATTCATTAAACTTCTCATTTTATGTTCTCCATAGACTGCCGGTCAGTGCACAAGCTCGGAGAACCTGTCCCTCAGCGCTCTACTGGAGAGGTACTGTGAAGCCCTGTCTGGACCCCTCAATATTACAGGTAGGCCACACTCACCCGGGGCCCCTGGATATAGAGAAGATCTATCATCTATCATCTATATACACACTTTCCATTTGACAGTAATGGACGGATTCCAGCACAGACTCTACAGCACTAGAAATACTGCCACCTACAGGCAATTAGGATAAAATATTATTTTTAAAGCAATTATTAGTACTTGTAGTGTTTTTAAATATTTTTTATTTCTTCAGCTGCTAGATTTCCTATGATGGGGATATTATTAATTCATGATAATTGACTGATATTTCTAATAAATCACGGGGATATGATGGTCAATATTAGCAAAATGAATATGAAATTCCATTCATCAATTGAATACGTTCATATTAGTCTCCACAGGGGTAGTATTATAGTAGTTATATTCTTGTATATAGGAGCAGTATTATAGTAGTTATATTCTTGTATATAGGAGCAGTATTATAGTAGTTATATTCTTGTATATAGGGGGCAGTATTATAGTAGTTATATTCTTGTATATAGGGGCAGTATTATAGTAGTTATATTCTTGTATATAGGGGCAGTATTATAGTAGTTATATTCTTGTATATAGGGGGCAGTATTATAGTAGTTATATTCTTGTATATAGGGGCAGTATTATAGTAGTTATATTCTTGTACATAGGAGCAGTATTATAGTAGTTATATTCTTGTATATAGGGGCAGTATTATAGTAGTTATATTCTTGTATATAGGAGCAGTATTATAGTAGTTATATTCTTGTATATAGGGGCAGTATTATAGTAGTTATATTCTTGTATATAGGAGCAGTATTATAGTAGTTATATTCTTGTATATAGGAGCAGTATTATAGTAGTTATATTCTTGTATATAGGGGGCAGTATTATAGTAGTTATATTCTTGTATATAGGGGCAGTATTATAGTAGTTATATTCTTGTATATAGGGGGCAGTATTATAGTAGTTATATTCTTGTATATAGGGGCAGTATTATAGTAGTTATATTCTTGTACATAGGAGCAGTATTATAGTAGTTATATTCTTGTATATAGGGGCAGTATTATAGTAGTTATATTCTTGTATATAGGTGCAGTATTATAGTAGTTATATTCTTGTATATAGGAGCAGTATTATAGTAGTTATATTCTTGTATATAGGGGGTAGTATTATAGTAGTTATATTCTTGTATATAGGGGCAGTATTATAGTAGTTATATTCTTGTACATAGGAGCAGTATTATAGTAGTTATATTCTTGTATATAGGGGCAGTATTATAGTAGTTATATTCTTGTATATAGGGGCAGTATTATAGTAGTTATATTCTTGTATATAGGAGCAGTATTATAGTAGTTATATTCTTGTATATAGGGGGTAGTATTATAGAAGTTATATTCTTGTATATAGGAGCAGTATTATAGTAGTTATATTCTTGTATATAGGGGGTAGTATTATAGTAGTTATATTCTTGTATATAGGGGCAGTATTATAGTAGTTATATTCTTGTACATAGGAGCAGTATTATAGTAGCTATATTCTTGTATATAGGGGGAAGTATTATAGTAGTTATATTCTTGTATATAGGAGCAGTATTATAGTAGTTATATTCTTATATATAGGGGCAGTATTATAGTAGTTATATTCTTGTATATAGGAGCAGTATTATAGTAGTTATATTCTTGTATATAGGGGGCAGTATTATAGTAGTTATATTCTTGTATATATGAGCAGTAATATAGTAGTTATATTCTTGTATATAGGAGCAGTATTATATTAGTTATATTCTTGTACATAGGGGCAGTATTATAGTAGTTATATTCTTGTATATAGGGGCAGTATTATAGTAGTTATATTGTATATAGGAGGCAGTATTATAGTATTTATATTCTTGTATATAGGAGCAGTATTATAGTAGTTATATTCTTGTACATAGGAGCAGTATTATAGTAGCTATATTCTTGTATATAGGGGGAAGTATTATAGTAGTTATATTCTTGTATATAGGAGCAGTATAAGGGCATGACCACACATGGCGGAATTCCTTCGCAACTGTCCGCATCAATGCCGCACCTAATCCGGGTTGCGGATTACGGCTGCGGATCTGCACAAAATGTGCAGAAAATTGATGCGGACTAGCTGCTGCGGACTGCGGGAAAAGTGCTTCCCTTCTCCCTATCAGTGCAGGATAGAGAGAAGGGACAGCACTTTCCCTAGTGAAAGTAAAAGAAATTCATACTTACCGCCCGTTGTCTTTATGACGCGTCCCTCCTTCGGCATCCAGCCCGACCTCCCTGGATGACGCGCCAGTCCATGTGACCGCTGCAGCCTGTGCTTGGCCTGTGATTGGCTGCAGCCGTCACTTACACTGAAACGTCATCCTGGGAGGCCGGACTGGAGACAGAAACAGGGAGTTCTCGGTAAGTACGAACTTCATTTTTTTTTACAGATACATGTATATTGGGATCGGTAGTCACTGTCCCGGGTGCAGAAACAGTTACTGCCGATCGCTTAACTCTTTCAGCACCCTGGACAGTGACTATTTACTGACGTCTCCTAGCAACGCTCCCGTCATTACGGGAGCCCCATTGACTTCCTCAGTCTGGCTGTAGACCTAGAAATACATAGGTCCAGCCAGAATGAAGAAATGTCAAGTTAAAAAAGCAAGACGCATCCGCAGCACACATAACATGTGCATGACAGCTGCGGACTTCATTGCGGAACTTTGAATCTCCATTGAAGTCAATGGAGAAATTCCGCCATGAGTCCGCCACTGCTCCGCAACAGACAGAGCATGCTGCGGACACCAAATTCCGCTCCGCAGCCTATGCTCCGCAGCGGAATTGTACGCATCGTGTAAACGAACACTGATAAATTAAAGTGAAAGTCAATGGAGAAACGGCTCCGCTGTGGATTAACGCTGCGGAGTGTCCGCAGCGGAATTTAAGTGAAATTCCGCCATGTGTGAACCCGCCCTTATAGTAGTTATATTCTTGTACATAGGGGGCAGTATTATAGTAGTTATATTCTTGTATATAGGAGCAGTATTATAGTAGTTATATTCTTGTACATAGGAGCAGTATTATAGTAGCTATATTCTTGTATATAGGGGGAAGTATTATAGTAGTTATATTCTTGTATATAGGAGCAGTATTATAGTAGTTATATTCTTGTACATAGGGGCAGTATTATAGTAGTTATATTCTTGTATATAGGAGCAGTATTATAGTAGTTATATTCTTGTATATAGGGGGCAGTATTATAGTAGTTATATTCTTGTATATAGGAGCAGTATTATAGTAGTTATATTCTTGTACATAGGAGCAGTATTATAGTAGCTATATTCTTGTATATAGGGGGAAGTATTATAGTAGTTATATTCTTGTATATAGGAACAGTATTATAGTAGTTATATTCTTGTATATAGGGGCAGTATTATAGTAGTTATATTCTTGTATATAGGAGCAGTATTATAGTAGTTATATTCTTGTATATAGGGGGCAGTATTATAGTAGTTATATTCTTGTATATAGGGGCAGTATTATAGTAGTTATATTCTTGTATATAGGGGCAGTATTATAGTAGTTATATTCTTGTATATAGGGGCATTATTATAGTAGTTATATTCTTGTATATATGAGCAGTATTATAGTAGTTATATTCTTGTATATAGGAGGCAGTATTATAGTATTTATATTCTTGTATATAGGAGCAGTATTATAGTAGTTTTAATTCTTGTACATAGGGGCAGTATTATAGTAGTTATATTCTTGTACATGGGGGCAGTATTATAGAAGCTATATTCTTGTATATAGGGGGCAGTATTATAGTAGGTATATTCTTGTATATAGAGGCAGTATTATAGTAGTTATATTCTTGTATATAGAGGCAGTATTATAGTAGTTATATTCTTGTATATAGGAGCAGTATTATAGTAGTTATATTCTTGTATATAGGGACAGTATTATAGTAGTTATATTCTTGTATATAGGAGCAGTATTATAGTAGTTATATTCTTGTATATAGGTGCAGTATTATAGTAGTTATATTCTTGTATATAGGAGCAGTATTATAGTAGATATATTCTTGTATATAGGGGCAGTATTATAGTAGTTATATTCTTGTATATAGGAGCAGTATTATAGTAGTTATATTATTGTATATAGGGGCAGTATTATAGTAGTTATATTCTTGTATATAGGAGCAGTATTATAGTAGTTATATTCTTGTATATAGGGGGCAGTATTATAGTAGTTATATTCTTGTATATAGGTGCAGTATTATAGTAGTTATATTCTTGTATATAGGAGCAGTATTATAGTAGATATATTCTTGTATATAGGGGCAGTATTATAGTAGTTATATTCTTGTATATAGGGGCAGTATTATAGTAGTTATATTCTTGTATATAGGGGCAGTATTATAGTAGTTATATTCTTGTATATAGGGGGCAGTATTATAGTAGTTATATTCTTGTATATAGCGGGCAGTATTATAGTAGTTATATTCTTTTATATAGGAGCAGTATTATAGTAGTTATATTCTTGTATATAGCGGGCAGTATTATAGTAGTTATATTCTTGTATATAGGGGGCAGTATTATAGTAGTAATATTCTTGTACATAGGGGGCAGTATTATAGCTGTTATATTCTTGTATATAGGGGCAGTATTATAGTAGTTATATTCTTGTATATAGGGGCAGTATTATAGTAGTTATATTCTTGTATATAGGGGCAGTATTATAGTAGTTATATTCTTGTATATAGGGAGCAGTATTATAGTAGTTATATTCTTGTACATAGGGGGCAGTATTATAGTAGTTATATTCTTGTATATAGGGGGCAGTATTATAGTAGTTATATTCTTGTATATAGGAGCAGTATTATAGTAGTTATATTCTTGTATATAGGAGCAGTATTATAGTAGTTATATTCTTGTATATAGGGGGCAGTATTGTAGTAATTATATTTTTGTACAGAGGGGGCAGTATTGTAGTAGTTATATTCTTGTACATAGTGTTGTATTAGTTATATTCTTTGAAATATATATTTTGCACTGTGCACAACTCCACATAGAGTGTCAATGAGCAAAGCGTGACTCTTGTGATTTCTTCAGAGTAAACGTTTGGAGTAACATTCAGTATAAGATAAATTAGGCATTTAGGAAAATAATTAGTATATTTTGTAGCAGATGTGACTGAGGAGTAAATGCTGCACCAGTAAATGATTGTTACATTGGGGCCTGACATTGCCCCTTTAATCATGTAACCACCAGAGTCTTGGAGATATTGAAATGTTGAATTTTATATTTGTTTACAAATTGATTTTTTCAAATTAATATCTTATGCCTAAAATAATTTGCTCGCTCATATGTTGTGTTTTGCATGAACTTAATGCAGACTTTTCGGATATATCATTATTATATATCTTTATGGTTAGCAGTTTTGGTCTATGTCATGTTCAGACGCCATCCGTAGTACAGCTTGGGAACACTGGAGCTTTCTATGTGCTCTTTGGTGACTCAAACAGGACAAATCAAAAGTGAATTTAAGTGAGTTTTTGTAGCAAACCAATAGCCTGGCTATTGTATTGTATATTGTATAGTTTTATTTTATTTGTTTTTTTGCGCAAATTAGGCCCAAATGCTGTGCAGATTATTTTCTTAATATATCTTTATAATGCTCGGAGATCCACTTTTTTCCTATAGGGGAGTAGGGGAACTACGACATTAAAAATAAATTATAAAATTCTGACTTCCTGCAGTCACCACTAGGGGGAGCTAAGTGTATATGGATTTATACAGCTGTTCTTCAACTCACTTGGGAGCTGTTTAAAGGGAATGTGTTGCCAGAAAAACATGTTGTTTTTTTTTAAATTAAACATTTAGTGTGTGGGTGATTAAACATTGTTCAAATTTTTTTTCTTTTTTTCACGAGTCAGGAAATATTATAAATTAATTCTAATTTATAATATTACCCATTTTTGGTCACTAGATGGAGCTATTCCCAAAATTGCAGCATTGCAAAATTGGGTAAAAAGCCCTCGCTCTAGTGAGCTCTCAGCATCCCCCCCTCCTTTATCCTGGCTAGTGCCGGGATAAACGAGGGGTTTGAACGGTGTAACCTCCTACACTGTGTGTCGCCATTTTTTGAGCTAACACACAGTGTAGTAGGTTTACATACAGTAGTAAACACACACAAACACGAACATACATTGAAATCTCTTACCTGCTCCTGCCGCCGCGGCTCCCTCCGGCCCGTCCGCTCCGTTTGCTGCCGCTGGTCCAAGTGCACAAATCCGGAAGCCGCGACCGGAAGTAGTAATATTACTGTCCGGCCGCGACTTCCGGTCCACAGGAAAATGGCGCCGGACGGCGCCAATTTCGAATTGGACTGTGTGGGAGCGGCGCATGCGCAGTTCCCACACAGACGCCGTACACTGAAGTCAATGGGACGGGAGCCGTTCGCAGTCCCTATGGGACTGTGGCTGCCGTATTCCATGTCTGTATGTGTCGTTAATCGACACATACAGAAATGGAACAAAAAATGGCAGCCCCCATAGGGAAGAAAAAGTGTAAAAATAAGAAAAAGTAAAACACAAAACACACAAATAAATATAAACGTTTTTAATAAAGCACTAACATCTTTAACATATAAAAAAATAATTTGTGATGACACTGTTCCTTTAAATCACTTGAACTCCCCCTAGTGGTGGCAACAGGTATCTATTATAACACATTGGCAAACATGGGAAGTAGTTCAGTGCCGGCTCTTCCCACCACAGTATACACAGGAGTTGTCAGCCGCTTTTATTGCCCAGGGGCCCCATTTTGCTGTCAGACCGCTCCTGATCTAATACAGCTTTATTATTTATCATTTTTTATTTAAAAACCATGTCAGCCATTCGCTGTTATTAATATGATAAATTACACTCAGGGAACTCTTATTACAGGACGGGTTCCTGGTGGTAACTCGCACCTTAGGAAAATAAATGTTTAAAGGAAATGAAGGCAGCAAAGTAAATCTAGACTCTGTTATTACCTAATTCCTCAGGTCACATGTTTTTTGTCAGCCAGTTTATATATTCTGTCCTGATCTTATATGGGTTTTTTTTAGGACGTTCTAAATCCTCTCCATGTGTCTTCTCATCTAAAAACTTAAGTCCTTTAGTCCAGGTAAAAAAAGCTCTAACATTGTATATGGAAAAGTTTTGTAACTTTCTAATACACACTATATGGTCAAAAGTATGTAGACCCCAGACCATCACACCTATATAACTTAGTTAACAATAGCACTTGTAAGCGACTAGAGCAAATCTAGAAGATAATAATAACACTTACAGTTAACCAGGCCGATCTATGAGGTAATAATAACACTTACAGGAGACCGGAGCAGATCCAGCAGATAATCATAACACTTACAGGTGAACGGAGCAGATCTAGCAGATAATAATAACACTTACAGGTGACCGGAGCAGATATAGCAGATATAATAACACAGGTGACCGGAGCAGATCCAGCAGATAATCATAACACTTACAGGTGTCCGGAGCACATCTAGCAGATAATAATAACACTTACAGGTGAACAAGTCAGATCTAGCAGATAATAATAACACTTACAGGTGAACAAGTCAGATCTAGCAGATAATAATAACACTTACAGGTGACTAGGGAGATCTAGCAGATAATAATATCGCTTACAGGTGAACACGTCAGATCTATCAGATAATAATATCACTTACAAGTGACCAGGCAGATCCAGCATGTAGGGAGAATTACCGCTCTCGGTGACGCAATGGAAGAGACACATTATTTTGTTCAACTTCTTTACTGTAATGAACAGGTAACAGGAAATTCTCTTCTTTGGAGCGGACAGGAATCCTGAAGTGGGGGACTTCGAACCCGCTGGGAATCCCCGGAAGAGAGGTCGTGCTTGAACCCACGTTACCAAGCTTGGCAGCGAACATGCCGCTGTCAGTTACAGTGGGAGCTACCCACTACTGTCAGCCTACCCTCGGGTAAGAGTCACACTCTCGGCCCGGGGGTCGCGTCGTGGGAATCAGTAGACTACCCATACCTACTGGCACCGCCACGGGTCCTTGCGGAGCTATCCGCTACCTTTCGTGACAAACCCTCTCTCTCTCCTCAGTCGGCGGCCCGACACACCTAGGACGCAACTGAACAGGGGAGGTTGACACTAACGTTTGCACAAAGTCCGGTTAATAGTCCAATAAAGTCCCGTCAACCTGACCGTTCCTTCTGTCTGCTCCTGATCCAACAATATTCGCCAATAACAGTTCAAAGCAGTTCTTACAGGCTGTGATTACAGAAGTTATACACTCTGGGGTAAACGCAGGGACACCGGCACGGGTAATGAGGTAGCGAGACCGCTCTTGGGCCTAGCTCAGGCTAAGTCGTCTCTTGTTTTCAGGACTAGTCTTCTATGCGCACTGTGACCCGGATGAACGAGTGACTTCACTTCTTTTGGAGGGTCACTGGCTGTAATATGGCTCCTGGTACTGTCTCTGGGGAGGGACCTAGGGTCCTTGTCAGGGAGTTTACGGTCTATGACCGGTACCAGTGGTGGATGCTGGTGGCACACTCCGCTCCTGCCGGTCCTCTGTTCCTTGGGTCGCTGCAGGTGGCACCCTCCGCTTCTGCCGGTCCTCTGTTCCTGGGGTCGATACAGGTGGCACATTCCACTCCGGCCGGTCCTCTGCTGCTGCATCCACCTCTGTTCTCTCTGGCTGCTGTGTCAGGCAGTCCTTGCTGCGGACCCCTTCTGTCCTCCGTCAGGCCACTGATCTCTGCTGGCCTCTACTCCAATCTCTCCAGCACTTCTCTCTTTCACCCAACTCCTCTCGCCTTCTTCTTCACATCCGCCTGCTCTCCTCTCCTTTCCCCCCCCCCTTTCGGTCCTCCTCCTGCTCTCTCCGGCCACGTGTCGCCCCCCCCTCACTTCATCCTCTTCACCTCTCCTCTCTCGCATAGCGAGACTTCTTCCTTTAGCGCCGGGAACACCTGAATCATGGCTCCCGGCATAGCAGCCGTTTCCACAACTCCCGCGACGCTCCTTACAGATGACCGGAGATCTAGCAGATAATAATAACACTTACAGGTGACCAGGGCAGATCTAGCAGATAATAATAACACTTACAGATGACTGGGGCAGATATAGCAGATAATAATAACACTTACAGGTGACCAGGGCAGATCTAGCAGCTAATAATAACACTTTCAGTTGACTAGGGCAGAGCTAGCGGGTCAAACATTTTCATGAGCTGACTTGTGGTAAATGTGGCATCCTATGACAGTGCCACGTGTCACGGGTCGAAACGTTGCCATTTTTTACTGGATGTTTGACCAATAAAAGAACTTATTGATTGAAACTTGGGAGACGTGTGCTGCTGTTCACCACGCTTTTTCTGAAGATTACATTACGTCAGACTGGGTTTGTCTGATTTTACAGCGTGACACCACTCCTGATAACGGGATTTGTGCTGCTTCAAATATTGCATTTTTTGGAGTGCCACGTGTAAAGTCACTGAGCTCTCAAATACCTCCATTCTACTAGCAATGTTTGTCTATGGAGATGGCATGGCTGTGTGCTTGATTTTATGCACCTGTTTCTAAAGGCAGCGGCTGACACACCTGAACTTAATAATTAGGAACGGGGTGCACATACATTTGGAAATATAATGTACTTTGTGTTCCAATTCCTCACCATTTTAAGTTCTCTGCTTGTTGTCAGTGAATAGGGGCATTCTCATTTACATCCCGAGGCGAAGTATCTGCCCTAATCATTTCCTACTGACACGGGTGCAACTATTTATTAAAGTTTTTTTTTTCCATAAATGCTATTTATCACCTACCGGTATGTACAGAATAGGTGATAAATATCTCATCCCATAGAAAATGAATTGAGCGGTGGCCGAGCATGCGCAGTGTCGCTCCATTCATATGGGGTGCCCCCGGGGACGGACAGGTAACCCTGTTCTCAGGATCGGTGGTGGTCCTAGTGGTTGGACCCAAACCGATCACATATTTATTATCTATACTGTGGATAGGTGATAAATATAAATTATGGGAAGACCCCTTTAAGTTTCTAATATGCCTTGTTTTATGATTGCTCTTATTTTAAAGATCTCTGCTTGCTGTCAACGATTTAAAGTATATTTGTTTACATTCCGTGGCTGAACACTCTGGAATGACCTTCATCTGACTTTGGCCCTCATTTATTAAGTGTAACAAGTTTAGGCGCAGGGCTTCGGAGCTGCCGTATATTTTACTTTGAGGCTCACGAACAGCAGAGAAGGCGTGCACAACGCCAGTACATCTGACCCTATGTGTTTCAATTCTTCACCATTTTCAAGAGCTCCGCTTGCTGTCAGTAAATGGCAACATTCTTGTTAACATCCAGAGACTGAAATCTGGTGCGGATGTGCTGCTCACACAGGTGCGGGATTTGAAAGATCTGTCAGTAAAATGTATTGGGAGAACGGATCTGCCGAATTAAAAATAATTATTGGCAAATGGACTCTCCTATTAATAGAAATGAGGCGAATCCTGAAAATTCTCATTTTGATGATTTGTATTTGTCCTATTTAAGATAACGGAGGCTTAATAGGAAATCAGAAAAATTTGACGATGACCCAAATTGCAGAAGGACCCTTGAATAAAAAAATAATACCAAAACATTGCATTCTGGGGGCCACATGTCTCCAACCATGAACGCTCTTTGGGATGTTTTATAATAAGTGATTATTACTCCACTGGTCCAGTTACTGGGGCTGACAAGCTCTTAATTCGACAGCTCCTGTGATACTGAATGTCCAGCTGATTAAAGGGACACTCCAACCAAAACCCATACATTGTGTTATGTCGAGTAATTCTAATGGAACCGTTGCTTTCCGTTGAATGTTTCGATCCTCTCTTCCTCTGACGGAAGAGGTAAATGTATACTAACGCCAGTGTGAACTTAGCCTGACTTTGGTTTGGGTCTTGGTGCTGTGCTGGCCCCAGGATTGTGGTGCTAGTTGGTTCTGCAGGGGTTAATATCGTAGAGAAAGGTTGTAACTTAAATTCTGTAACATATTTTGTGGCATTATCTCGCGGTGAGACATGATTCCTATAAACCATTGTTCAGACATGGAATTCCTGCTGTCAAACAGGGGCAAACATTATTGGCACCGAAGGCAAAAATGCCCAAGTGCGCCCTCTCGAAGTGCCAGCGATAGCATCCCCATAATAATGACAGCCACAGTCACATTACATCTCTTCTGACAGTATCGATTAGTGCCAGCTATAACGCCCCCACCATGAGTACTTTCCACTATGCTCCCGATAAATGCCAGCTGTATCTCACCATGAATACCAGCCATGATGCCACCATCAATAACAACCCCAGTACCCCCATCAGTACCAAGACACAGTACCCCATCAGTACCAAGACACAGTACCCCATCAGTACCAAGACACAGCACCCCCATCAGTACCAAGACACAGCACCCCCATCAGTACCAAGACACAGCACCCCTATCAGTACCAAGACACAGTACCCCATCAGTACCAAGACACAGTACCCCCATCAGTACCAAGACACAGTACCCCCATCAGTACCAAGACACAGTAGCCCGATCAGTACCAAGACACAGTGCCTCCGTCAGTACCAACCACAGTGTCTCCATCAGTACCAGCCATAATGCTCCCTCACCAAGAGTACGTGCCCCAATGCTCCCCGACAATACCAGATATCATGCCCCATAAATAGATATACTACACCACCACAATGCTTTCCATCAATAACAATCCCAGTATCCCCATCAGTATGTGCCACAGTGCCTCCATCAGTGCCAACCACAGTGCCCCTATTGGTGCCAGTCACAATGTCACCCAATAAGCATCCACAATACCGCCAGGAGTACTTCTTACAGCTGCCCTGGCTCACACTCTGTCCTGTCACAGAAATGCCAGTAGAGGGCGATCACATTCTGCACAAATCTCTCAGAAGTGACTTATCCGGCACTTAGTTCTTTGTGAACTATTAGCCCTGGTGTGGGTATTACTGCTGATCAGGAGGGCGTTGTCATGTCCTCCCATAGGCAGGGTAGATAACTGTGCCCTAGGCAACTGCCTATGCTGCCTACCCCTTGTCGGAGCCCTGGTTGTAAGAGCATTTGACATAAATTTCCCCATTTATTTCATCGTTACTGAGATATCACAACTTTCTGTGCCAAATGACAAACTCAGGTCTGCTACATCTGTCCATCACCTTACAATATCCCTGACTAGTCACATTTCACACCCACTTGTTCTTATGTTCTAGGTTTTCATTAACCGTAATCCAAACAGTCTGCAGTCGTCCTGATTATTTTTGGTGGCCGCTGTAGATGTTTGCCCGGCAGTAACCAGACGTGGAGATGTAGTGGTTGGCACGTTCCACCCCTCTACACGACAGGCTCTCTTCTGTGAAGACCTCCATTGAGCGGTGGGCTCTGTTTCCAGCTTATTTTCTTATGATCTGTATTTTTTCCCTTTGCTTATTTTTGCTTGGTCTGCTTCACACCTCCGATTATTTTTGCATTGGTCTAGAACGTTCCAGTGATGTCATCGGGACACGCACACAACATGGCGGGCGATTAGCGTGTGCGGCTCCTTCACATGACAAAGCGCAGGATCGGTTTATTTTTATAAAGCACTAGACCCCCGGCTGCCCAGTCATCAAAGAGGGGGAAAAAATAATCTGTATTAAAATGGAAACTATACAGGAACCTGTCGCCAGGAAAGAACTTTTTAGATTGCGGAATATTACAGATCCCCATCAAAGCTGAATCTACTGGATCCACACCACTAAAAAGAACCCGAACAACCCAGTAACATAGAGACTATACCAGTCCAGCATCAGATCAGAACCTCTACATTATTACACCACCGTTATCCTATATCAGATTGTTCTATCTATCTATCATCTATCCATCCATCTATCTATCTCTCTATCTATCTATCTATCTATCTATCTATCTATCTATCTATCTCATATCTCTCTATCTATCTATCTATCTATCTATCTATCTATCTCATATCTCTCTATCTATCTATCTCTCTATCTATCTATCTATCTATCTATCTATCTATCTATCTATCTCATATCTATCTATCTATCTATCTATCTATCTATCTATCTATCTATCTATCTATCTATCTATCTCATATCTATCTATCTATCTATCTATCTATCTATCTATCTATCTATCTATCTATCTATCTCATATCTATCTATCTCATATCTATCTATCTATCTCATATCTATCTATCTCATATCTATCTATCTATCTATCTATCTATCTATCTATCTATCTATCTATCTATCTATATATCCTCATATCTATCCTCATATCTATCTATCTATCTATCTATCTATCTATCTATCTATCTATCTATCTATCTATCTATCTATCTATCTATCTATCTATCTATCTATCTCATATCTATCTATCTCATATCTATCTATCTATCTATCTATCTATCTATCTATCTATCTATCTATCTATCTATCTATCTATCTATCTATCTATCTATCTATCTATCTATCACGGCCAGGCTCATAAACATTAATGCAAGCGGCCATGTGCATGGCCTGCGAATTGCACACCACTACGGTCGTGTGCATGAGGCCTAAGGCCATGTTCAAAAGTGGCGGGATTGGCACCGCTGGTTTGGCACTGCAGATCCTCGGCACTGTACAGTACAATACATGTGGATGGGATTTCCAAAAATGTTATTTGCAGAGTATAAAGTTAATGTTTATGAAAAGTGGAGCTCCCCTTTAAGGCAGAGTATCCAAGATTTGCGTGTTGAATGAAGAGCGCTGCTCTCCTTTATTATCTGCAGTCTGTGGCGGCGGTGATCTTGACAATGTGATTAATAAACTAACCATCAATTATATTATATTCCATTCTGACTGAGAGATTTACACAGACAAGAGCAATAATCAAATGTCAAGAAGTCTCCGAGGGTCAGAAATTATTAATCAGACGCAAAATGTCTTAACAACCGGTTGGTTTCCTACTTGAAGATGTTGGAATAAATCAGAACGTAACCGGAACATTACAGGAAAATCTGTGAATATCCTCGTGCATTTTAATATATACAAAATGTACAGATTTTGGAAGTACTTAAAGGGTATGTATACTTTTGCAGCTCTATTTTGTTTTTACTATAATTCAACAAAAAATGAAGCAAGTTTGTAAGTAGACTTGAATAAAATTTCCTTCCATTCGGTGGTTACAATTACTATTTCAGATCTATGTGTCTCCATGGTTACAGACTACAACCCAACCCTGTGTAGTCTGATCCCGCAGTCATGTATTATTCTCTTCCATATGTCTCTGATTCTATCATTTGCAGTTTAACAAGAATAGGCAGCAGATGGGATATTTTAGGGCTGGATCGAGGTTCTGCAGGATCAGACTACATAGGGTTTGTTTGTAGTCTGTAACCATGGAGACACATGGGTCTGCATAGGAACTGTAGACACAAAATGGTAGGAGATTTTCAATCGAGACTATTTATAAACTTGTTTCATTTTACATGCATTCGGCCAATGAACACAACATTTTTTGCAGAAGTATACGCAACATTTTTTGCAGAAGTATACGCAACATTTTTTGCAGAAGTATACGCAACATTTTTTGCAGAAGTATACGCAACATTTTTGGTCGTTGCAGATTTCCAGATGTGGACACCATTTTACTGACACCTGTAATTTTACACAATAAAAATTCCTGCCCTTTACGTCTTGCTGCCGAGCTCCTCATATGATGTTTTTTGGGCTCAGGGACTGGATGACTGGAGTTTGGTGCCAGATTTTCTCTGTCTTTTCAGTGGCGAGTTGTCGTTTTTGCTCATGGCAGCCGAATTACAGGGAAGGAAATTGACAGTGACAGGTACTTAGCTAGAGGTGAAGTTCCGACTGTTTTCTTTCGACTATTCATTCAATGGACTGAGAGCCAAAGACGTGACGCGGTGGGAAAACGTCAAAATGTAATCTGTGTTTCTAGATGATATTTCTGACAATGTTGGCGTCTAAATTGCGGTTTCCATCATGACTCAAGTCATTTAAAGTGAAATATGGAGTTTAACAGCGACTATTTTAAGGTAGAGCCCCGGAGGGATGGTCGGATTTCTATAGAGAAATATTTATAAGCAACTTATGAACATTTTATTCCACAGTGGAGAATCTCTCCTGAACATACTGACAGTTTATACAATGTGGTGTGTGGTGTGACAACCGGAGGAAGAAAATGTGACAAATTAATCAAATATCAAGTTAAAAAAAGTCCAAATATCTCTCCAGTCCATACAGCTCAACTGAAGACGGGAGGAGGGGGCATGACTGCAAAGGGATACATATCCACTACAACATGTAAATGTCACTTTATGACTCCGGATGAAGCACAGATTTCACTTCTTCTTTATCCATCGAGGAGTTTACTGCTGTGCTTCACATGAGCTACCTGGAAGAATGGGGACAGGAAAGTGCAATAAGGCTATAACTACTATAATACTGCCCCCTATGTACAAGAATATAACTACTATAATACTGCCCCCTATGTACAAGAATATAACTACTATAATACTGCGCCTATATACAAGAATATAACTACTATAACACTGCCCCATATATACAAGAATATAACTACTATAATACTGCTCCTATATACAAGAATATAACTACTATAATACTGCCCCCTATATACAAGAATACAACTACTATAATACTGCCCCCTATATACAAGAATATAACTACTATTATACTGCCCCCTATATACAAGAATATAACTACTATAATACTGCCCACTATATACAAGAATATAACTACTATAATACTGCCCCCTATGTACAAGAATATAACTACTATAATACTGCCCCTATATAAAAGAATATAACTACTATAATACTGTCCCATATATACAAGAATATAACTACTATAATACTGCCTCTATATACAAGAATATAACTACTATAATACTACCCCTATATACAAGAATATAATTACTATAATACTGCCCCTATATACAAGAATATAACTACTATAATACTGCCCCCTATATACAAGATTATAACTACTATAATACTGCCCCCTATAAGCAAGAATATATCTACTATAATACTGCACCCTATATACAAGAATATAACTACTATAATACTGCCCCCTATGTACAAGAATATAACTACTATAATACTACTCCCTATATACAAGAATATAACTACTATAATACTGCCTCCTATATACCAGAATATAACTACTATAATACTGCCCCTATATACAAGAATATAACTACTATAATACTGCCCCTATATACAAGAATATAACTACTATAATACTGCCCCTATATACAAGAATATAACTACTATAATACTGCCCCTATATACAAGAATATAACTACTATAATACTGCCCCTATATACAAGAATATAACTACTACAATACTGCTCCATATATACAAGAATATAACTACTATAATACTGCTCCTATATACAAGAATATAACTACCATAATACTGCCCCCTATATACAAGAATATAACTACTATAATACTGCTCCTATATACAAGAATATAACTACTATAATACTGCGCCTATATACAAGAATATAACTACTATAACACTGCCCCATATATACAAGAATATAACTACTATAATACTGCTCCTATATACAAGAATATAACTACTATAATACTGCCCCCTATATACAAGAATATAACTACTATTATACTGCCCCCTATATACAAGAATATAACTACTATAATACTGCCCCCTATGTACAAGAATATAACTACTATAATACTGCCCCTATATAAAAGAATATAACTACTATAATACTGCCTCTATATACAAGAATATAACTACTATAATACTACCCCTATATACAAGAATATAACTACTATAATACTGCCCCTATATACAAGAATATAACTACTATAATACTGCCCCCTATATACAAGATTATAACTACTATAATACTGCCCCCTATAAGCAAGAATATATCTACTATAATACTGCACCCTATATACAAGAATATAACTACTATAATACTGCCCCCTATGTACAAGAATATAACTACTATAATACTACTCCCTATATACAAGAATATAACTACTATAATACTGCCTCCTATATACCAGAATCTAACTACTATAATACTGCCCCTATATACAAGAATATAACTACTATAATACTGCCCCTATATACAAGAATATAACTACTATAATACTGCCCCTATATACAAGAATATAACTACTATAATACTGCCCCTATATACAAGAATATAACTACTATAATACTGCCCCTATATACAAGAATATAACTACTATAATACTGCCCCTATATACAAGAATATAACTACTATAATACTGCCCCCTATATACAAGATTATAACTACTATAATACTGCCCCCTATAAGCAAGAATATATCTACTATAATACTGCCCCTATATACAAGAATATAACTACTATAATACTGCCCCCTATATACAAGATTATAACTACTATAATACTGCCCCCTATAAGCAAGAATATATCTACTATAATACTGCACCCTATATACAAGAATATAACTACTATAATACTGCCCCCTATGTACAAGAATATAACTACTATAATACTACTCCCTATATACAAGAATATAACTACTATAATACTGCCTCCTATATACCAGAATATAACTACTATAATACTGCCCCTATATACAAGAATATAACTACTATAATACTGCCCCTATATACAAGAATATAACTACTATAATACTGCCCCTATATACAAGAATATAACTACTATAATACTGCCCCTATATACAAGAATATAACTACTATAATACTGCCCCTATATACAAGAATATAACTACTATAATACTGCCCCTATATACAAGAATATAACTACTATAATACTGCCCCCTATATACAAGATTATAACTACTATAATACTGCCCCCTATAAGCAAGAATATATCTACTATAATACTGCACCCTATATACAAGAATATAACTACTATAATACTACTCCCTATATACAAGAATATAACTACTATAATACTGCCCCCTATAAGCAAGAATATATCTACTATAAGGGCATGACCACACGTGGCGGATTTCCTCCGCAACTGTCCGCATCAATGCCGCACAGAATCTGCGTTGCAGATTCTGCTGCGGATCTGCACAAAATGTGCAGTACATTGATGCGGACTAGCTGCTGCGGACTGCGGGAAAAGTGCTTCCCTTCTCTCTATCAGTGCAGGATAGAGAGAAGGGACAGCACTTTCCCTAGTGAAAGTAAAAGAATTTCATACTTACCGGCCGTTGTCTTGGTGACGCGTCCCTCTTTCGGCATCCAGCCCGACCTCCCTGGATGACGCGGCAGTCCATGTGACCGCTGCAGCCTGTGATTGGCCTGTGATTGGCTGCAGCCGTCACTTACACTGAAACGTCATCCTGGGAGGCCGGACTGGAGACAGACGCAGGGAGTTCTCGGTAAGTATGAACTTATATGTTTTTTTACAGATACATGTATATTGAGATCGGTAGTCACTGTCCCGGGTGCAGAAACAGTTACTGCCGATCGCTTAACTCTTTCAGCACCCTGGACAGTGACTATTTACAGACGTCTCCTAGCAACGCTCCCGTCATTACGGGAGCCCCATTGACTTCCTCAGTCTGGCTGTAGACCTAGAAATACATAGGTCCAGCCAGAATGAAGAAATGTCATGGTAGTAAAACCAATACGCTCCGCAGCACACATAATATCTGCGGACTTCATTGCGGAATTTTGACTCTCCATTGAAGTCAATGGAGAAATTCCGCCATGAGTCCGCCACTGCTCCGCAACAGACAGAGCATGCTGCGGACACCAAATTCCGCTCCGCAGCCTATGCTCCGCAGCGGAATTTTACGCCTCGTCTAAACGAACACTGCTAAATTAAAGTGTAAGTCAATGGACAAACGGCACCGCTGCGGATTAACGCTGCGGAGTGTCCGCAGCGGAATTTAAGTGAAATTCCGCCACGTGTGAACCCGCCCTTATACTGCCCCCTATGTACAAGAATATAACTACTATAATACTACTCCCTATATACAAGAATATAACTACTATAATACTGCCTCCTATATACCAGAATATAACTACTATAATACTGCCCCTATATACAAGAATATAACTACTATAATACTACCTCCTATATACAAGAATATAACTACTATAATACTGCTCCTATATATAAGAATATAACTACTATAATACTGCCCCTATATACAAGAATATAACTAATATTATACTGCTCCTATGTACATGAATATAACTACTATAATACTGCCCCTATATACAAGAATATAACTACTATAATACTGCTCCTATGTACAAGAATATAACTACTATAATACTGCCCCCTATATACAAGAATATAACTACTATAATACTGCTCCTATATACAAGAATATAACTACTATAATACTGCTCCGATATACAAGAATATAACTACTATAATACTGCTCCTATATACAAGAATATAACTACTATAATACTGCCCCCTATATACAAGAATATAACTAATATAATACTTCTCCTATATACAAGAATATAACTACTATAATACTGCCTCCTATATACAAGAATATAACTACTATAATACTGCCCCCTATATACAAGAATATAACTAATATAATACTGCTCCTATATATAAGAATATAACTACTATAATACTGCCCCCTACATACAAGAATATAACTACTATAATTATCTTTTTTATTTGAAAACTTGCAACAAATTATGACAATACCTTTGCAATACACTCATAACAGATAAAGAAAATAAACGTATGTCTCTCAATAACATCACAATCATTAAACAAACCATAATATATGAATATTGCGCCAGTATAGATTGTTTCAACTATTTTTCATGATATTATTCTAGACCGTATTACAGGAGAGTTCTTCTTTATTGGTGACCGGGCAGCATCGCGCACACCACAGATGGGACACGGTCACCACATTTTTGGCATATAGTGAACCTCTATGATATAAACGGAGTTCGGGCTAGAAGTCTCTATACAGCAACTGAGATTTTCACTGTCCCAATAGATGTGGTGACTGCAGGGACAGGGACACAGCAGGGACATTACTCTGTAGATAAGTCTCTTGTATAAAGATGACATTGGTTTTGTCGTCAGACAGACGCTGGAATATCGCCCGCCGCCTGCTCCTATTCTTCACACTGTTCACATTGATGGAGGTGATTTTCAGCATCATCCTGGTTACATGTCTTTCCTACTTTTTTTTCTTCTTCCACTGCTATGTCCTGTAACACCCCATCTTTTGGTGGACATTGGGGGGTCAGCATCTTCATCCTGAGGTTCGTCATCTGGGATGTGTGAGGAGACTTGCTCCATCTCTGCTTCTTCTTCCTGGTCATCTTCTCCCAGCGCACAGTAACGTCCCCCAGTTATCGCCAGCACTGGAGACTCCGGTGATTTCTTTGCAGCAGTGATTTTTTTCCTAGAAGAATCATCTATTTTACTTCTCCTTTTAACCGCCTGAAATCCCTCCTCATCGATACTGGTCGCTGCGGCTGGATCAGCTGGTTTTTTACTAGTCGCTGCGGCTGGATCAGCTGGTTTCTTACTGGTCGCTGCGGCTGGCCCCGCTGGTTTTTTACTGGTCGCTGCGGCTGGATCAGCTGGTTCCTTACTGGTGTTGGGCAGATGTTTAGATGTTTTGGTGACAGAGTGACTGGATATTTTACTTTTAGCATGACCTCTATTTTCAGTGGCTGGTGACACTTGTGCAGCATCCACAGATGGGACATTCGTCTCTGGAGCACGATCTCTGGTACTTTGGCTCACATCCTCGCTGGGACTTCCAGGTTCTGGGGTCATATCTACACATATGGAGACATCCTCCTGCTCTTCCTCCATGGCTTCTTTAAAGGTCTCCTCCTTATTATGTTCTGCATGCGGACACTCCCGGAATGTATGTCCAGGTCCTAAGCACAGGTTACAGATGACAGGTCCTGTACAATCATCCTTCACATGCCCAAACTGACCACATAGTGAGCACTTAATACGGGAACAGTTGAATGCCAGGTGTCTGCCCCCACATCTATGGCACAGTCGCGGTTGACCAGGGTAGTAACATACGCCTCTCTCCGAGCCCAGGTAGAAGGAGTGCGGCAGATGTCTGGTCACTCCATTCTCCTGAACCAGCTGGATCTTGACAGAATATCCTCCATTCCAGATCTCCTCCTCATCATAGATCTTTGTTGGCAGTCTCTTCACCTCACAATATCTGCTCAACCAGTGCTGCAAATCTGCCAGGGCCACCACCTCAGACTGGAACAGGACGGTGGCGGTGACTACCTGGGGTTTAGTCAGCTGGATGACATGTAGATGCTCCCACATCGCGTGCTCCTTTGTATCGTTATAAATACTCCAGAATAAGTCTAGACTATATTGCAGCTTGAAACTGATGTCATAATTCCTGCTGGAGGGAACGTGGATCAGAGCGAACACCTCAGAAGCTTTAAACTTCATAAACTCTTTCAACAAAACTTTCCCAATGTAGAGTCTGGAGGGGAGGTTTTCCTCTGGTCCTGAGTACCTGATTCTGACCGCGTTCCTCCTCTGAGGTGTGGGGTTAGTCGGTCTTGTGACGCTGGAGAACAGTCTCCTGTACTGAGGTCTGTCAGCAGGTGGGTCAGGACTGGACCTCTCCTCAGCTGATTGTACTGCAGATCCTCCTGTGTCTGCTCCTGATCGCTGTGTAACCTGCACTCCATTCACTGACCCTGCGGACGGCTGAACCTCCAGAACAGGGTCTGCAATGTCCGCCTCAGCCTGTGCCACTGGTTCATCCGATATCAGACTGTCAATCACCGCGCTGAGCGAGGTCTCACTTATAATATCAGGACATGAGGCACTTTCTTGCTCACTCCCAGGAGTGCCACTCGCATTCACTTCATCAGTACTGCACATAGAGTCTACTGCAGTTAACCCCTCGTCAGCTGGCACACATTTCTCTGCAGCTTTAGCAGCATTTGTGTTGGCTGATTGCACAGACCCCACACATGATGAGAGATGTGATCCTCCAGCCACTGCACGCTCATATCTTCCAGGGTTTCCCTGCTCCACAATATTATACACAGTCTTATAGTCAGTGTCTTTTTTTGCAATGATATTTTTTCTCTTCACAGTTTGGGCTCTGGTCTCCCTTTTGTTCTCAATTGCCCAGTTCTTTATTTTGGGTACTGTGCATGATTCTTTCTGCAATTTCTCCTTCAATATAACCAGCTCACGTGTGCAAACATCCAGACACTCACATTTCATCAGCTTTGCCTTTGGATCAGTCTCTTGGTTAATTTCAGTTCTCAATTTGCGAACTTGCATTTCCATTTTAAAGATATTTTTCTTTGTCATTTTTGTGCACAATTCACCAACATCATGAGATTCAGTTGACTCACCAGCCACCATTTCCAGATCATCACCTCCACCATCTCCATGCTGCAGGCCAAACTCCAGACTCTGGGCTTTCCCAGGATCATCAGCCCAGGACCCCTCCCCTCCACCTGGGTCAGAAGCCATGCATAGTCCTAACAGGGAGCTCACAAGCACACGTCTATCCTCTCCTATGGACAAGAATCTAACTACTATAATACTGCCCCTATATACAAGAATATAACTACTATAATACTGCTCCTATATACAAGAATATAACCACTATAATACTGCCCCCTATATACAAGAATATAACTAATATAATACTGCTCCCTATATACAAGAATATAACTACTACAATACTGCTCCTATATACAAGAATATAACTACTACAATACTGCTCCATATATAAAAGAATATAACTACTATAATACTGCTCCTATATACAAGAATATAACTACCATAATACTGCCCCCTATATACAAGAATATAACTACTATAATACTGCTATATACAAGAATATAACTACTATAATACTGCCTCTATATACAAGAATATAACTACTATAATACTGCCTCCTATATACAAGAATATAACTACTATAATACTGCCCCTATATATAAGAATATAACTATTATAATACTGCCCCTATATACAAGAATATAACTAATATAATACTGCTCCTATGTACATGAATATAACTACTATAATACTGCCCCTATATACAAGAATATAACTACTATAATACTGCTCCTATGTACAAGAATATAACTACTATAATACTGCCCCTATATACAAGAATATAACTACTATAATACTGCCCCCTATATACAAGAATATAACTACTATAATACTGCCCCCTATATACAAGAATATAACTACTATAATACTGCCCCTATATACAAGAATATAACTACTATAATACTGCCCCTATATACAAGAATATAACTACTATAATACTGCTCCTATATACAAGAATATAACCACTATAATACTGCCCCCTATATACAAGAATATAACTAATATAATACTGCTCCTTATATAAAAGAATATAACTACTACAATAATGCTCCTGTATACAAGAATATAACTACTATAATACTGCCCTTATATACAAGAATATAACTACTATAATACTGCCCCCTATATCCAAGAATATAACTACTATAATACTTCCCCCTATATCCAAGAATATAACTACTATAATACTGCCCCCTATATCCAAGAATATAACTACTATAATACTGCCCCCTATATACAAGAATATAACTACTATAATACTGCCTCCTATATACAAGAATATAACTACTATAATACTGCTCCTATATACAAGAATATAACTACTATAATACTGCTCCTATATACAAGAATATAACTACTATAATACTGCCCCTATATACAAGAATATAACTACTATAATACTGCTCCTATATACAAGAATATAACTACTATAATACTGCCCCTATATACAAGAATATAACTACTATAATACTGCCCCCTATATACAAGAATATAACCAATATAATACTGCTCTCTATAAACAAGAATATAACTACTATAAGGGCGGGTTCACACATGGCGGAATTTCACTTAAACTCCGCTGCGGACACTCCGCAGCGTTAATCCGCAGCGGAGCCGTTTCTCCATTGACTTTCACTTTAATTTAGCAGTGTTCGTTTACACGATGCGTACAATTCCGCTGCGGAGCATAGGCTGCGGAGCGGAATTTGGTGTCCGCAGCATGCTCTGTCTGTTGCGGACCAGTGGCGGACTCATGGCGGAATTTCTCCATTGACTTCAATGGAGATTCAAAGTTCCGCAATGAAGTCCGCAGCTGTCATGCACATGTCATGTGTGCTGCGGATGCGTCTTGCTTTTTTAACTTGACATTTCTTCATTCTGGCTGGACCTATGTATTTCTAGGTCTACAGCCAGACTGAGGAAGTCAATGGGGCTCCCGTAATGACGGGAGCGTTGCTAGGAGACGTCTGTAAATAGTCACTGTCCAGGGTGCTGAAAGAGTTAAGCGATCGGCAGTAACTGTTTCTGCACCCGGGACAGTGACTACCGATCCCAATATACATGTATCTGTAAAAAAAAATGAAGTTCATACTTACCGAGAACTCCCTGCTTCTGTCTCCAGTCCGGCCTCCCAGGATGACGTTTCAGTCTAAGTGACGGCTGCAGCCAATCACAGGCCAATAACAGGCTGCAGCGGTCACATGGACTGGCGCGTCATCCAGTGAGGTCGGGCTGGATGCCGAAAGAGGGACGCGTCACCAAGACAACGGCCGGTAAGTATGAAATTCGTTTACTTTCACTAGGGAAAGTGCTGTCCCTTCTCTCTATTCTGCACTGATAGGGAGAAGGGAAGCACTTTTCCCGCAGTCCGCAGCAGCTAGTCCGCATCAATGTACTGCACATTTTGTGCAGATCCGCAGCAGAATCTGCAACGCAGATTCTGTGCGGCATGGATGCGGACAGTTGCGGAGGAATTCCGCCATGTGTGGTCATGCCCTAATACTGCCCCTTATATACAAGAATATAACTGCTATAATACTGCCCCCTATATACAAGAATATAACTACTATAATACTGCTCCTATATACAAGAATATAAATACTATAATACTGCCTCTATATACAAGAATATAACTACTATAATACTACCCCTATATACAAGAATATAACTACTATAATACTGCCCCTATATACAAGAATATAACTACTATAATACTGCCCCCTATATACAAGATTATAACTACTATAATACTGCCCCCTATAAGCAAGAATATATCTACTATAATACTGCACCCTATATACAAGAATATAACTACTATAATACTGCCCCCTATGTACAAGAATATAATTACTATAATACTGCTCCTATATACAAGAATATAACTACTATAATACTGCCCCTATATACAAGAATATAACTACTATAATACTGCCCCTATATACAAGAATATAACTACTATAATACTGCCCCTATATACAAGAATATAACTACTATAATACTGCCCCTATATACAAGAATATAACTACTACAATACTGCTCCATATATACAAGAATATAACTACTATAATACTGCTCCTATATATAAGAATATAACTACTATAATACTGCGCCTATATACAAGAATATAACTACTATAACACTGCCCCATATATACAAGAATATAACTACTATAATACTGCTCCTATATACAAGAATATAACTACTATAATACTGCCCCCTATATACAAGAATATAACTACTATTATACTGCCCCCTATATACAACAATATAACTACTATAATACTGCCCACTATATACAAGAATATACCTACTATAATACTGCCCCCTATATACAAGAATATAACTACTATAATACTGCCCCCTATGTACAAGAATATAACTACTATAATACTGCCCCTATATAAAAGAATATAACTACTATAATACTGTCCCATATATACAAGAATATAACTACTATAATACTGCCTCTATATACAAGAATATAACTACTATAATACTACCCCTATATACAAGAATATAACTACTATAATACTGCCCCTATATACAAGAATATAACTACTATAATACTGCCCCCTATATACAAGAATATAACCAATATAATACTGCTCTCTGTAAACAAGAATATAACTACTATAATACTGCCCCTTATATACAAGAATATAACTACTATAATACTGCCCCTATATACAGGAATATAACTACTATAATACTGCCCCCTATATACAAGAATATAATTACTATAATACTGCTCCTATATACAAGAATATAACTACTATAATACTGCTCCTATATACAAGAATATAACTACTATAATACTGCCCCTATATACAAGAATATAACTACTATAATACTGCTCCTATATACAAGAATATAACTACTATAATACTGCCCCTATATACAAGAATATAACTACTATAATACTGCCCCCTATATACCAGAATATAACCAATATAATACTGCTCTCTATAGACAAGAATATAACTACTATAATACTGCCCCTTATATACAAGAATATAACTACTATAATACTGCCCCTATATACAGGAATATAACTACTATAATACTATCCCCTATATACAAGAATATAATTACTATAATACTGCTCCTATATACAAGAATATAACTACTATAATACTGCCCCTATATACAAGAATATAACTACTATAATACTGCCCCCTATATACAAGAATATATCTACTATAATACTGCCTCCTAGATACAAGAATATAACTACTATAATACTGCCCCCTATATACAAGAATATAACTGCTATAATACTGCTCCTATATACAAGAATATAACTACTATAATACTGCCCCCTATATACAAGAATATAACTACTCTAATACTGCCTCCTAGATACAAGAATATAACTACTATAATACTGCCCCCTATATACAAGAATATAACTACTATAATACTGCCCCTATATACAAGAATAGAACTACTATAATACTGCTCCTATATACAAGAATATAACTACTATAATACTGCCCCCTATATACAAGAATATAACTACTATAATACTGCCCCTATATACAAGAATATAACTACTATAATACTGCCCCTATATACAAGAATATAACTACTATAATACTGCTCCTATGTACAAGAATATAACTACTATAATACTGCCCCTATATACAAGAATAGAACTACTATAATACTGCTCCTATATACAAGAATATAACTACTATAATACTGCCCCCTATATACAAGAATATAACTACTATAATACTGCCCCTATATACAAGAATATAACTACTATAATACTGCCCCTATATACAAGAATATAACTACTATAAGGCTGGGTTCACACGTGGCGGAATTTCACTTGAATTCCGCTGCGGACACTCCGCAGCGTTAATCCGCAGCGGAGCCGTTTCTCCATTGACTTCCACTTAAATTTAGAAGTGTTCGTTTAGACGATCCGTAAAATTCCGCTGCGGAGCATAGGCTGCGGAGCGGAATTTGGTGTCCGCAGCATGCTCTGTCTGTTGCGGAGCAGTGGCGGACTGGTTGCGGACTCATGGCGGAATTTCTCCATTGACTTTAATGGAGATTCTAAATTCCGCAATGAAGTCCGCAGCTGTCATGCACATGTTATGTGTGCTGCGGATGCGTCTTGCTTTTTTAACATGACATTTCTTCATTCTGGCTGGACCTATGTATTTCTAGGTCTACTGCCAGACTGAGGAAGTCAATGGGGCTCCCGGAATTACGTGAGCGTTGCTAGGAGACGTCAGTAAATAGTCACTGTCCAGGGTGCTGAAAGAGTTAAGCGATCGGCAGTAACTGTTTCTGCACCCTGGACAGTGACTACCGATCCCAATATACATCAACCTGTACAAAAATAGAAGTTCCTACTTATCGAGAACTCCCTGCTTCTGTCTCCAGTCCGGCTTCCCAGGATGACGTTTCAGTCTAAGTGACGGCTGCAGCCAATCACAGGCTGCAGCGGTCACATGGACTGCCGCGTCATCCAGGGAGCTCGGGCTGGATGCCGAAAGAGGGACGCGTCACCAAGACAACGGCCGATAAGTATGAAATGCGTTTATTTTCACTAGGGAAAGTGCTGTCCCTTCTCTCTATCCTGCACTGATAGAGAGAAGGGAAGCACTTTTACCGCAGTCCGCAGCAGCTAGTCCGCATCAATTTACTGCACATTTTGGGCAGATCCGCAGCCGTAATCGGCAACCCGGATTAGGTGCGGCATTGATGCGGACAGCTGCGGAGGAAATCCGCCACGTGGGGGCATGCCCTAATACTGCTCCTATATACAAGAATATAACTACTATAATACTGCTCCTATATACAAGAATATAACTACTATAATACTGCCCCCTATATACAAGAATATAACTACTATAATACTGCTCCTATATACAAGAATATAACTACTATAATACTGCCCCTATATACAAGAACATATCTACTATAATACTGCCCCCCCCCATATACAAGAATATAACTACTATAATACTGGCCCTATATACAAGAATATAACTACTATAATACTGCTCCTATATACAAGAATATAACTACTATAATACTGCCCCTATATACAAGAACATATCTACTATAATACTGCCCCCCATATACAAGAATATAACTACTATAATACTGCTCCTATGTACAAGAATATAACTACTATAATACTGCCCCTTATATACAAGAATATAACTACTATAATACTGCTCCTATATACAAGAATATAACTACTATAATACTGCTCCTATATACAAGAATATAACTACTATAATACTGCCCCCTATATACAAGAATATAACTACTATAATACTGCTCCTATATACAAGAATATAACTACTATAATACTGCTCCTATATACAAGAATATAACTACTATAATACTGCCCCTATATACAAGAATATAACTACTATAATACTGCACCCTATATACAAGAATATAACTACTATAATACTGCTCCTATATACAAGAATATAACTACTATAATACTGCCCCTATATACAAGATTATAACTACTATAATACTGCCCCTATATACAAGAATATAACTACTATAATACTGCCCCCTATATACAAGAATATAACTACTATAATACTGCCCCTATATACAAGAATATAACTACTATAATACTGCCCCTATATACAAGAATATAACTACTATAATACTGCTCCTATATACAAGAATATAACTACTATAATACTGCCCCTATATACAAGAATATAACTACTATAATACTGCCCCCTATATACAAGAATATAACTACTATAATACTGCCCCTATATACAAGAATATAACTACTATAATACTGCCCCCTATTAACAAAACTGAAGAGGTATGAATGTGTTTATACCTGAAGCTGACCTAGAATTGCTGTGTGAAATGTGTGGATTTTTGTCATAGGTTTTGTATGATTTCTTTCCATTTTGTATGTTACTATGTGACAATATAGGTTTCTCCGCATTCGATTTACAGAGTTCGGGGTCATATTAATAAAACATTGTTTTCATGTGAAAATGTCATTATTCTTATGTTTTATTGAACAGAAATGTTTTTCATTTTACATAAAAAATTTGTTCTGTCCTCAGTGGGAGCTTCACATGTTGATGTGCATTTATGTGAATGTTTTCTGTCTGAATAAAAAATGACATTAAAAACAGGAGAAAAGATAATTTCACTGCTAAATGTAGAAAGAAAAAAATCATAACTATCTTAAAATAATTCTTGGAAAGTATAAGATTGCAAATTTCCTATTAAGAAACAACATTTACTAGGGTCTTGTGTTCTGCCGCTGGCACCAATTGTAGGACTTCAATAACATTTGAAAGAAAGGTTCTGTTTTTTTTTTTAGAAACAGCACCATCTTTGGCAATGTCTGGTATTGCAGCTCATCCAGTAAATTCAAAGTCAAACACAAGCTTCTGGTGGAAAAAAAACATCTCTTAAAAAAAACAAAAAAAAACCCCTCTCTTAAAGAGGCTCTGTCACCAGATTCTCAAATCCCTATCTCCTATTGCATGTGATCGGCGCTGCAATGTAGAGAACAGTAACGGTAACTTTGGCCAAGTTATGAGCTATTTTATATATATGCAAATGAGCCTTTCTAATGGACAACTGGGCGTGTATTGTGTTTGTAACATCTGGGCGTGTTTACTTGTTTTACTAGCTGGGCGTTGTGGAGAGAAGTGTATGATGCTGACTTCCATTTTTTTTTTCATCTCTGTATGTGTCGATTAACGACACATACAGACATGGAATACGACACATACGGGACCCGTTCCATTCACTATGCTTTACGCCGTCTGTGTGGGAACGGCGCATGCGCCGCTCCCACACAGTCCAAATGGAAGGTCTTCGGCCGAGTGACGTCCGGCGCCATTTTCTAGTGGACCGGAAGCCGCGGCCGGACAGTAAGATTACTACTTCCGGTCGCGGCTTCCGGACATGTGTTCTAATGCAAGCACTAGGAGCAGACGGAGCGGACGGACCGGAGGGAGCGGCGGCGGCAGGAGCAGGTAAGTTATTTCTGTGTATGTACGTGTTTTAGTGTTTGATTACTACTGTATCTAAGCCTACTACACTGTGTTCGCTCAAAAAATGGCGGCACACAGTGTAGGAGGTTTGAACGTTCAATCCCCTCCTTTCTCCCGGCACTAGCCAGGATAAAGGAGGGGGGATTGTTTGAGGACGCTAGAGCGAGTGTGTCGTCTCAAATTTTGCAGCATAAAGCAATGTGGTTGCTTTACCACATGCCAATGCTGCAATTTTGGCAATTGCTCCATCTAGTGACCAGCACTGGGAAATGTTATAAATTAGAATCTAATTTATAATATTTCATGACTCGTGAAAAAATTAAAAAAATTAGAACAATGTTTAATCATTTATACACTAAGGCTGGGTTCACACGACCACATTAACGTCCGTAATGGACGGACGTATTTCGGCCGGAGTCCCTGCCTCTCTGCAGGACAACTGTCCCGTACTGTAATCATGTTTTCAGTACGGGAGAGTAGTTCCACGGAGAGGCAGGGACTCCTAGCATCGTACATAAGTATGATGCTAGGAGCCCGGCTCCCTGCACTGAGTTCGGTCCGGGACTTCCGGCCGAAATACGTCCGTCCATTACGGACGTTAATGTGGTCGTGTGAACCCAGCCTAACTGTTTAACTAAAAAAAAAAAAAAGTAATTTTGAGGCAGATAATGTCCTGCCTGCAAATTCTTGCTACGATTTTCGTGGGGTTTTTGGCCCGTGGCAATAATGCAGCGATAAGCTCTTTTTCTGCCTCCCATTGATTTCAATGAGAGGCCAGAGGCGGGAGTGCGGCAAGAAAGAGCCAAAAAAAACACCTTTTAAAAAAGATGCCTCCACCTCCTATTGAAATCAATGGGATGCAGTTTCGAACTTTTTCTGCCGCTAATTCTGATGCGGTTTCGATGTCAAAATCAGCGTAAAAAAACTCAGTGTGACTGGGCCTTATAATATGCATTGGTACATGGGTACTTTTTATCAGTGGAGTACCTGCAATAGTAAGATTGCTTGTTCACCCAAACTTACTTAATTTTTCAGCTAATTGATCAGAATGAGCGTCGTATGTGTGGACAGGAGGAATCACACTATTTCTGACCATTATATGACTTGTTTTATACATTTGTTAGCAGTTTTTCCCTCTTCAGGCTCAATCTCGAATTCTCCATTTTCCCTGTGCTAGTGGGTAGAGCCTAGCTGCTATCATATCTCTATACCCTGCACACATACAAGAGAAGTGTCCTGCTCTGCTATCTCTATCACATATCTAGAAGCTGCAGCAGTATGGAGGAGGTTATACAGCAGTAATGAGTAGTGTAGCTGAGAACCCAGCACTGGGGTGACATAGCAACCCTACCATCACGTCCGTGTGTCTTTCTCACTCTGCTCCTGCTTCCTCCTCCTGCTCCCTCCTCTCCTCTCCATAGACTTTTATGGACAACATCTCTGTGTCTCTTTCTCTAACTGCTCCATCCTGCAGCTCCACCCTCCCCCCTCTGATAGACTTGTATGGGCAGTGCCTGGGTCTCTCTGCTCCCTTCTCCTGCTTCCTCCTCCTCTCTCCATAGCCTTCTATGGGCAACATGTCTGTGTCTGTTTTTCTACCTGCTCCACCCTCCCCTCTACATAGACTTGTATGGACAGGGTCTGTCTCTCTGCTCCCTTCTCTTGCTCCCCGTCCCCTCTTCATAGACTTCTATGGGCAGCATGTATATGTCTCTTTCACTCTCTGCTCCCTCCCCTTCTCCCCTCCCCTCTCCATAGACTTGTATAGGCAGGCAGTAAAGAGACACCCCCCACTTTCTGCAGCCCGGAAATTCTGCTTTGTAGAAAGGAACGGATTTTCAGGTGACAACAGGAGGGGGGGGGGGGCAGCAGATTACAGGAAGGGAGACACCTAGTGGCGGTAACTTCATACAGAATTTGCATGAATAAAACAATTACATTTTAATAGTAAGTAAATTACAAAGTTAATATAAAAGGTATTCTATGATATAAATAACATATATAAGATTTAAAGACATGGAGAGAGAAGAAGGGAAGGAAAGAGCAGGGACAAATCTTTGTATATTTGCATGTAGGCTGGATGACCGGGTGACTAAAATGAGTATTGTTGCAACTACCTGTCCCAAGTTATAGAAGTAAACGCTGCTCTGGAGCACAAACTGCTGCTCTGAAAATAGAAATGCTGCATGCACTAAGAGAACAGGAATATTTAGGAACCTAGTCAGAAAAGGAAAAGGTCAAGGAGGACAGAGTTCAATCTGATCCAGAATTTACAGGAAAGTTATTATTTCTTGTAGTTTGCAACGGCTGGAGAGAAACAAGTTGGAGACCACTGGTATAGAAGAACATTTGCCGTGTATGCCTGCCTAGACCAGCAGGAGGCAGCAAAGAGGAAATCCAAAATAATCATAAAGCAGAGACATTGCTGTTACAACTCTGACTGTCAAAATTCTGACTGTGCCAGGAATATCTAGTGAAGGGAAACAATTTGAGCTGTGGATTTGGGAACATAGATAATTCTGGGTCTTTGGCTTTTCTCATTCAGTGACTAATATCATATTTTTTGTGATCCAGAGAAGTGTTCAGAGCAGTTGTCACTTCCCTTCACCCACTCCTCTTGGCCCCTCTTCCGAATCTCTTTCCTGTCCTAACCCCCCACCCCCCCATTGCCCGGCCGCCAGGGCACTGCTTATTAACCCCTTTCCTGCGCCAGATAGACCACCAGAAATCTGCTAATTAACCCTTACCAAGTTCTCCAGAAATTTGACTTTTAACCTCTTTCCTGCCATTAACCACCAGGTTTCTGCCCCAGTAACCCTCACTGCCCTAGACCACCAGGGATTTGAACATTAGCCTCTTTCCTTCCCTAGATAGACCACCAAGGATCTGCTTTTTAACCATTTCCCTTCCCTAGTCCACCAGAAATCTGACCATTAACCCGTTTAATGCCCTAAACCACCAATGATGTGCTCCAATAACTCTTACTGCCCTAGATTACACATTAGATCTGCACATTAACCCCTTATCTGCCATAGACAGGATCCACCTATTAACACCTTTACCGCCCTAGACCACCAAGAATTTACCCATTAACCCCATTTATTGCCCTAGACCATCGAATATTTGCCCATTAAAACCATTTTTCTACCATAGATACGTGTTTCTCAACCTTTGGTATCCAAAGGTACGCACTACGAGTCCAAGGGGTATGTAGAGGGCACCTAGAACCCTTTAAAGGGGTTGTGCCAAGATCAACATTGATCACCTTTGCACAGGGTCCTGAGCTCACTCTACGACTGCAGTAAAGAGAACTTTGAATGGAGCGGCGGTCCAGCATTTCCGTCAGGACTATATACATTGGATGGAGCGGCTCGTTCTAGTGATTGGTGGGGGTCCTGTGGATAGGTAACACATGTTGATCTTGGGAGAACCTCGTTAAGCAGTCAAGATAAATATGATGTTGTCCAAAAAAATCATTTAGTCGAGATACAAGTCGGCTGGGAACAGAAGGAAAGGGAACAGCCATGGGATCCTCATTCTAAGGCACTTGCTTCCCGTTTTGCTCTCCATCAATACCGATCCCTCAGTTGCGGAGCGCTGTATACAGCAGCACAGGGAGCTGTAGGTGCACAGGAGACAGATACGACAGCTGACACCAACTGCTGTTTGTGCAAATGATCATCTTAAAGGCTGCACATTTCCTCTATCTGGCCCTTGTCTTCAGATTTATAGGGGTGACATCTGGAGAAGACATCATTGTCACTAAGCGTGCCCCGACACCGACAAATCTCCTGCGCTGACAACAGAACAGTGCACTCAGCGGGGAAGCATTATGGAAATCCTGCAAAATTCAATAACATCCATCTCCTTTACTGTCCCCTGTGAATGGAGACAAGCGGCATCAGTGTCCTCTGCTGAAGATTTCTCTTCCTTTGCTGTCTATTCAGACCATATGACCTAATCTCTAAGGATAACAGGGGTTGATGTAGAACGTCTTACACTAAGAACATTAGGTCTCCTGATTTAAGATAGCTGTAAATATTGATTGTGAAAGGGGTTCTCAGTTTTGGACAATCCATTTTTGTCAGAAAGCTCGTCCAATGATAAGATGATCACAGGGGTTTACACTGTTGGGACCCTTGTGGTCAGCTATCAATTAAAGGAAGTGTTCAGTTTTCCTGCAGCGACCCCACTGGAAAAATGAAGCATTGCATGGTGTCAATTAAAATCAATGGACTGACAGTGTAAAGTGAGTATGTGTCGGGTCCTCCAGAGAGAGAGAGTGGCGCTCTTTGTAGGCACTCTCTGCTCCACCTAATTGATGGAGGCTCCAAATCAGGGACCCTTCCTTGCAAATATAAAAACAATTAAAGCATACCAATCCCTCCATGCATGTTGAGCGGGCGCTACTTCCTGGAGTGATGTAAGAGTTGTACTGTGTGCCCTCACCAGTCAGCTGCTTTCTCCCTGCTACTCCACCCCCCTCATGTTATTTCACAGAAAAACTGAGAAACTGCAGCTGCATCTCCCTCCTCCCTGTCTTCTATTTACTGTTTTGAACTAGAGGAAAAAAATGTTCCAGCCCCTTGCAGGTCAAATATTACTCATCTTTTTTCTTGTCTAAACCTTCTGGCCTAGTAGAATACCAAGGAATTATTACATTTCCAATCATATTGCTAGTCCATCACTCATATTATTATTTTTTTTATCACAAGGATCTTTGGGCACTGTTCCCTCATGGATGTCCCTCACGGGAATAAAAGAGAGGTCAGATTTTTCACCCCCCTGAAACACCTGGCTCCCCCTTATCCATCTATACATTAAAACCGGGGTTGCTTCATGCACCAGCTTCATACACCAGCAACCCAGCCTGAAGAAGGGCGTAACCTCGCCCGAAATGTTGCATGTCACATTGGCGATAAATTAATTAAACGCAATAACAAGGAAATTCGTTGAGTGCTGTCTCTACTTTTTGTATAGAAATAATAGGATCTGTGGCAGAAAAATGTTTTTGGACCATTGCAGGGCTTTCTTACCAGGTCTATCACAGCACGAGCCACTCAGGCTTATAAAGGGTGGGGCTGAGGAGGGGAACCCCCCTCTATGATGTCCAGGGTGGGGCTGAACAGGGGAACCCCCCTCTATGATGTCCAGGGTGGGGCTGAACAGGGGAACTTCCCTCTATGATTTCCAGGGTGGGGCTGAACAGGGGAACCCCCCTCTATGATGTCCAGGGTGGGGCTGAACAGGGGAACCCCCCTCTATGATGTCCAGGGTGGGGCTGAACAGGGGAACCCCCCTCTATGATGTCCAGGGTAGGGCTGAACAGGGGAACCCCCCTCTATGATGTCCAGGGTGGGGCTGAACAGGGGAACCCCCCTCTATGATGTCCAGGGTGGGGCTGAACAGGGGAACCCCCCTCTATGATGTCCAGGGTGGGGCTGAACAGGGGAACCCCCCTCTATGATGTCCAGGGTGGGGCTGAACAGGGGAACTCCCCTCTATGATGGCCATATGTTTTAGACCACTCATCTACCAGAACATTCAACCCCCAAATGTACAGAAATTTTCAAAAACTCTTTTGCAAAGGACACAGGAAACCAAAAACAGACTTCAAAGTGTCAAGTACATTAGCTAATTGCATGAATTTTAATCAAATTCAGATTATTCATGTTTCATCATCAAGTAGACAATGGAACGTTATTGGACTTGAAAGTGTTTTTCTTCAAATCCAAAGTTAAAAGACAAAAAGTACAGATAATAGGCCGCGTTGTTCCCATGTGTCCTGTCCTTGAGTAACAGAATGATAGAAAGTTTAGCAATTCCAGTGACAGCTGAAAATACAGGATATTTTTTTTAAATCATTGTCTAAAACCCATTACTGGTGAATCGAGACTGAAAACATCACTTTGCCATTCATTTCCGTGTCTCACAGGCCAAAAACTCCGTCCTTGACACGTCTAAAATGCAAATGTTTCATAATTTCTAGAGCAACAACACGATCAAATCTCATTCCTCAACAACACGAATCCTTCCTCCATCTATCAAAAAGAATCCTGATAAATATAAATCCCTTCATCATCGTCTCCGGTCAAGTTGTTCAAAATGATTGTATTTTAATGTTTTTTTAGTAATGTCTGTTTTTTTAAAAACTCCCACAAAGGGATGTTTCAAATTTAAAGGGGCTGTACACCTTAGACAATCCCTTTTTTTAAAATTTGCACCCCCAAAGTTGATCCTGCCGCTGGGAACCACTGGGATCATCTGTAATTTGTGTCAGAACTTGGCAACAAGTACTCGATTCCCCTGCAGTGCCTCCGCAGGAGAAATTAAGCATTACAAGTTTCTCATTTAAGTCAATGTGCTATTCATGTACTGAGCAACGGGTCCTCCAGAAAGATGCTCTTTGTGACCACTCTCCCCCCTGGCTAATTGATGATGATCCTAAACAGGGGACCCCACGCTATTAATTCAGAATATATTTGATAATGGGTTTTCTAAACCAGACAATACCAATTAGCTTCTAATTGCGGCGATACCAAATTTATCTAGTTTTTCTATGTTTTACTTGTTTTACACAGTACATTTTTTAAAGTTTTTTTTCAAAATTATTTGTATTTTTTTGCTGACATTTCTAAATGAGAGCTTTTTTTTTTGCAGCACGAATTTTATTTTTTATTGGTACCATTTCTGTGCGGGTAAAATAATGCAATCGTTTTATAGTTGGGGTAGTTACGGACGCGGCGATACCAAATATGCGTAACTTTTTACTTTTCTATATAATAAAGTATTTTGTAAGGGGAAAACGTTTTTTTGTTTTTTTTACTTTGGACTTTATTTTATTTATTAAAAACTTTATTCATCTTTTTTTTTTACTTTTTTTTTAGTCCCACTAGGGGACGTAGGCTCTGTTCACATCTGCGTTGGGGTCCCGTTCTGACGTTCTGTCTTAGTTTTCCGTCAGAACGGGACCCTGAACAGACACAAACTGACACGAACGGAAACCAGAGGTTTCTGTTTCCATCACCATTGATTTCAATGGTGATGGATCCGGTGCCCATGCTTTACCGTTTGTCTCTGTTGTGCACCGGATATGACTACGCTATTGCTTCCGGCAAAATGACGGATCCAGTGCACGTCAGAGACAAACGTAAACCATGGGCACCGGGTCCGTCACCATTGAAATCAATGGTGATGGAAACGGAAACCTCTGGTTTCCGTTCGTGTCAGTTTTTGTCTGTTCATGGTCCCGTTCTGACGGACAGCTCCGACGGAACGACAGAACGGAACCCCAACACAGATGTGAACAGAGCCTTAACTGTGCGATCTTTTGATCGTTTTTTTAATACACTGAAATACTTCTGTCTCTGGCAAGGCCTAACAGGCATTTACTAAAGGAAGACCTGGGGGCCTTTGTTAAGCCCTTGGTTGCCATAAAAACCATCGTCACCCGTGATTGCATTGCGGGTGTGCCGTTTGGGTGAGAGAGGGAGCCCCATCCCTCTAAAACCACTCAGATGCGCTATTTAGCGCCGCATCTGAGGGGTTAAATATGATCAGAGACCACTGCTAGTGGTCTCCGATCATTGCCCTGAAGCCCGAGGCTGTTAGCAACAGCCTGAGCTTCAGGAGCACCCGGAATTGGAATGATCTGGCATTCAATTTTACAGATGAAGTATATATCATTGACGGGTGTTGGTTATTCCACTGTTTATGAATCAGGACCGCACTCCAAATGATGTTGGTTCACATTCAAAATTAGTTTTACTTGCAGTACCACTTCCGGGACACTGGAGTGCTGTTAAGTCATATGATACGCTAATGTTTCACACAGTGGTAGTAAATTGTAGTTATTCACTATTTCTGCTCTACAAATCACAAATCATGCAGGATTTATAACATTTCAAAGTAGATGATAATTGCGAGTTTCACTGCATCCTTCATGTCAAGAGTTTGGCTGGAAATAAAACTTGTATATTGAGCGACATGTTTTCATTCACTTTCAAATTCCATTAAATTTAAAATGTGCTATATTAGCACATTCTCCTTACCAATTCAAAAAAATTCCCTTCAGGAATTTTAGATTCGTAGTTTTCATGTCTTCAGTTGTTCTTTGATATTCCAGATGTTGGGAATTCACAGACTAATGTTCTGTGCTGCATTAAAGGGGCTTTACGGCTGAATGTAAATAAAGCTTAAATCATTGTATCATAAAAAGTTCTGCCACTATATTATATACTTTATGTTTCAGATATTCAGCAATTTCCAGAAGTGCTTAGTGTCAGTGAAAGGGAACAGGACAATTTCTATATTTTATGTGCCTGAATGGAATTATTTGGGCAATCAAGTGTCTACAGATGAGTCTGGCAGCATGGGCAGAACCCAGGAACTATGTAAAAGGAGCGCTGGATGTTACCATTGCCACCTGAACAGATTATTTTATTTCTTATAGAAATAGTGTAGGTAGCATTTATCTTCTCGACTCTAATAAAATAACCTGTACAATCTACTGAGCTGAACATGACTGTTAGGGTATGTTCACACGGCCTATTTACGGACGTAAATCGGGCGTTTTTGTCCCGAATTACGCCCGAAAATAGCGCCTCAATAGCGCTGACAAACATCTGCCCATTGAAAGCAATGGGCAGACGTTTGTCTGTTCACACGAGGCGTATATTTACGCGCCGCTGTCAAATGACGGCGCGTAAATAGACGCCCGCGTCAAAGAAGTGACCTGTCACTTCTTTGGCCGTAATTGGAGCCGCTATTCATTGACTCCAATGAATAGCAGCGCTAATTACGCCCGTAATTGACGCGGCGTTCAAGCGCCTGCACATGCCGGTACGGCTGAAATTACGGGGATGTTTTCAGGCTGAAACATCCCCGTAATTTCAGCCGTTACGGACCCCCGCCGTGTGAACATACCCTTACACGAGCGTGTGCGTTTTGCGCGCGCAAAAAACGCTGCGTTTTGCGCGCGCAAAAGGCACTTGGCAGCTCCGTGTGTCATCCGTGTATGATGCGCGGCTGCGTGATTTTCGCGCAGCCGCCATCATAGAGATGAGTCTAGTCGACGCCCGTCACTGTCCAAGGTGCTGAAAGAGCTAACTGATCGGCAGTAACTCTTTCAGCACCCTCGACAGTGAATGCCGAACACAATATACAGCAACCTGTGAATAAAAAAAGACTTTCATACTTACCAAGAACTTCCTGCTTCCTCCAGTCCGGGCTCCCGGCCGTTGCCTTGGTGACGCGTCCCTCTCTTGTCATCCGGCCCCACCTCCCAGGATGACGCCGCAGTCCATGAGACCGCTGCAGCCTGTGATTGGCTGCAGCCTGTGCTTGGCCTGTGATTGGCTGCAGCTGTCACTTGGACTTAACTGTCATCCCGGGAGGTCGGACCGGAGTTATCGGTAAGTCAGAACGTCTTTTTTTTTTTACAGGTTCATGGATTTTCGGAGCGGAAGTCACTGTCCATGGTGCTGAACCAGTTTAACGCTTTCAGCACCGTGGACAGTGACTGTCTCCTGACGTCGCGTACCCGAACATTTTTTACCGGTTTCGGTCAAAACGAGTTTGGCCGAACCCGGTGAAGTTCGGTGCGCTCATCTCGAATTTGACACTCCGTTTGGATGTTTGTAAACAGAAAAGCACGTGGTGCTTTTCTGTTTACATTCAGGAGTTTGACAGCTCTTGCGCGAATCACGCAGTTCGCACGGAAGTGCTTCCGTGCGGCATGCGTGGTTTTCACGCACCCATTGACTTCAATGGGTGCGTGAGTGCGCGAAAAACGCACGATTATAGAACATGTCGTGAGTTTTTTTCTGCGCACACGCGCTGAGCGCAATTCACGCATCGTCTAAACTGCCCCATTGACTAATATAGGTGCGTACGACATGCGTGCAAAGCACGCGCGTCGCACGCGCGTATAATACGTTCGTGTAAATGAGGCCTTAGGGGGGATTCACACGAGCGTGTATTCGGTCCGTGCGGGCCGCGTGGTTTTCACGCGGCACGCATGGACCAATACAAGTCTATGGGGCAGTACAGACAGTCCGTGCTTTTTGCGCAGCGTTTGTCTGCTGCGCAAAAAGCGCGACAGGTTCAATAACTCTGCGTATTTCGCGCATCACGCACCCATTGAAGTCAATGGGTGCGTGAAAATCACGCGCACCACACGGAAGCACTTCCGTGGGACGAGCGTGATTCGCGCAACAGCAGTGAAAAGGATGAATGAAAACCGAAAAGCACCACGTGCTTTTCTGTTTCCGAACATCCAAACGGAGTGTCTTTGCGATGAGCGAAGCCGGACAAGCGTACCGAACTTCACCGGGTTCGGCCAAACTCGTTTTGGCCGATCCCGGCAAAAAAATTATCGGTACGCGACGTCAGGAGATAGTCACTGTCCATGGTGCTGAAAGAGTTAAACTGTTTCAGCACCATGGACAGTGACTTGCGATCCCAAAATATAACGAAGTTCTAACTTACCGATTACTCCTGTCTCCTTCCTGCAGTCCGACCTCCGGGAATGACACTTCAGTTCAAGTGACAGCTCCAGCCAATCACAGGCCAAGCACAGGCTGCAGCCAATCACAGGCTGCAGCGGTCACTTGGACTGCTGCGTCATCCAGGGAGGTGTGGCCCGATGTCAAGAGAGGCGCGTCACCAAGGACGCGTCACCAAGGCAACGGCCGGGAAGTTCTCGGTAAGTAAGAACTTTATCTTTTTTTTTTACAGGTTTTTCGCTGTTGTGTTCGGCATTCACTGTCGAGGGTGCTGAAAGATTTAGCTCTTTCAGCACCTTGGACAGTGACGGGCGTTGACAAGCCTCATCTCTATGATGCCGGCTGCGCGAAAATCACGCAGCCGCGCATCAGACAAGCATGACACACGCAGCTGTCAAATGGTTTTTGCGCTCGCAAAACGCTGCGTTGTTTGCGCGCGCAAAAACGCAACGTTCGTGTGAATCTCCCCTTATAGTGATAATCAAAACATTGACTGTCAGCAAAATTCTTACAACTAAAACTAATATAATACTTTACCCTACGGAGAGGAATATAACTACTATAAAACTGCCCCTATATACAAAGAATATAACTACTATAATACTGCCCCCTATATACAAGAATATAACTACTATAATACTGCTCCTATATACAAGAATATAACTACTATGATACTGCCCCCTATGTACAAGAATATAACTACTATAATACTGCCCCCTGTGTATAAGAATATAACTACTATAATACTGCCCCTATATACAAGAATATAACTACTATACTACTGCCCCTATATAAAAGAATATAACTACTACAATACTGCCCCTATATACAAGAATATAACTACTATAATACTGCTCCTATATACAAGAATATAACTACTATAATACTGCCCCCTATATACAAGAATATAACTACTATAATACTGCCCTCTATATAGAAGAATATAACTACTATAATACTGCCCCTATATACAAGAATATAACTACTATAATACTGCCCCTATATACAAGAATATAACTACTATAATACTGCCCCTATATACAAGAATATAACTACTATAATACTGCCCCCTATATACAAGAATATAACTACTATAATACTGCTCCTATATACAAGAATATAACTACTATAATACTGCCCCTATATACAAGAATATAACTACTATAATACTGCCCCTATATACAAGAATATAACTACTATAATACTGCCCCTATATACAAGAATATAACTACTATAATACTGCTCTTATATACAAGAATATAACTAATATAATACTGCCCCTATATACAAGAATATAACTAATATAATACTGCCCCTATATACAAGAATATAACTACTATAATACTGCCTCCTATATAAAAGAAAATAACTACTATGATACTGCCCCCTATGTACAAGAATATAACTACTATAATATTTCCCCCTTTAAACAAGAATATAACAACTATAATACTGCCCCCTATATACAAGAATATAACTACTATAATACTGCCCCCTATGTACAATCATAAGTACTATAATACTGCTCCTATATACAAGAATATAACTACTATAATACTGCCCTCTATATACAAGAATATAACTACTATAATACTGCCCCCTATATACAAGAATATAACTACTATAATACTGCCCCCTATATACAAGAATATAGCTACTATTATACTGCCTCTATATACAAGAATATAACAACTATAATACTGCCCCCTATATACAAGAATATAACTACTATAATACTGCCTCATATATACAAGAATATAACTACTAAAATACTGCTCCCTATATACTAGAATATAACTACTATAATACTGTCTCCTATATACAAGAATATAACTACTATAATACTGCCTCATATATACAAGAATATAACTACTAAAATACTGCTCCCTATATACTAGAATATAACTACTATAATCCTGCTCCCTATATACAAGACTATAACTACTATAATACTGCTCCTATATACAAGAATATAACTACTATAATACTGTCCCCTATATGCAAGAATATAACTAGTATAATACTTCCCCCTATATACAAGAATATAACTACTATAATACTGCCCCTGTGTAAAAGAATATAACTACTATAATACTGCCCCTATATACAAGAATATAACTACTATAATACTGCCCCTATATACAAGAATATAACTCTATAATATTGCTCCTATATACAAGAATATAACTATTATAATACTGCTCCCTATATACAAGAATATAACTACTATAATACTGCTTCCTATATACAAGAATATAACTACTATAATACTGCCTCCTATATACAAGAATATAACTACTATAATACTGCCCCTTATATACAAGAATATAACTACTATAATACTGCCCTATATACAAGAATATAACTACTATAATACTGCTCCCTATAGACAAGAATATAACTACTATAATACTGCCTCCTATATGCAAGAATATAACTACTATAATACTGCTCTCTATATACAAGAAGATAACTACTATAATACTGCTACTATTTACAAGAATATAACTACTATAATACTGCCCCTATATACAAGAATATAACTACTATAATACTGCCCCTATATACATGAATATAACTACAATAATACTGCCCCCTATATACAAGAATGCAACTACTATAATACTGCCCCTATATACAAGAATATAACTACTATAATACTGACCCTATATACAAGAATATAACTACTATAATACTGACCCTATATACAAGAATATAACTACTATAATACTGCCCCTATATACAAGAATATAACTACTATAATACTGCTCCCTATATACACAAATATAACTATTATAATACTGCCCCTATATACACGAATATAACTACTATAATACTGCTCCTATATACAAGAATATAACAACTATAATACTGCCCCTATATACATGAATATAACTACTATAATACTGCCCCTATATACAAGAATATAACAACTATAATACTGCCCCTATATACAAGAATATAACTACTATAATACTGCCCCTATATACAAGAATATAACTACTATAATACTGCCCCTATATACAAGACTATAACTACTATAATACTGCCTCCTATATACAAGAATATAACTACTATAATACTGACCCTATATACAAGAATATAACTACTAAAAGGGCATGCCCAGACGTGGCGGATTTCTTCCGCCACTGTCCGCATCAATGCCGCACAGAATCCGCGTTGCAGATTCTGTTGCGGCTTTGCCTAAAATGTGCAGAAAATTGATGCGGACTAGCTGCTGCGGACTGCGGGAAAAGTGCTTCCCTTCTCTCTATCAGTGCAGGACAGAGAGAAGGGACAGCCCTTTCCCTAGTAAAAGTAAAAAGAATTTCATACTTACCCGGCCGTTGTCTTGGTGACGCGTCCCTCTTTCGCCATCCAGCCCGACCTCCCTGGATGACGCGGCAGTCCATGTGACCGCTGCAGCCTGTGATTGGCCTGTGATTGGCTGCAGCTGTCACTTGGACTGAAACGTAATCCCGGGAGGCCGGACTGGAGGAAGAAGCAGGGAGTTCTCAGTAAGTAGGAACTTCTATTTTTTTTACAGGTTGATGTATATTGTGATCGGAAGTCACTGTCCAGGGTGCTGAAACAGTTACTGCTGATCGCTTAACTCTTTCAGCACCCTGGACAGTGACTATTTACTGACGTCGCCTAGCAACGCTCCCGTAATTACGGGAGCCCCATTGACTTCCTCAGTCTGGGTGTAGACCTAGAAATACATAGGTCCAGCCAGAATGAAGAAATGTCATGTTAGTAAAACCAATACGCTCCGCAGCACACATAACATGTACATGACATCTGCGGACTTCATTGCGGAATTTTGAATCTCCGTTGAAGTCAATGGAGAAATTCCGCAATGAGTCCGCAACAAGTCGACTACACGTCCGCAACAACCATTGTATGCTGCGGACACCAAATTCCACGCCGCAGCCTATGCTACGCAGCGGAATTGTCCGCAACGTGTAAACGAACACAAATAAAAAGCTGTGGAAGGCAATGGAGAAACGTGTACGCTGCAGATTTCCGCTGCGGACTGTCCGCAGCGGAATTCCAGAGCAATTCCGCTACGTGTGGTCATGCCCTAATACTGCCCTTATATACACGAATATAACTACTATAATACTGCCCCTATATACAAGAATATGACTACTATAATACTGCCCCTATATACAAGAATATAACCACTATAATACTGCTCCTATATACAAGAATATAACTACTATAATACTGCTCCTATATACAAGAATATAACTACTATAATACTGCCCCTATATACAAGAATATAACTACTTTAATACTGCCCCCTATATACAAGAATATAACTACTATAATACTGCTCCTATATACAAGAATATAACTACTATAATACTGCCCCCTATATACAAGAATATAACCACTATAATACTGCTCCTATATACAAGAATATAACTACTATAATACTGCTCCTATATACAAGAATATAACTACTATAATACTGCCCCTATATACAAGAATATAACTACTATAATACTGCCCCCTATATACAAGAATATAACTACTATAATACTGCTCCTATATACAAGAATATAACTACTATAATACTGCCCCCTATATACAAGAATATAACTACTATAATACTGCATCCTATATACAAGAATATAACTACTATAATACTGCCCCTATGTACAAGAATATAACTACTATAATACTGCCTCCTATATACAAGAATATAACTACTATAATATTGCCCCTATATACAAGAGTATAATTACTAGAATACTGCTCCTATATACAAGAATATAACTACTATAATACTGCCTCCTAGATACAAGAATATAACTACTATAATACTGCTCCTATATACAAGAATATAACTACTATAATACTGCCTCCTATATACAAGAATATAACTACTATAATACTGCCCCCCATATACAAGAACATAACTACTATAATACTGCTCCTATATACAAGAATATAACTACTATAATACTGCCCCTATATACAAGAATATAACTACTATAATACTGTTCACCGCCTGGAAGAACGATTAAAAAGTAAGTTTATTGGTTAAATTCATAAAATTGTGGCTCTACTAGCCGTTGATGCCAGACCAGGCTAAAGCAAGAGATTGCGACACGATAGGTGGTGTGGAGTGATAAATGTCTCCTTCACCCCAAAGAAACCACCTATCTATTTATTGTATAATAACGCTATATCTTTGCCATTAATAATTGTCTATCTAAATCCTAAATCCTACGCGTTTCATCATCACATGTAAAGTGATGCTTCCTCAGGGATTGATAGATTTGGATTATTTCAAATATCGAGGTGATAACAATATAACAGCACTGGATAGCACTGTTTTTGTGCTGATTCATAGTCTCCAGACGCATGCACGGCACTGATGCATTGGCCGTACACGCGCCGGGAAAACTAAAGGCTTAAAAAGGCTAAGAGCCCGCCCTCCAAAGGTAGTCCCCTAGGAAAACCGCCAATCCGCGTATTACACGGCAACTAGTGACGTGCCGGAGGCGGGGTCCCGAGGGCCTAGCAACCGATGGAGGTTCCTGGACGACAAAAGCGTCCATGGTAACTGGGGGACGCTAGACGCGGCTCCTGAGTTGTCAAATGACAAGAATACATCGTGTGGATATAATGGTAACATACGGCCCTGTAGAAAAGGGCCGTGTTAATACATGGTGAGGAACTCAAACGTAGGGGGAGTCGTCTCACTCCGAGACTGACTCCCCAAAGTACCATAATTAAACCCCATATCCGTCCAAGATCAAAAATGGGTAGTATCCCATCACACAATAAGCATGAGTAGAAGAGAGATTGCGGCCAACCCGTACTAAATAGACCTAGGGAGGGCGCAACGTAGATTCTTTTGCAGTTAGTGAAAAAATGTTCAATAGCGCACTATTGGCAACAAAGAAGAAAACCCATGTCGTATTTAAGATGTATGTATCCAATAATGTCAGTGACCCATATGAAGCCCTGTATGAAAAACGTAACACAAAAAACCGCGGTAAAACCGCATGGTGTGCATAAGGACAAAGGTATAGATAGAGAGTAGCATGTTTAGGTATGTTATAATGAAGTCTATGGTACATTGTATACATGCCCAGACTGAACAAAAGGTACAATAGTGCAGCTAGAGGAAACACGAATAGGAGATTTGTTCATTAATGCCTTGCGGGCTAACTGTCTGCAATCTGAATATCCATTCAGCCTCTTTTTGGAGTATTTTCCTGTCCAGGTCCCCCCCTCTAGGGAGGGGTCTCACATGTTCTATACCCTGGAAAACCAAGGATGTAGCATCCCCGTCATGACAGGACCACACATGTCTTGCTACTGGGGTATCTACTTTCCTTCTGACATCACCAATGTGGTCCCGTATCCTTCTCCTGAATTCCCTTTTGGTCTTTCCCACGTATTGTAGGCCACATTTACATGTCATGAGATAGACAATACCCTTTGTTTTACAATTTATGAATGACCTGTTGTCAAAGGTTTTGCCAGTGTGAGTACTTGTAAAATTCTTACTGCATAATATGGATTCGCAGGCCCTGCATGTTCCACATCTATATGTCCCTCTAGCACTATTCTCCAGCCATGTGCCACATTGTGTGACAGGTTGTAAGTGGCTATGGACCAATCGGTCCCTGAGATTGCGTCCCCTCCTATAGGTAATAAGCGGGGCGTCCCCAACCAGGGTCCCCACATCAGGATCTGCCTTTAGGATACCCCAAAAGCGTTTGAGGACCTCCCTCACCTCTCTATTAGCTGAGTCAAAGGTACCAATAACTCTAATGGGTTCTTCATGCATATCTTTTGGTTTAGGGTTGAGCAGGTCGTCTCTATTACAACCCAACGCATTCTGATATGCACCTCTCAGCACCTCCTTAGGATAACCCCTATGTCTGAGCCTATTTTCAAGGTCACGTGCAGATATCCTAAAGTCCGTGATGGTCGAACAATTTCTCCGTGCCCTGAGATATTGGCCCTTCGGTATCCCTCTCTTAAGATTAATTGGATGACAACTTTTCCATTGTAGTAAGCTATTGGTCGCCGTTTCTTTGCGATACATGTTGGTTTCTAACAGCCCTGTGTCAGTCTTGGATATCGTGATATCCAGGAAGGTAATTCTAGTATCTTGAATTTCGGATGTGAAAAAAAGACCTAGTTCATTAGCATTCAAGATCTCCACAAATTCCTTAAATTTCTCCCTGGTCCCTGTCCATAGAATGAGAACATCATCTATGAATCTCATCCAAAGCAGAATACATGATGACCATTCATCCATAAGTTCACTGAACACAACTTCCTTTTCCCACCAACCCAGATATAGGTTCGCAAAGGTGGGTGCACATGGACTACCCATGGCCACTCCTCTGAGTTGGTGGTAGATCTTTTGATCAAATAAAAAGAAGTTGTGTTCTAGGACAAACCTCAATAGTTCAATCACGAATTTATTGTGGGCCTGGTATTGTACCCCTTTATCCATCAAAAAATGTTCAATAGCTCTACATCCCTGACTGTGTGGAATGGAGCTATATAAGGACTCTACATCCAGAGATGCCAATAGTGTCTGACCATCACACCGTATACCCTCAAGCCTCCTCAGCACATCCATGGTGTCCCTCACGTATGATGGCAGGGACACCACAAATGGTCTAAGGACCTGATCAAGGTATACGCTCGCATTTTGAGTGAGGCTGTCAATCCCAGATACTATGGGACGACCCTTGAGAGGGTACAGGCCCTTATGTACCTTGGGTAAGCCATAAAATGTTGCCGTTAATGGGAACTCTTTCAACATGAACTTCATTTCCCTATCGTTTATGAGGTTATCCGATTTTGCTGGGCCAAGGATATTTTTTAATTTCTCCTTAAATATAGTCATTGGGTTGCTGGGCAGGACCCCATAACAGTCTCGATCATCCAGAATGTCGTAGCACATCTTACTGTATTGTGAACGATTTAACACCACTATATTCCCCCCTTTATCCGAGGGTTTAATAATGATATTATCGTCCCTCTCTAAAGATAACAAAGCTGCCATCTCTCTACTGGAAAAGTTGGAGCCGTGCTCCTTATGATTAATCAGTTTAAGTTGATCCTCCACTACCTTCACAAAAACATCAATGGAGGTATTGTCACTAAGGGGTGCATATTTGGTTGATGGAACCCTTAGCTCCGTAAATGGGCCCTTGCCCTCCTCCCTATGACCCTCCTCCCAAAGATCCTCTAATAGTCTGAAGTGTGGAAGATCCTCTTCCATAATACCTAATTCCAGGCATTGTCGCTTGTTATGCATCTTAAAGAACTTTTTCCACTTAAGTTTTCTGGCAAAGAGGTTGAGGTCCTTAACCCACGTGAAAAGATTAAATTTGTTGGTCGGGACAAATGAGAGACCCCTACTAAGCACCTCCACCTCTTCTGCTGTCAAATTACGTGTGGAAAGGTTCACTATCCGAAGTCTGTCACTATTCCCCAATGAGGTGCCTATAGCTCCCTTCTGTCTCGCAGAAGGTAGTCTGAAATCGGGTGGTTCTTGGCTAAAAAACCACCCCGATGCTGATTCTTTCCTCTACTTCTGCCTCTAAAGTTTTGACGAGTCTGGTATCTACCAGTCTCATTCCCTCCCTGACCTCTTCTGGTTGGAATCCTCCCAAACTCAGAGTCTGATTGCTCTTGTTCAGATGAAGAGGGATCGGTGTCAGGTTCATGAGATGCACCAGACCTGGCACTGTAGTCAAAAATCCTTCCTTCTTTGAAGTCCACCGTGTCACGTACAAATTGGAAATGCTTCCTTTCTTTAATGTGACACGTGAACTTCTCTATTGTTTGTTGTAACACCGCCTCTTTTCTTTCAAATTCTGAATTATTGTTAAATTTTTTTGCTGCAGTAATACACTCTTTTAGTTCTTGACTACTCCGTGCCAGGCTATTCTGTTCTTCCTCTAAAAGGATTCCCATAAACCTCATACGTGAGGGACACCATGGATGTGCTGAGGAGGCTTGAGGGTATACGGTGTGATGGTCAGACACTATTGGCATCTCTGGATGTAGAGTCCTTATATAGCTCCATTCCACACAGTCAGGGATGTAGAGCTATTGAACATTTTTTGATGGATAAAGGGGTACAATACCAGGCCCACAATAAATTCGTGATTGAACTATTGAGGTTTGTCCTAGAACACAACTTCTTTTTATTTGATCAAAAGATCTACCACCAACTCAGAGGAGTGGCCATGGGTAGTCCATGTGCACCCACCTTTGCGAACCTATATCTGGGTTGGTGGGAAAAGGAAGTTGTGTTCAGTGAACTTATGGATGAATGGTCATCATGTATTCTGCTTTGGATGAGATTCATAGATGATGTTCTCATTCTATGGACAGGGACCAGGGAGAAATTTAAGGAATTTGTGGAGATCTTGAATGCTAATGAACTAGGTCTTTTTTTCACATCCGAAATTCAAGATACTAGAATTACCTTCCTGGATATCACGATATCCAAGACTGACACAGGGCTGTTAGAAACCAACATGTATCGCAAAGAAACGGCGACCAATAGCTTACTACAATGGAAAAGTTGTCATCCAATTAATCTTAAGAGAGGGATACCGAAGGGCCAATATCTCAGGGCACGGAGAAATTGTTCGACCATCACGGACTTTAGGATATCTGCACGTGACCTTGAAAATAGGCTCAGACATAGGGGTTATCCTAAGGAGGTGCTGAGAGGTGCATATCAGAATGCGTTGGGTTGTAATAGAGACGACCTGCTCAACCCTAAACCAAAAGATATGCATGAAGAACCCATTAGAGTTATTGGTACCTTTGACTCAGCTAATAGAGAGGTGAGGGAGGTCCTCAAACGCTTTTGGGGTATCCTAAAGGCAGATCCTGATGTGGGGACCCTGGTTGGGGACGCCCCGCTTATTACCTATAGGAGGGGACGCAATCTCAGGGACCGATTGGTCCATAGCCACTTACAACCTGTCACACAATGTGGCACATGGCTGGAGAATAGTGCTAGAGGGACATATAGATGTGGAACATGCAGGGCCTGCGAATCCATATTATGCAGTAAGAATTTTACAAGTACTCACACTGGCAAAACCTTTGACAACAGGTCATTCATAAATTGTAAAACAAAGGGTATTGTCTATCTCATGACATGTAAATGTGGCCTACAATACGTGGGAAAGACCAAAAGGGAATTCAGGAGAAGGATACGGGACCACATTGGTGATGTCAGAAGGAAAGTAGATACCCCAGTAGCAAGACATGTGTGGTCCTGTCATGACGGGGATGCTACATCCTTGGTTTTCCAGGGTATAGAACATGTGAGACCCCTCCCTAGAGGGGGGGACCTGGACAGGAAAATACTCCAAAAAGAGGCTGAATGGATATTCAGATTGCAGACTGTTAGCCCGCAAGGCATTAATGAACAAATCTCCTATTCGTGTTTCCTCTAGCTGCACTATTGTACCTTTTGTTCAGTCTGGGCATGTATACAATGTACCATAGACTTCATTATAACATACCTAAACATGCTACTCTCTATCTATACCTTTGTCCTTATGCACACCATGCGGTTTTACCGCGGTTTTTTGTGTTACGTTTTTCATACAGGGCTTCATATGGGTCACTGACATTATTGGATACATACATCTTAAATACGACATGGGTTTTCTTCTTTGTTGCCAATAGTGCGCTATTGAACATTTTTTCACTAACTGCAAAAGAATCTACGTTGCGCCCTCCCTAGGTCTATTTAGTACGGGTTGGCCGCAATCTCTCTTCTACTCATGCTTATTGTGTGATGGGATACTACCCATTTTTGATCTTGGACGGATATGGGGTTTAATTATGGTACTTTGGGGAGTCAGTCTCGGAGTGAGACGACTCCCCCTACGTTTGAGTTCCTCACCATGTATTAACACGGCCCTTTTCTACAGGGCCGTATGTTACCATTATATCCACACGATGTATTCTTGTCATTTGACAACTCAGGAGCCGCGTCTAGCGTCCCCCAGTTACCATGGACGCTTTTGTCGTCCAGGAACCTCCATCGGTTGCTAGGCCCTCGGGACCCCGCCTCCGGCACGTCACTAGTTGCCGTGTAATACGCGGATTGGCGGTTTTCCTAGGGGACTACCTTTGGAGGGCGGGCTCTTAGCCTTTTTAAGCCTTTAGTTTTCCCGGCGCGTGTACGGCCAATGCATCAGTGCCGTGCATGCGTCTGGAGACTATGAATCAGCACAAAAACAGTGCTATCCAGTGCTGTTATATTGTTATCACCTCGATATTTGAAATAATCCAAATCTATCAATCCCTGAGGAAGCATCACTTTACATGTGATGATGAAACGCGTAGGATTTAGGATTTAGATAGACAATTATTAATGGCAAAGATATAGCGTTATTATACAATAAATAGATAGGTGGTTTCTTTGGGGTGAAGGAGACATTTACCACTCCACACCACCTATCGTGTCGCAATCTCTTGCTTTAGCCTGGTCTGGCATCAACGGCTAGTAGAGCCACAATTTTATGAATTTAACCAATAAACTTACTTTTTAATCGTTCTTCCAGGCGGTGAACTATATTGAATATTGAACGACATATACTATCTAATTTCAGTGAATCTATATATATCCTAATTTTTGTGGGGATGGCAGGATTCCTGACGAGTGACATTAATACGGATAAATGGTTTACAGATGCTAGGGAGGTTTTCTCAGACAAAGAACTGATACCACAATCCCAAAATTTGAGCATCACTGCCTCTTTCCGACATCTAACCAAAACCTATAAAGACCACATTAGATCCTGGTGGGAAATCCAAACCCTAGAGACCTATATTAAAAACAAAATTGTTCCAAGGGGCCTTAGGATTTCCCTTATCCCGGCAGTGAGGGTTCGCTCCCCGGAGCTTCTTAAAAAGTGGGAGAAAGAATCGGTCGAATCCTCGCTGAGGTTTATGGGAATCCTTTTAGAGGAAGAACAGAATAGCCTGGCACGGAGTAGTCAAGAACTAAAAGAGTGTATTACTGCAGCAAAAAAATTTAACAATAATTCAGAATTTGAAAGAAAAGAGGCGGTGTTACAACAAACAATAGAGAAGTTCACGTGTCACATTAAAGAAAGGAAGCATTTCCAATTTGTACGTGACACGGTGGACTTCAAAGAAGGAAGGATTTTTGACTACAGTGCCAGGTCTGGTGCATCTCATGAACCTGACACCGATCCCTCTTCATCTGAACAAGAGCAATCAGACTCTGAGTTTGGGAGGATTCCAACCAGAAGAGGTCAGGGAGGGAATGAGACTGGTAGATACCAGACTCGTCAAAACTTTAGAGGCAGAAGTAGAGGAAAGAATCAGCATCGGGGTGGTTTTTTAGCCAAGAACCACCCGATTTCAGACTACCTTCTGCGAGACAGAAGGGAGCTATAGGCACCTCATTGGGGAATAGTGACAGACTTCGGATAGTGAACCTTTCCACACGTAATTTGACAGCAGAAGAGGTGGAGGTGCTTAGTAGGGGTCTCTCATTTGTCCCGACCAACAAATTTAATCTTTTCACGTGGGTTAAGGACCTCAACCTCTTTGCCAGAAAACTTAAGTGGAAAAAGTTCTTTAAGATGCATAACAAGCGACAATGCCTGGAATTAGGTATTATGGAAGAGGATCTTCCACACTTCAGACTATTAGAGGATCTTTGGGAGGAGGGTCATAGGGAGGAGGGCAAGGGCCCATTTACGGAGCTAAGGGTTCCATCAACCAAATATGCACCCCTTAGTGACAATACCTCCATTGATGTTTTTGTGAAGGTAGTGGAGGATCAACTTAAACTGATTAATCATAAGGAGCACGGCTCCAACTTTTCCAGTAGAGAGATGGCAGCTTTGTTATCTTTAGAGAGGGACGATAATATCATTATTAAACCCTCGGATAAAGGGGGGAATATAGTGGTGTTAAATCGTTCACAATACAGTAAGATGTGCTACGACATTCTGGATGATCGAGACTGTTATGGGGTCCTGCCCAGCAACCCAATGACTATATTTAAGGAGAAATTAAAAAATATCCTTGGCCCAGCAAAATCGGATAACCTCATAAACGATAGGGAAATGAAGTTCATGTTGAAAGAGTTCCCATTAACGGCAACATTTTATGGCTTACCCAAGGTACATAAGGGCCTGTACCCTCTCAAGGGTCGTCCCATAGTATCTGGGATTGACAGCCTCACTCAAAATGCGAGCGTATACCTTGATCAGGTCCTTAGACCATTTGTGGTGTCCCTGCCATCATACGTGAGGGACACCATGGATGTGCTGAGGAGGCTTGAGGGTATACGGTGTGATGGTCAGACACTATTGGCATCTCTGGATGTAGAGTCCTTATATAGCTCCATTCCACACAGTCAGGGATGTAGAGCTATTGAACATTTTTTGATGGATAAAGGGGTACAATACCAGGCCCACAATAAATTCGTGATTGAACTATTGAGGTTTGTCCTAGAACACAACTTCTTTTTATTTGATCAAAAGATCTACCACCAACTCAGAGGAGTGGCCATGGGTAGTCCATGTGCACCCACCTTTGCGAACCTATATCTGGGTTGGTGGGAAAAGGAAGTTGTGTTCAGTGAACTTATGGATGAATGGTCATCATGTATTCTGCTTTGGATGAGATTCATAGATGATGTTCTCATTCTATGGACAGGGACCAGGGAGAAATTTAAGGAATTTGTGGAGATCTTGAATGCTAATGAACTAGGTCTTTTTTTCACATCCGAAATTCAAGATACTAGAATTACCTTCCTGGATATCACGATATCCAAGACTGACACAGGGCTGTTAGAAACCAACATGTATCGCAAAGAAACGGCGACCAATAGCTTACTACAATGGAAAAGTTGTCATCCAATTAATCTTAAGAGAGGGATACCGAAGGGCCAATATCTCAGGGCACGGAGAAATTGTTCGACCATCACGGACTTTAGGATATCTGCACGTGACCTTGAAAATAGGCTCAGACATAGGGGTTATCCTAAGGAGGTGCTGAGAGGTGCATATCAGAATGCGTTGGGTTGTAATAGAGACGACCTGCTCAACCCTAAACCAAAAGATATGCATGAAGAACCCATTAGAGTTATTGGTACCTTTGACTCAGCTAATAGAGAGGTGAGGGAGGTCCTCAAACGCTTTTGGGGTATCCTAAAGGCAGATCCTGATGTGGGGACCCTGGTTGGGGACGCCCCGCTTATTACCTATAGGAGGGGACGCAATCTCAGGGACCGATTGGTCCATAGCCACTTACAACCTGTCACACAATGTGGCACATGGCTGGAGAATAGTGCTAGAGGGACATATAGATGTGGAACATGCAGGGCCTGCGAATCCATATTATGCAGTAAGAATTTTACAAGTACTCACACTGGCAAAACCTTTGACAACAGGTCATTCATAAATTGTAAAACAAAGGGTATTGTCTATCTCATGACATGTAAATGTGGCCTACAATACGTGGGAAAGACCAAAAGGGAATTCAGGAGAAGGATACGGGACCACATTGGTGATGTCAGAAGGAAAGTAGATACCCCAGTAGCAAGACATGTGTGGTCCTGTCATGACGGGGATGCTACATCCTTGGTTTTCCAGGGTATAGAACATGTGAGACCCCTCCCTAGAGGGGGGGACCTGGACAGGAAAATACTCCAAAAAGAGGCTGAATGGATATTCAGATTGCAGACTGTTAGCCCGCAAGGCATTAATGAACAAATCTCCTATTCGTGTTTCCTCTAGCTGCACTATTGTACCTTTTGTTCAGTCTGGGCATGTATACAATGTACCATAGACTTCATTATAACATACCTAAACATGCTACTCTCTATCTATACCTTTGTCCTTATGCACACCATGCGGTTTTACCGCGGTTTTTTGTGTTACGTTTTTCATACAGGGCTTCATATGGGTCACTGACATTATTGGATACATACATCTTAAATACGACATGGGTTTTCTTCTTTGTTGCCAATAGTGCGCTATTGAACATTTTTTCACTAACTGCAAAAGAATCTACGTTGCGCCCTCCCTAGGTCTATTTAGTACGGGTTGGCCGCAATCTCTCTTCTACTCATGCTTATTGTGTGATGGGATACTACCCATTTTTGATCTTGGACGGATATGGGGTTTAATTATGGTACTTTGGGGAGTCAGTCTCGGAGTGAGACGACTCCCCCTACGTTTGAGTTCCTCACCATGTATTAACACGGCCCTTTTCTACAGGGCCGTATGTTACCATTATATCCACACGATGTATTCTTGTCATTTGACAACTCAGGAGCCGCGTCTAGCGTCCCCCAGTTACCATGGACGCTTTTGTCGTCCAGGAACCTCCATCGGTTGCTAGGCCCTCGGGACCCCGCCTCCGGCACGTCACTAGTTGCCGTGTAATACGCGGATTGGCGGTTTTCCTAGGGGACTACCTTTGGAGGGCGGGCTCTTAGCCTTTTTAAGCCTTTAGTTTTCCCGGCGCGTGTACGGCCAATGCATCAGTGCCGTGCATGCGTCTGGAGACTATGAATCAGCACAAAAACAGTGCTATCCAGTGCTGTTATATTGTTATCACCTCGATATTTGAAATAATCCAAATCTATCAATCCCTGAGGAAGCATCACTTTACATGTGATGATGAAACGCGTAGGATTTAGGATTTAGATAGACAATTATTAATGGCAAAGATATAGCGTTATTATACAATAAATAGATAGGTGGTTTCTTTGGGGTGAAGGAGACATTTATCACTCCACACCACCTATCGTGTCGCAATCTCTTGCTTTAGCCTGGTCTGGCATCAACGGCTAGTAGAGCCACAATTTTATGAATTTAACCAATAAACTTACTTTTTAATCGTTCTTCCAGGCGGTGAACTATATTGAATATTGAACGACATATACTATCTAATTTCAGTGAATCTATATATATCCTAATTTTTGTGGGGATGGCAGGATTCCTGACGAGTGACATTAATACGGATAAATGGTTTACAGATGCTAGGGAGGTTTTCTCAGACAAAGAACTGATACCACAATCCCAAAATTTGAGCATCACTGCCTCTTTCCGACATCTAACCAAAACCTATAAAGACCACATTAGATCCTGGTGGGAAATCCAAACCCTAGAGACCTATATTAAAAACAAAATTGTTCCAAGGGGCCTTAGGATTTCCCTTATCCCGGCAGTGAGGGTTCGCTCCCCGGAGCTTCTTAAAAAGTGGGAGAAAGAATCGGTCGAATCCTCGCTGAGGTTTATGGGAATCCTTTTAGAGGAAGAACAGAATAGCCTGGCACGGAGTAGTCAAGAACTAAAAGAGTGTATTACTGCAGCAAAAAAATTTAACAATAATTCAGAATTTGAAAGAAAAGAGGCGGTGTTACAACAAACAATAGAGAAGTTCACGTGTCACATTAAAGAAAGGAAGCATTTCCAATTTGTACGTGACACGGTGGACTTCAAAGAAGGAAGGATTTTTGACTACAGTGCCAGGTCTGGTGCATCTCATGAACCTGACACCGATCCCTCTTCATCTGAACAAGAGCAATCAGACTCTGAGTTTGGGAGGATTCCAACCAGAAGAGGTCAGGGAGGGAATGAGACTGGTAGATACCAGACTCGTCAAAACTTTAGAGGCAGAAGTAGAGGAAAGAATCAGCATCGGGGTGGTTTTTTAGCCAAGAACCACCCGATTTCAGACTACCTTCTGCGAGACAGAAGGGAGCTATAGGCACCTCATTGGGGAATAGTGACAGACTTCGGATAGTGAACCTTTCCACACGTAATTTGACAGCAGAAGAGGTGGAGGTGCTTAGTAGGGGTCTCTCATTTGTCCCGACCAACAAATTTAATCTTTTCACGTGGGTTAAGGACCTCAACCTCTTTGCCAGAAAACTTAAGTGGAAAAAGTTCTTTAAGATGCATAACAAGCGACAATGCCTGGAATTAGGTATTATGGAAGAGGATCTTCCACACTTCAGACTATTAGAGGATCTTTGGGAGGAGGGTCATAGGGAGGAGGGCAAGGGCCCATTTACGGAGCTAAGGGTTCCATCAACCAAATATGCACCCCTTAGTGACAATACCTCCATTGATGTTTTTGTGAAGGTAGTGGAGGATCAACTTAAACTGATTAATCATAAGGAGCACGGCTCCAACTTTTCCAGTAGAGAGATGGCAGCTTTGTTATCTTTAGAGAGGGATGATAATATCATTATTAAACCCTCGGATAAAGGGGGGAATATAGTGGTGTTAAATCGTTCACAATACAGTAAGATGTGCTACGACATTCTGGATGATCGAGACTGTTATGGGGTCCTGCCCAGCAACCCAATGACTATATTTAAGGAGAAATTAAAAAATATCCTTGGCCCAGCAAAATCGGATAACCTCATAAACGATAGGGAAATGAAGTTCATGTTGAAAGAGTTCCCATTAACGGCAACATTTTATGGCTTACCCAAGGTACATAAGGGCCTGTACCCTCTCAAGGGTCGTCCCATAGTATCTGGGATTGACAGCCTCACTCAAAATGCGAGCGTATACCTTGATCAGGTCCTTAGACCATTTGTGGTGTCCCTGCCATCATACGTGAGGGACACCATGGATGTGCTGAGGAGGCTTGAGGGTATACGGTGTGATGGTCAGACACTATTGGCATCTCTGGATGTAGAGTCCTTATATAGCTCCATTCCACACAGTCAGGGATGTAGAGCTATTGAACATTTTTTGATGGATAAAGGGGTACAATACCAGGCCCACAATAAATTCGTGATTGAACTATTGAGGTTTGTCCTAGAACACAACTTCTTTTTATTTGATCAAAAGATCTACCACCAACTCAGAGGAGTGGCCATGGGTAGTCCATGTGCACCCACCTTTGCGAACCTATATCTGGGTTGGTGGGAAAAGGAAGTTGTGTTCAGTGAACTTATGGATGAATGGTCATCATGTATTCTGCTTTGGATGAGATTCATAGATGATGTTCTCATTCTATGGACAGGGACCAGGGAGAAATTTAAGGAATTTGTGGAGATCTTGAATGCTAATGAACTAGGTCTTTTTTTCACATCCGAAATTCAAGATACTAGAATTACCTTCCTGGATATCACGATATCCAAGACTGACACAGGGCTGTTAGAAACCAACATGTATCGCAAAGAAACGGCGACCAATAGCTTACTACAATGGAAAAGTTGTCATCCAATTAATCTTAAGAGAGGGATACCGAAGGGCCAATATCTCAGGGCACGGAGAAATTGTTCGACCATCACGGACTTTAGGATATCTGCACGTGACCTTGAAAATAGGCTCAGACATAGGGGTTATCCTAAGGAGGTGCTGAGAGGTGCATATCAGAATGCGTTGGGTTGTAATAGAGACGACCTGCTCAACCCTAAACCAAAAGATATGCATGAAGAACCCATTAGAGTTATTGGTACCTTTGACTCAGCTAATAGAGAGGTGAGGGAGGTCCTCAAACGCTTTTGGGGTATCCTAAAGGCAGATCCTGATGTGGGGACCCTGGTTGGGGACGCCCCGCTTATTACCTATAGGAGGGGACGCAATCTCAGGGACCGATTGGTCCATAGCCACTTACAACCTGTCACACAATGTGGCACATGGCTGGAGAATAGTGCTAGAGGGACATATAGATGTGGAACATGCAGGGCCTGCGAATCCATATTATGCAGTAAGAATTTTACAAGTACTCACACTGGCAAAACCTTTGACAACAGGTCATTCATAAATTGTAAAACAAAGGGTATTGTCTATCTCATGACATGTAAATGTGGCCTACAATACGTGGGAAAGACCAAAAGGGAATTCAGGAGAAGGATACGGGACCACATTGGTGATGTCAGAAGGAAAGTAGATACCCCAGTAGCAAGACATGTGTGGTCCTGTCATGACGGGGATGCTACATCCTTGGTTTTCCAGGGTATAGAACATGTGAGACCCCTCCCTAGAGGGGGGGACCTGGACAGGAAAATACTCCAAAAAGAGGCTGAATGGATATTCAGATTGCAGACTGTTAGCCCGCAAGGCATTAATGAACAAATCTCCTATTCGTGTTTCCTCTAGCTGCACTATTGTACCTTTTGTTCAGTCTGGGCATGTATACAATGTACCATAGACTTCATTATAACATACCTAAACATGCTACTCTCTATCTATACCTTTGTCCTTATGCACACCATGCGGTTTTACCGCGGTTTTTTGTGTTACGTTTTTCATACAGGGCTTCATATGGGTCACTGACATTATTGGATACATACATCTTAAATACGACATGGGTTTTCTTCTTTGTTGCCAATAGTGCGCTATTGAACATTTTTTCACTAACTGCAAAAGAATCTACGTTGCGCCCTCCCTAGGTCTATTTAGTACGGGTTGGCCGCAATCTCTCTTCTACTCATGCTTATTGTGTGATGGGATACTACCCATTTTTGATCTTGGACGGATATGGGGTTTAATTATGGTACTTTGGGGAGTCAGTCTCGGAGTGAGACGACTCCCCCTACGTTTGAGTTCCTCACCATGTATTAACACGGCCCTTTTCTACAGGGCCGTATGTTACCATTATATCCACACGATGTATTCTTGTCATTTGACAACTCAGGAGCCGCGTCTAGCGTCCCCCAGTTACCATGGACGCTTTTGTCGTCCAGGAACCTCCATCGGTTGCTAGGCCCTCGGGACCCCGCCTCCGGCACGTCACTAGTTGCCGTGTAATACGCGGATTGGCGGTTTTCCTAGGGGACTACCTTTGGAGGGCGGGCTCTTAGCCTTTTTAAGCCTTTAGTTTTCCCGGCGCGTGTACGGCCAATGCATCAGTGCCGTGCATGCGTCTGGAGACTATGAATCAGCACAAAAACAGTGCTATCCAGTGCTGTTATATTGTTATCACCTCGATATTTGAAATAATCCAAATCTATCAATCCCTGAGGAAGCATCACTTTACATGTGATGATGAAACGCGTAGGATTTAGGATTTAGATAGACAATTATTAATGGCAAAGATATAGCGTTATTATACAATAAATAGATAGGTGGTTTCTTTGGGGTGAAGGAGACATTTATCACTCCACACCACCTATCGTGTCGCAATCTCTTGCTTTAGCCTGGTCTGGCATCAACGGCTAGTAGAGCCACAATTTTATGAATTTAACCAATAAACTTACTTTTTAATCGTTCTTCCAGGCGGTGAACTATATTGAATATTGAACGACATATACTATCTAATTTCAGTGAATCTATATATATCCTAATTTTTGTGGGGATGGCAGGATTCCTGACGAGTGACATTAATACGGATAAATGGTTTACAGATGCTAGGGAGGTTTTCTCAGACAAAGAACTGATACCACAATCCCAAAATTTGAGCATCACTGCCTCTTTCCGACATCTAACCAAAACCTATAAAGACCACATTAGATCCTGGTGGGAAATCCAAACCCTAGAGACCTATATTAAAAACAAAATTGTTCCAAGGGGCCTTAGGATTTCCCTTATCCCGGCAGTGAGGGTTCGCTCCCCGGAGCTTCTTAAAAAGTGGGAGAAAGAATCGGTCGAATCCTCGCTGAGGTTTATGGGAATCCTTTTAGAGGAAGAACAGAATAGCCTGGCACGGAGTAGTCAAGAACTAAAAGAGTGTATTACTGCAGCAAAAAAATTTAACAATAATTCAGAATTTGAAAGAAAAGAGGCGGTGTTACAACAAACAATAGAGAAGTTCACGTGTCACATTAAAGAAAGGAAGCATTTCCAATTTGTACGTGACACGGTGGACTTCAAAGAAGGAAGGATTTTTGACTACAGTGCCAGGTCTGGTGCATCTCATGAACCTGACACCGATCCCTCTTCATCTGAACAAGAGCAATCAGACTCTGAGTTTGGGAGGATTCCAACCAGAAGAGGTCAGGGAGGGAATGAGACTGGTAGATACCAGACTCGTCAAAACTTTAGAGGCAGAAGTAGAGGAAAGAATCAGCATCGGGGTGGTTTTTTAGCCAAGAACCACCCGATTTCAGACTACCTTCTGCGAGACAGAAGGGAGCTATAGGCACCTCATTGGGGAATAGTGACAGACTTCGGATAGTGAACCTTTCCACACGTAATTTGACAGCAGAAGAGGTGGAGGTGCTTAGTAGGGGTCTCTCATTTGTCCCGACCAACAAATTTAATCTTTTCACGTGGGTTAAGGACCTCAACCTCTTTGCCAGAAAACTTAAGTGGAAAAAGTTCTTTAAGATGCATAACAAGCGACAATGCCTGGAATTAGGTATTATGGAAGAGGATCTTCCACACTTCAGACTATTAGAGGATCTTTGGGAGGAGGGTCATAGGGAGGAGGGCAAGGGCCCATTTACGGAGCTAAGGGTTCCATCAACCAAATATGCACCCCTTAGTGACAATACCTCCATTGATGTTTTTGTGAAGGTAGTGGAGGATCAACTTAAACTGATTAATCATAAGGAGCACGGCTCCAACTTTTCCAGTAGAGAGATGGCAGCTTTGTTATCTTTAGAGAGGGATGATAATATCATTATTAAACCCTCGGATAAAGGGGGGAATATAGTGGTGTTAAATCGTTCACAATACAGTAAGATGTGCTACGACATTCTGGATGATCGAGACTGTTATGGGGTCCTGCCCAGCAACCCAATGACTATATTTAAGGAGAAATTAAAAAATATCCTTGGCCCAGCAAAATCGGATAACCTCATAAACGATAGGGAAATGAAGTTCATGTTGAAAGAGTTCCCATTAACGGCAACATTTTATGGCTTACCCAAGGTACATAAGGGCCTGTACCCTCTCAAGGGTCGTCCCATAGTATCTGGGATTGACAGCCTCACTCAAAATGCGAGCGTATACCTTGATCAGGTCCTTAGACCATTTGTGGTGTCCCTGCCATCATACGTGAGGGACACCATGGATGTGCTGAGGAGGCTTGAGGGTATACGGTGTGATGGTCAGACACTATTGGCATCTCTGGATGTAGAGTCCTTATATAGCTCCATTCCACACAGTCAGGGATGTAGAGCTATTGAACATTTTTTGATGGATAAAGGGGTACAATACCAGGCCCACAATAAATTCGTGATTGAACTATTGAGGTTTGTCCTAGAACACAACTTCTTTTTATTTGATCAAAAGATCTACCACCAACTCAGAGGAGTGGCCATGGGTAGTCCATGTGCACCCACCTTTGCGAACCTATATCTGGGTTGGTGGGAAAAGGAAGTTGTGTTCAGTGAACTTATGGATGAATGGTCATCATGTATTCTGCTTTGGATGAGATTCATAGATGATGTTCTCATTCTATGGACAGGGACCAGGGAGAAATTTAAGGAATTTGTGGAGATCTTGAATGCTAATGAACTAGGTCTTTTTTTCACATCCGAAATTCAAGATACTAGAATTACCTTCCTGGATATCACGATATCCAAGACTGACACAGGGCTGTTAGAAACCAACATGTATCGCAAAGAAACGGCGACCAATAGCTTACTACAATGGAAAAGTTGTCATCCAATTAATCTTAAGAGAGGGATACCGAAGGGCCAATATCTCAGGGCACGGAGAAATTGTTCGACCATCACGGACTTTAGGATATCTGCACGTGACCTTGAAAATAGGCTCAGACATAGGGGTTATCCTAAGGAGGTGCTGAGAGGTGCATATCAGAATGCGTTGGGTTGTAATAGAGACGACCTGCTCAACCCTAAACCAAAAGATATGCATGAAGAACCCATTAGAGTTATTGGTACCTTTGACTCAGCTAATAGAGAGGTGAGGGAGGTCCTCAAACGCTTTTGGGGTATCCTAAAGGCAGATCCTGATGTGGGGACCCTGGTTGGGGACGCCCCGCTTATTACCTATAGGAGGGGACGCAATCTCAGGGACCGATTGGTCCATAGCCACTTACAACCTGTCACACAATGTGGCACATGGCTGGAGAATAGTGCTAGAGGGACATATAGATGTGGAACATGCAGGGCCTGCGAATCCATATTATGCAGTAAGAATTTTACAAGTACTCACACTGGCAAAACCTTTGACAACAGGTCATTCATAAATTGTAAAACAAAGGGTATTGTCTATCTCATGACATGTAAATGTGGCCTACAATACGTGGGAAAGACCAAAAGGGAATTCAGGAGAAGGATACGGGACCACATTGGTGATGTCAGAAGGAAAGTAGATACCCCAGTAGCAAGACATGTGTGGTCCTGTCATGACGGGGATGCTACATCCTTGGTTTTCCAGGGTATAGAACATGTGAGACCCCTCCCTAGAGGGGGGGACCTGGACAGGAAAATACTCCAAAAAGAGGCTGAATGGATATTCAGATTGCAGACTGTTAGCCCGCAAGGCATTAATGAACAAATCTCCTATTCGTGTTTCCTCTAGCTGCACTATTGTACCTTTTGTTCAGTCTGGGCATGTATACAATGTACCATAGACTTCATTATAACATACCTAAACATGCTACTCTCTATCTATACCTTTGTCCTTATGCACACCATGCGGTTTTACCGCGGTTTTTTGTGTTACGTTTTTCATACAGGGCTTCATATGGGTCACTGACATTATTGGATACATACATCTTAAATACGACATGGGTTTTCTTCTTTGTTGCCAATAGTGCGCTATTGAACATTTTTTCACTAACTGCAAAAGAATCTACGTTGCGCCCTCCCTAGGTCTATTTAGTACGGGTTGGCCGCAATCTCTCTTCTACTCATGCTTATTGTGTGATGGGATACTACCCATTTTTGATCTTGGACGGATATGGGGTTTAATTATGGTACTTTGGGGAGTCAGTCTCGGAGTGAGACGACTCCCCCTACGTTTGAGTTCCTCACCATGTATTAACACGGCCCTTTTCTACAGGGCCGTATGTTACCATTATATCCACACGATGTATTCTTGTCATTTGACAACTCAGGAGCCGCGTCTAGCGTCCCCCAGTTACCATGGACGCTTTTGTCGTCCAGGAACCTCCATCGGTTGCTAGGCCCTCGGGACCCCGCCTCCGGCACGTCACTAGTTGCCGTGTAATACGCGGATTGGCGGTTTTCCTAGGGGACTACCTTTGGAGGGCGGGCTCTTAGCCTTTTTAAGCCTTTAGTTTTCCCGGCGCGTGTACGGCCAATGCATCAGTGCCGTGCATGCGTCTGGAGACTATGAATCAGCACAAAAACAGTGCTATCCAGTGCTGTTATATTGTTATCACCTCGATATTTGAAATAATCCAAATCTATCAATCCCTGAGGAAGCATCACTTTACATGTGATGATGAAACGCGTAGGATTTAGGATTTAGATAGACAATTATTAATGGCAAAGATATAGCGTTATTATACAATAAATAGATAGGTGGTTTCTTTGGGGTGAAGGAGACATTTATCACTCCACACCACCTATCGTGTCGCAATCTCTTGCTTTAGCCTGGTCTGGCATCAACGGCTAGTAGAGCCACAATTTTATGAATTTAACCAATAAACTTACTTTTTAATCGTTCTTCCAGGCGGTGAACTATATTGAATATTGAACGACATATACTATCTAATTTCAGTGAATCTACTATAATACTGCCCCCTATATACAAGAATATAACTACTATAATACTGCCCCTATATACAAGAATATAACTACTATAATACTGCCCCTATATACAAGAATATAACTACTATAATACTGCCCCCTATATACAAGAATATAACTACTATAATACTGCCCCTATATACAAGAATATAACTACTCTAATACTGCCGCTATATACAAGAATATAACTACTATAATACTGCCCCTTATGGAGAAGAATATAGTTACTATACCTTTTACAACATATGAGAATTTCTGTAGTACATTATAATACATAATATAGTGATGAGTCAGATTTTTTCACCATCCAGTTAATAACTTTTTGACGATCACATTATTTATCTGCCTCTTGAGGCGTCTGAGCTCCACTGGAGACATGAAGACGCTTTTCTTGCTGACCTGTCTCCTTATTGAGGACTGGTTCCTGCTGGAGATTTCTCTATGTTGAGATTTGAGTGGAAACATACATTAAGACGTCTTGTAGATTCAGTAATTGTTTAAATAAAACTTCACTTGTCCCCAGAGGTTCTTTATCCAATGAAATTTTAGATGAAGTGTCTGACATGGATAATAAGTAACATTTCATTTCCCTGACCTGATAAACACTATCATTTACGCCAACTACAATAACAGGATGACAAGGAGTTAAATTAACAGCGGATTCATCGGTGATTTCTGAGTGGTAATTAATAATCAAGAATCAAGAGAACGGAGATATTGATGCGCTGCTGCGGCTTCCTGAGCAAATCAAATGATGGGGGAGAAAATAAACCACATTTTTCATTACTGCTCTACGCAGGAGCAAATGCCCTCCAATCAATTAGGACGTGAGAACAGAACAAAAAATCATTTATATGTTTATTAATTAGTTAATTTAATTTAATTACGTATTTTCATTTTTTTATAATTTTTTTTAAAATAACATATTTTATTTAAGGGGGTTATCCACCTTGAAACATCCCTACTTATTAAAAGGGTCTCTTGACATTTAGATGATCACAAAGTGTCCCTCTGATGGGACCCCCAGCGATCAGATGTAAGCGTTGGGAAAAACAGGCAGTAGGTGTTCAGTTTCCCTGCAGCGCCACCACAGGCGAAATGAAGCATTACAAAGTGCCAATTCATATCAATGGGTTGTCTGTGTAATGCAAGACAGGACAGCTCCTCCAGAGAGAGGGACCCTCTTTATAACCGCTCTCCACTCTCGTCAAGAGATGAGGATCCTGAACTGAGGACCCCCCTCTTTTAACTAAGATTTTCCTAATAGGCTGTATGAAAATGGGTTTTATAAACTAGACAATCCCTTAAATTAAATAATTTAAATTATTATTTTATAATTGGGTCAGAAGTATAAAAGTTACAGATAAAAATTGTGAATTTATATTACATTTCTAATATATACAGCATATTGTTTTTCGTTTTTATTTATTGTTACCTGAATAAAACACAGTGTCAGATTTACTAAATAAAATTGAGACAGAATTCTGGTACACAGTTTTAGAATAGTTATATTCTTGTATATAGGGGCAGTATTATAGTAGTTATATTCTTGTATATAGGGGGCAGTATTATCGTAGTTATATTCTTGTATATAGGGGGAGTATTATAGTAGTTATATTCTTGTATATAGGAGCAGTATTATAGTAGTTATATTCTTGTATATAGGGGCAGTATTACAGTAGTTATATTCTTGTATATAGGAGGCAGTATTATAGTAGTTATATTCTTGTATATAGGAGCAGTATTATAGTAGTTATATTCTTGTATATAGGGGCAGTATTATAGTAGTTATATTCTTGTATATAGGGGCAGTGTTATAATAGTTATATTCTTGTATATAGGAGGCAGTATTATAGTAGTTATATTCTTGTATATAGGGGCAGTATTATAGTAGTTATATTCTTGTATATAGGCGGCAGTATTACAGTAGTTATATTCTTGTATATAGGAGGCAGTATTATAGTAGTTATATTCTTGTATATAGGAGCAGTATTATAGTAGTTATATTCTTGTATATAGGGGCAGTATTATAGTAGTTATATTCTTGTATATAGGGGCAGTGTTATAATAGTTATATTCTTGTATATAGGAGGCAGTATTATAGTAGTTATATTCTTGTATATAGGAGCAGTATTATAGTAGTTATATTCTTGTATATAGGGGCAGTATTATAGTAGTTATATTCTTGTATATAGATGCAGTGTTATAATAGTTATATTCTTGTACATAGGGGGCCAGTATTATAGTAGTTATATTCTTGTATATAGGGGGCAGTATTATAGTAGTTATATTCTTGTATATAGGAGGCAGTATTATAGTAGTTACATTCTTGTATATAGGGGCAGTATTATAGTAGTTATATTCTTGTATATAGGGGGCAGTATTATAGTAGTTATATTCTTGTATATAGGAGGCAGTATTATAGTAGTTATATTCTTGTATCTAGGAGGCAGTATTATAGTAGTTATATTCTTGTATATAGGAGCAGTATTATAGCAGTTATATTCTTGTATATAGGGGCAGTATTATAGTAGTTATATTCTTGTATATAGGGGGCAGTATTATAGTAGTTATATTCTTGTATATAGGGGCAGTGTTATAATAGTTATATTCTTGTACATAGGGGGCAGTATTATAGTAGTTATATTCTTGTATATGGGAGCAGTATTATAGTAGTTATATTCTTGTATATAGGGGGCAGTATTATAGTAGTTATATTCTTGTACATAGGGGGCAGTATTATAGTATTAGGCTGGATTCATACATTGCCTACTGTATTTGTGGCAGATTTTGAAGTAGATTTCTAAACTAAAGCAAGAAGTATTTTAAAAAAAAAATCAGAAATATAAGGGAAAAACGTATTCCTTCCTCCGGGATCAAGTTTTGACTTTGGATAATAAAAACTGCATCAAAATCTTTACCATATTCTGCAAAAAATACATAGTGTAAATCCAGGCGCCTCTCACTTCACATACCAAGTCCTTCACCTTGAACTCCATTCCCTCATCCACATTTGTCTTAAGAATTTAGTACCTGACAATGATTTTGTACTGTGGTTATAGTCCCTGTCCTGACGTTGGGTAGAACAATATGATCTTGATCCTCAGGGTCTTGCGTCTCAGTAATGGCCACAATTGGAATTTTATATATAATGGTTTATTTCTGTGTCTAGTGGTCCGGCAGAGGATTCTGCATCGCTGAGATTGAATACACTTGTTCAATTGTTTTAGGTTATTTGAAATTTTCTAAAAGTATCTGAAACTTTCTCTCTTTGTTGTTTGTGCTGCACTTAACTATCGAGCAAAGAGACATCTATACAAAGTGTTTCTGAGCCATTAGACAAACCATCAGCTTGTGAAAGTGTGTCTTATACATTTTGTTTGCATATTTAATGAAACATTATTCCATCTGGCTCTAGCAATGCACATTCCTCATGTGCTGCCACCTACTGTCTATAAGCAGAATTACTATTAATAATTTAAAGGAACAGTAACCCTAAATTGGTTGTGTGAAATTAGACAAACATGGCTGCTTTCTTCCTGAAAATCACCACTCTTGTCCATGGGATAAGTAAGTCAGGCTGAGCTGCAGTAAAACTTGTCCAATGGACAAGAGTAGCGCTGGTTCTGGAAAATTGCAGCCATGTTTTTCAGATCTCATACACTCTCTACAATGTCACACATTTGGATATGTATCTGGGGGTTCTTTGCACTGGAGATATGTGATATAAAGTGGTAATAATGGGGGCAGGGAGTTTTCTGCTTTTCCTCTCAGCTAAGGGTATGTTCACACGACCTATTTTCAGATGTAATTCGGGCATAATGGAGCCGTCTTTTCAGGCGTAATTCGAGGCGAATACCGCCCGAATTACGCCTGAAAATAGGACGTGTGAACATACCCGTAGGGTATGTTCACACGCTGAGTCGAAAACGTCTGAAAATACGGAGCTGTTTTCAAGGGAAAACAGCTCCTGATTTTCAGAAGTTTTGCCACTCACAATTTCCGCAGCTTTTTTTTTTACGACCGTTTTTGGAGCTGTTTTCTATAGAGTTAATGAAAAACAGCTCCAAAAACGTCCCAAGTAGTGTCCGGCACTTCTTTTTCGCGGCCCATCGGAACAGAAGGCTGTTTTTCCCATTGAAATCAATGGGCAGATGCTTTGAGGCGTTCTGCTTCGATTTTTCGATCGTTTTCGGGCGTTTACGGCCCAAAAAACAGCCTAAAATATGCCGCGTGAACATACCCTTAATGCTGTCTGAAACCAGTCTATAGAGGGTTAAAGGGGTTCTACAAAATTAGAAAAAAATTGCTGCATTTTTCCTAAAACTGCGCCATTCTTGTCTTTTGACTAAATTCTATTGGAGCTCAGACTATGGACAAGAGTGTTGCTTTTTCTAGAAAAAAGACACCGTGTTTTCCTAATGTCATACAACCACTTTAGGGTTACTGTTCCTTTAAATTATTAGTAGTAATTCCCCTTATAGACAGTAGGTGGCAGCACATGAGTAATGTGCAGTGCTGGAGCTAGATGATACCATGTATCATTTAATAGGAAAGCAAAATGTAGCGAACTTGAAATAAATTGAAGTGAATAGAGAATAGCTGCAATACCACATACATCCTGTGGACAGGTGTGGCGCTGTTTCTGTGAAAATAAAATGATGTTTTTCTAATTTTGTACAAGCCGTTTAATATTGTGATTTTATGAGCTGTGGATTCAATCCTCATATAATCTATACTGTAACCTTCGTAGAAACCTCACTCCTCCTCCTGTTCTACCAACCACCTGCATTACCAATGCTATTTCCTACCCATGCCAGCGATCCCCTGCAGGGCCTGGTACTGTTTCTAACTCCCAATTAGTTGGAGCCACAGGTGACTGCTGTATGTTCAGCGTGGGAGGACTGGGTTCTAATGCCGACATCGTCTTTGAAGAATTTTTGTTAGTAGTCCAGGAACTTTTATAAAGAAAAGTCTAGAAAAAAAATCTAAAACTCAGAACATGAAAGGTTCAACATTGATAAAAAATCATTCACCCCCACAATAACATGAAATAATTAATTGCAAACAAATTTAGATTAGGTGAAGCAGGGCAAGGGTTAATAATCTAAGCCCAGCCATAATAACCTGCTCAGCCTATAAGAGCGCGGGAATAATTGCAATCTCAATGTTTTATTGGCTGAAGTTAATGTCAATCTCCAGAGGATCAAAGAAGATGTTTCAATGAATTGGTAGCTGTGAGAATCTGAACCCCTCGGCGCCACACGTTGTATATTTATGGCGCTGAAAGTTTGCCGTTAAGGACCAGTGTTGTAAATGTATGGCATAGTCATGACGCGGGCACAGCAGCTTTGCCCATTCTATCACCCGCGGGAGAAGGGCCGTGATTGACACTCAGGCAAAGCCCGAGATCGGAGATAACTCAGGTGCAATCAATAGTGACCAAGGCATCTAAGGGATTAAAAATAAAGGAAGGGGATTTTGTTTGCCTCCCGATCGCTGGCGTTAAGACACAATTACGCAGGCCAAAGATTTAATATGGTTCTAGGCATAAAATGCATTGGAATACAAAGATCTGCCAATACATTATTTATTAAAGTAGAATTAATAAATAAAAGTCCCCTGGTGGGACAAAAAAAAAAAAAAGAACGATAAATGTCGTTTAATAAAATTATAAAAATAAAAACAAAAAATTTAATAAACCTATTTTTTTACCATAACTATAAAACACCACAGAATAAAGTTAACACATATAAATAAACCGCAAGGTAAAACAACGTAAAAAAAATAATATATATGTTCATCAAAATGGTGGTGTAAGCCTTAGCCTTCGTTCACATCTGCGTCGGGACTCCGTTCATGGGTTCCGTTGGAGATTTCCGTCAGGGAAACCCATAAACGGAACCCTGACTGAAACATACGGAAACCATAGATTGATGGCCTATCCTCAGGATAGGTCATCAATAGCTGATGGGTCGGGGTCCACCTCCCGGGACCCCTGTCAATCAGCTGTTTTGAAGGGGGTGCAGCGCTCGTATGATCACTGTTTGCCCTTCATTTCTTCTTGCTCGCTGTGAATTCTCGACACGGAAGTAGCGGCGATTCACAGGTATAGCAGCCTTATCTCCCATTGAAGTGAATGTATACAATCTCTATACAGCAACAGTGAGTATAAGACAGTAAAGAAGTAAATATCTTGTGCACCTCACGGAATATCACTGCTCTGTAAGTTGGTCCCCCTCTCTTTTCTTTTCTTTGTTTGCCCTTTTCCTTTCCCATTTCCCTTCCTCTTCCCATTTCACTTTTCCCATTCAATTTTCCTCTTTTTCTTTCCTGTTCACATTCCCTGCCCATTTCCCTTTACCTTCTCATTTCCATTTTCCTAAATATTCTACTCTCCTTTAATTTGCCTTTCCTTTTCTTTCCCTTGCCTTTCTTTTCCATTCCAATTAGCCATTGCCTTCCCATTTCCCTTTTCCATCCCATTCCCATCTCTTCTTTTCCCCAATTTCGTTCCTTCTTTTTCCTTTCCCTTTTCTCTTCTCAGTTCCCTCTCCATGCTTATTCTCCTTTGTTTTCCTGTCCCTGCCCTTTTTCCATCTTTTTTCCCTTTTCCTATCATTATTTTCCTTTCAGTCCCTTTGTCTTTTTATTTCCATTTCCTTTCCTTCCCCTTTTGATTTCCCTGCTCAGGTCCCTTTCAATGCTCCTTCCTATCTCTATTCATTTTACCTATTTTCACTTCGATTTTACTTCCCATTACCTTTTCCCTGCCTCTTCCACTTTATGTCCTTCACCTTTCCTTTCTTTCTTGTTTCCTATTACCTTCTCATTTTTCTCTCTTCCATTTCCCTCTCTTTTTCCTTCTCCCTTTCCTTCCTATCTACTTTCTCAGTTCCCTTTCCCCACCTCTTTCTCGCTCTGTCCTTCCCCTTTCTTTCCTATTTTCATTTCCCTTCCACTTCCCTCTTTTCCTTTTCCCCTTTCTTTCCAATCTCCTCTTTTTTATTTCCCCCTTGCGTTATGATGATAAAACTGAATTTTGTAGACAGTTCTATGTCATTCCTACTTATGCAAAATATTCTGCTGCAAAAGTTGCAAATATTTCCTATGACATGTGAATTTCCTATTTCGGTCTAACTTCCTGATGCAGCGCTCAAACTTTTGCAATATTTTGTATATAAAAGGTATAACGTGCAAGTTCACAAAAAACGGTTCTATACAGAATATCCCTGGGGAAATCCAGAAAAGCTTCCAGCTTGTTAAAATAAACGAATTGGTCATGACAAAAAATGTTTTAGAGGCTTCTCCGGTAGATCAGACCGCCTCATCAGAAGGGACGTCAGAATAAAGAGTACTGAAGAAGAGATATAACGTCCTACCGTTTAGTGTACGCAGCTCCATGGTTACAGACTACAAACCTACATTAATATCTCTTTCGGTCTGTCCTATACCTCTTGCTAACCCAATAAAGGTATGATTCAGGGTTGGTTTGTAGTCTGCAACCATGGAAATAGACATAGGAATGCACTGGAGCTGTTGACAGAAAACGGTAGAAGATTTTTTTAATCAATACTCTTTGCAAAGTTGCATAATTTTTTTTTCTTTTTTTTTTTTGCTGTACTGAAGCAATGCAAATTGGTTGTAAGGATGTATATAGCCTTTAAATTGTAGGTTTACCTTAATTACCCAAAAAAGGCATCAGTATTGCTACTTTCCAGGGTCCATGCGGCCGATATTATGGAGGTTCCTTACTCAGTACTTGCGTTTTTTACCAATTAAGTAATTATCTATGTAAATACATAGAGTAAAGGGGTGTGACTATGAGAGCAATGAACACATGAGTGAAGAGAGGTGGTAGGTAGGCAGGGATCGGTCTGTGTATAATTTTATTTCGGTGGGTGACCGGGTGACCAGAAGATAGTTACCAAAAGCCTTCAAAATGCCTGACAATGGTATGATTTTCCCGTTTGAAGCTGCTTTCTACTTTAGCAAATAGAAAGGGGGGTCCCAAGGTGTGCATAGGGGAGAAAGGCATATGGTAATGGGTAATGTTTAAGAAAAAAACCTTTAAATAAAGTCACTGACTTCTGAACCCTCGCAGCATACGTAAAGTTGGCAGTTAATTCATTGCAATCCTTGTATTTGATAGCATAACTTAAATATGTCATTCTTTGGTGTTCTAGTGGAATAATGAAAGGCTCATGAACTCTGTTGATTGTTTTCTGCCTAATTGGTGGAGGGTTAGCGGAGTTTGACTCGAGCTTCGGGCCGCCTGCCAGCAATAGTCGCTGCAATGTTTAGTAAACGGTGGCAGAAGAATCTAGAGATGCATCACATTGTGTCGTATTTCACTCTCTGAGCTCCTAACAAAAGGCCGTGCCGAGATGTAAAACCATTACACTGATCCGCCTGTATAATCCCAGCACAATATGCGGTAAACAGTAAAGAGATTAACGAATCCGCTGCAAAACCTCAACCCAGACAAGTGACATGTTACATAAAAGACGATAAATGTAACCGCAGTAAAAGAAGCTCAAACATTCAGATCTGCTGCTAAATCCAGGTAACGCACGGGTTTTAAAGGGGGGTTTCCAAATGCCTATTTTTTTAAAACAAATTGTTTTCGCAACACTCCGGCTACCGTCTAGATTTAATGCTACAAATATTAGTCAGTATGTTTCCACCAGCCAAGCCCTTTGTATTACAAGCTCTAAAATAAAATGCTAGTCTTGTAGACATGTGATGTCCATTACTCCTAGTGTAAAAACCAGCGTAGATAACCCCACACTGCCCCTGTAGATAGTGTCACAGTGTCCCTTGTAGATTGTGGCACTATCTACAGGGGACACTGTGCCACTATCTACAGGGGACACTATGGCACTGTGTCCCCTGTATGTTGTGCCAGAGTGTTCCCTGTAGATAGCGCCAGAGTGACCCCCTGTAGATAGTACCAGAGTGACCCCCTGTAGATAGTGCCAGAGTGATCACCTGTATGTTGTGCCAGGGTGACCCCCTGTAGATAGTGTCAGAGTGTCCCCTATAGATAGTGCCAGAGTGACCCCATGTATGTTGTGCCAGAGTGACCCCCTGTAGATAGTGCCAGAGTGTCCCCTGTAGATAGTGCCAGAGTGACCCCTGTAGGTAGTGACAGAGTGATCGCTATAGATAGTGCCACAGTAAACCCTGTAGATAGTGCCACAGTGCCCCCTGTAGAGAGTGGCAGGGTGCCCCTGTAGATAGTGACACAGTGCCTTGTAGATAGTGTCACGCATTGCCCTCTGTAGATAGTACCATAGTGCCTCCTGTAGATAGTGCCACAGTGCCCCCTGTAGATAGTGCTATAGTGTCTCCTGTAGATAGTGCCACAGTGCCTCCTGTAGATAGTGCTATAGTGTCCCCTGTAGATAGTGCCACAGTGCCCCCTGTAGAGAGTGGCAGGGTGCCCCTGTAGATAGTGCCACAGTGCCTTGTAGATAGTGTCACGCATTGCCCTCTGTAGATAGTACCATAGTGCCTCCTGTAGATAGTGCCACAGTGCCCCCTGTAGATAGTGCTATAGTGTCCCCTGTAGATAGTGCCACAGTGCCTCCTGTAGATAGTGCTATAGTGTCCCCTGTAGATAGTGCCACATAGCCTGCTGTAAATAGTGCCATAGTGCCCCTGTAAATAGTGCCACAGTGCCCCCTGTAAACAGTGCTATAATACCCTCTGTAGATACTGCTACAGAGCCCCCTGTAGATAGTGCCAGTGCCCCTACACTGCTCATGTAGATAGTGTCACACTGACTCCTGTAGATACTGCTACAGAGCCCCCTGTAGATAATGCTACACACTGCCCATGTAGAAAGTGCCACAGTGCCCCCTGTAGATAGTGCCAGTGTCCACAGTACCACACACTGCACATGTAGATAGTGCCGAAGTGCCCCCTGTAAATAGTGCCACAGTGCCCATATAGACAGAGCTGAATGCGAAATCAACAAGAACTAACCTGTCCCCATTGCCATGCCATCTTCCAGTGATGCAGGCCTGGTCTCATCTGACTAGGCCCGCTCCACCGGAATGATGCAGAAAGAGCGGTGACGTTATTGCGCCACCTACACCACAAAGCACCAACTGGCGGGGGAAGGTAACGGATGGTTTCCTTGCCCCGCCAGCACTGGCAATTCTATCTGCATAGATACAATTGAGTACAATAGTATGTAAGGACCTTTTGGCCCTTGTCACAGGAAGGTTTCCATGGAACTGGAAACCGACCCTACGCGTGCCACTGAAATCCCAGTCACTATTAGTATAACCATAAACAATGCATTAAACATAAACAAGTGACTACCATCATGCCTTAGGAATATAATATAAATAATATTATACTGCCTCATATGTATAAAAATATAACTACTATAATACTGCTCCTATATACAAGAAAATAAATACTATAATACAGCCCCCTATGTACAAGAATATAACTACGATAACTATCTTTTTTATTTGAAAACTTGCAGCAAAATAATACAATCCCTTTGCAATACACTCATAACAGATAAAGAAAATAAACGTATGTCTCTTAATAACATCACAATCATTAAACAAACCATAATATATGAATATTGCTCCAGTATAGATTGTTTCAACTATTTTTCATGATATTATTCTAGACAGTATTACAGGAGAGTTCTTCTTTATTGGTGACCGGGCAGCATCGCGCACACCACAGAGGGTACACGGTCACCACATTTATGACATATAGTGAACCTCTATGATATAAACGGAGGTCGGGCTAGAAGTCTCCATACAGCAGCTGAGAGTTTCACTGTCCCACTAGATGTGGTGACTGCAGGGACACAGCAGGGACATTACTCTGTAGATAAGTCTCTTGTATAGAGATAACATTGGTTTTGTTGTCAGACAGACGCTGGAATATCGCCTGCCGCCTGCTCCTATTCTTCACGCTGTTCACATTAATAGGAGGTGATTTTCAGCCTCATCTTGGTTACATGTCTTTCCTACTTTTTTTCCTTCTTCCACTGCTATGTCCTGTAACACCCCATCTTTTGGTGGACATTGGGGGTTCAGCGTCTTCATCCTGAGGTTCGTCATCTGGGTTGTGTGAAGAGACTTGCTCCATCTCTGCTTCTTCTTCCTGGTCATCTTCCCCCAGCGCACAGTAACGTCCCCCAGTTATCGCCAGCACTGGAGACTCCGGAGATTTCTTTGCAGCAGTGATTTTTTTCCTAGAAGAATCATCTGTTTTACTTCTCCTTTTAACCGTCTGAAATCCCTCCTCATCGATACTGGTCGCTGCGGCTGGATCAGCTGGTTTTTTACTGGTCGCTGCGGCTGGGTCAGCTGGTTTTTTACTGGTCGCTGCGGCTGGATCAGCTGGTTTTTTACTGGTCGCTGCGGCTGGGTCAGCTGGTTCTTTACTGGTCGCTGCGACTGGCTCAGCTGGTTCCTTACTGGTCGCTGCGGCTGGATCAGCTGGTTCCTTACTGGTGTCGGGCAGATGTTTGGTGACAGAGTGACTGGATATTTCGCTTTTAGCATGACCTCTATTTTCAGTGGCTGGTGACACTTGTGCAGCATCCACAGATGGGACATTCGTCTCTGGAGCAGGGTCTCTAGTACTTTGGCTCACATCATCTCTGGGGCTTCCAGGTTCTGGGGTTGTATCTACACATATGGAGACATCCTCCTGCTCTTCCTCCATGGCTCCTTTAAAGGTCTCCTCTTTATTATGTTCTGCATGCGGACACTCCCGGAATGTATTTCCAGGTCCTAAGCACAGGTTACAGATGACAGGTCCTGTACAATCGTCCTTCACATGCCCAAACTGACCACATAGTGAGCACTTAATACGGGAACAGTTGAATGCCAGGTGTCTGCCCCCACATCTATGGCACAGTCGCGGTTGACCAGGGTAGTAACATACGCCTCTCTCCGAGCCCAGGTAGAAGGAGTGCGGCAGATGTCTGATCACTCCATTCTCCTGAACCAGCTGGATCTTGACAGAATATCCTCCATTCCAGATCTCCTCCTCATCATAGATCTTTGTTGGCAGTCTCTTCACATCACAATATCTGCTCAACCAGTGCTGCAAATCTGCCAGAGCCACCACCTCAGACTGGAACAGGACGGTGGCGGTGACTACCTGGGGTTTAGTCAGCTGGATGACATGTAGATGCTCCCACATCGCGTGCTCCTTTGTATCGTTATAAATACTCCAGAATAAGTCTAGACTATATTGCAGCTTGAAACTGATGTCATAATTCCTGCTGGAGGGAACGTGGATCAGAGCGAACACCTAACAAGCTTTAAACTTCATAAACTCCTTCAACAAAACTTTCCCAATGTAGAGTCATGAGGGGAGGTTTTCCTCTGGTCCTGAGTACCTGATTCTGACCGCGTTCCTCATCTGAGGTGTGGGGTTAGTCGGTCTTGTGACGCTGGAGAACAGTCTCCTGTACTGAGGTCTGTCAGCAGGTGGGTCAGGACTGGACCTCTCCTCAGCTGATTGTACTGCAGATCCTCCTGTGTCTGCTCCTGATCGCTGTGTAACCTGCACTCCATTCACTGACATTGTGGACGGCTGAACCTCCAGAACAGGGTCTGCAATGTCCGCCTCAGCCTGTGCCGCTGGTTCATCAGATAGACTGTCAATCACCGCGCTGAGCGAGGTCTCACTTATAATATCAGGACATGAGGCACTTTCTTGCTCACTCCCAGGAGTGCCACTCGCATTCACTTCATCAGTACTGCATATAGAGTCTACTGCAGTTAACCCCTCGTCAGCTGGCACACATTTCTCTGCAGCTTTAGCAGCATTTGTGTTGGCTGATTGCACAGACCCCACACATGATGAGAGATGTGATCCTCCAGCCACCGCACACTCATATCTTCCAGGATTTCCCTGCGCCACAATATTATTTATTCTCCATTGCCCGGTTCTTTATTTTGGGTACTGTGCATGATTCTTTCTGCAATCTCTCCTTCAATATCACCAGCTCACGTGTGCAAACATCCAGACACTCACATTTCATCAGCTTTGCCTTTGGATCAGTCTCCTGGTTAATTTCAGTTCTCAATTTGCGAACTTGCATTTCCATTTTAAAGATATTTTTCTTCGTCATTTTTGTGCACAATTCACCAACATCATGAGATTCAGTTGACTCACCAGCCACCATTTCCAGATCATCACCTCCACCATCTCCATGCTGCAGGCCAAACTCCAGACTCTGGGCTTTCCCAGGATCATCAGCCCAGGACCCCTCCGCTCCACCTGGGTCAGAAGCCATGCATAGTCCTAACAGGGAGCTCACAAGCACACGTCTATCCTCTCCTATGGACAAGAATATAACTACTATAATACTGCCCCCTATATACAAGAATATAACTACGATAATACTGCCCCCTATATACAAGAATATAACTACTATAATACTGCCCCCTATATACAAGAATATAACTACTATAATACTGCTCCTATATACAAGAATATAACTACTATAATACAGCCCCCCATGTACAAGAATATGACTACTATAATACTGCCCCTATATACAAGAATATAACTACTATAATACTGCCCCTATATACAAGAATATAACTACTATAATACTGCCCCCTAAATACAAGAATATAACTACTATAATACAGCCCCCTATGTACAAGAATATAACTACTATAATACTGCCCCTATATACAAGAATATAACTACTATAATACTGCCCCTATATACAAGAATATAACTACTATAATACTGCTCCTATATACAAGAATATAACTACTATAATACTGCTCCTATATACAAGAATATAACTACTATAATACTGCTCCTATATACAAGAATATAACTACTATAATACTGCTCCTATATACAAGAATATACCTACTATAATACTGCTCCTATATACAGGAATATAACTACTATAATACTGCTCCTATATACAAGAATATAACTACTATAATACTGCTCCTATATACAAGAATATAACTACTATAATACTGCCCCCTATATACAAGAATATAACTTCTATAATATTGCCCCTACATACAAGAATATAACTACTATAATACTGCCCCCTATGTATAAGAATATAACTACTATAATACTGCCCCCTATATACCAGAATATAACTACTATAATACTGCTCCTATATACAAGAATATATCTACTATAATACTGCTCCCTATATACAAGAATATGACTACTATAATACTGCCTCTATATACAAGAATATAACTACTATAATACTGCCCCATTATACAAGAATATATCTACTATAATACTGCTCCTATATACAAGAATATAACTACTATAATACTGCTCCTATATACAAGAATATAACTACTATAATACTACCCCCTATATACAAGAATATAACTACTATAATACTGCCCCATATATACAAGAATATAACTACTATAATACTGCCCCCTATATACAAGAATATAACTACTATAATACTGCCCCTATATACAAGAATATAACTACTATAATACGGCTCCTATATACAAGAATATAACTACTATAATACTGCCCCCTATATACAAGAATATAATTACTATAATACTGCCCCTATATACAAGAATATAACTACTATAATACGGCTCCTATATACAATAATATAATTACTATAATACTGCCCCCTATGTACAAGAATATAACTACTATAATACTGCCCCCTATATACAAGAATATAACTACTATAATACTGCTCCTATATACAAGAATATAACTACTATAATACTGCCCCCTATATACAAGAATATAACTACTATAATACTGCCCCCTATATACAAGAATATAACTACTATAATACTGCCCTTATATACAAGAATATAACTACTATAATACTGCCCCCTATATACAAGAATATAACTGCTATAATACTGCCCCCTATATAGGAGAATATAACTACTATAATACTGCCCCCTATATACAAAAATATAACTACTATAATACTGCCCCCTATATACAAGAATATAACTACTATAATACTGCCCCCTATATACAAGAATATAACTACTATAATACTGCCCCTATATACAAGAATATAACTACTATAATACTGCTCCCTATATACAAGAATATAACTACTATAATACTACCCCTATATACAAGAATATAACTACTATAATATTGCCTCCTATATACAAGAATATAACTATAATACTGCTCCTATATACAAGAATATAACTACTATAATACTGCCACTATATACAAGAATATAACTACTATAATACTGCTCCTATATACAAGAATATAACTACTATAAGGGTATGTGCACACACACTAATTACGTCCGTAATTGACGGACGTATTTCGGCCGCAAGTACCGGACCGAACACAATGCAGGGAGCCGGGCTCCTAGCATCATACTTATGTACGATGCTAGGAGTCCCTGCCTCGCTGCAGGACAACTGTCCCGTACTGTAATCATGTTTTCAGTACGGGACAGTAGTTCCACGGAGAGGCAGGGACTCCTAGCATCGTACATAAGTATGATGCTAGGAGCCCAGCTCCCTGCACTGTGTTCGGTCCGGGACTTGCGGACGAAATGCGTCCGTCAATTACGGACGTAATTAGTGTGTGTGCACATACCTTAATACTGCCCCCTATATACAAGAATATAACTACTATAATACTGCTCCCTATATACAAGAATATAACTACTATATTACTGCCCCTATATACAAGAATATAACTACTATAATACTGCTCCTATATACAAGAATATAACTACTATAATACTGCTCCTATATACAAGAATATAACTACTATAATACTGCCCCCTATATAGAAGAATATAACTACTATAATACCCCTATATACACGAATATAACGACAAAAATACTGCTCCTATATACAAGAATATAACTACTATAATACTGCCTCCTATATACAAGAATATAACTACTATAATACTGCTCCTATATACAAGAATATAACGACTATAATACTGCTCCTATATACAAGAATATAACTACTATAATACTGCCCCCTATATACAAGAATATAACTACTATAATACTGCCCCTATATACAAGAATATAACTACTATAATAGTGCCCCCTATATAGAAGAATATAACTACTATAGCACTGCCCCTATGTACAACAATATAACTACTATAACACTGCCCCCTATATAGAAGAATATAACTACTATAATACTGCCCCCTATATACAAGAATATAACTACTATAATACTGCTCCTATATACAAGAATATAACTACTATAATACTGCCCCCTATATACAAGAATATAACTACTATAATACTGCCCCCTATATACAAGAATATAACTACTATAATACTGCTCCTATATACAAGAATATAACTACTATAATACTGCTCCTATATACAAGAATATAACTACTATAATACTGCTCCTATATACAAGAATATAACTACTATAATACTGCTCCTATATACAAGAATATAACTACTATAATACTGCTCCTATATACAAGAATATAACTACTATAATACTGCCCCCTATATACAAGAATATAACTACTATAATACTGCCCCCCTATATAGAAGAATATAACTACTATAATACTGCCCCCTATATACTTGGGACATTATGTATACATCATCTCATGTCTCCGATTCTTGGTACATTATAAGGACTTTTCTTTGGCTCCTCTGTTAGCCGCTGTTATAGTGACTGTGTGATGACACAACCTGCAGTGAATAGATGTAATATTCCTCCCGCAGTGAGTGGCGTCCTTGTACATTGCAGATGTGTGGGAGGGGAGAATTAGTGGGTAATAGTTAATGAAATCTTTCGGCGTGAGTTCTGGATAAATAATAAAGGTTGAGTTTTGCTCTCTTCATATTTTCCAAACTGATTATCAATATTCTTCAAATCCAGCGGCTCAGACAATAAAACATTTCATCACACTCTGCACTTCCGACTTCAGAAAAGATCAGCTTTAACCCTTTTCGCATTAGTTCTAACAAGCTTTATGTTATAATATTCCAACATTATATGGACAAAAGTATTGGGACAACTCCACATTACACGTACAGGATCTTTTATGACGTCCCATTCTAAATCCATAGATATTAATATGGAGTTGGTCCTCCCTTTGCAGTAACACATCTTCTGCTTTGTTCACTCGGGTGCAGTCATAAGGAGCAGAAAAGGCCAAACCCCAAACTCTTCACACAGAGATGGAAGCTACAATTGTTCAAAATGTCTTGTGCGCTGATGCCACAGCCGAATTGGCCATCTGGCAATGCCAGATGGGCTGTGTCCACAGTGGGCTGATCTCCTCTTTCTCCCCAGCGGGTGGCATTTCCCACTAAGCCTCGCACAGTACACTATCGGTACTACTATTCTAACCAGGGGCGTAACTAGGAAAGACTGGGCCCCATAGCAAACTTTTGACTGGGGGCCCCCCTTCCCTGGGTATCACACAACCCCCCCTTGTAGATAGTGCCTCCCTATAGATTCCGCCACACAGCACCCCCATATAGATAGCACCATATAGCCCACTGTAGATAGCGCCATGCACATCCCCCTGTAGATCACGCCACACAGCCCCCTGTAGATAACACCATACAGCCCCCTGTAGATAACGCCATACAGCCCCAAATCCCCTCCGTAGATAACGCCATACAGGCCCCCTGTAGATAACACCATACAGCCCCCTCTGTAGATAACGGCATACAACCGCTTGTAGATAACGCCATACAACCCCCCTGTAGATAATGCCATACAGCCCCCCTGTAGATAACGCCATACAGCCCCCCTGTAGATAACGCCATACAGCTCCCCAGGTAGATAACGCCATACAGCCCCCTGTAGATAACGCCATACAGCCCCCTGTAGATAACGCCATACAACCCCCCTGTAGATAATGCCATACAGCCCCCTGTAGATAACGCCATACAACCCCCCTGTAGATAATGCCATACAGCCCCCCTGTAGATAACGCCATACAGCCCCCCTGTAGATAACGCCATACAGCTCCCCAGGTAGATAACGCCATACAGCCCCCTGTAGATAACGCCATACAGCCCCCTGTAGATAACGCCATACAACCCCCCTGTAGATAATGCCATACAGCCCCCCCTGTAGATAACGCCATACAGCCCCAAATTCCCTCTGTAAATAACGCCATACAGCCCCCTCTGTAGATAACGCCATACAACCCCCTGTAGATAACGTCATACAGCCCCCCTGTAGATAACGCCATACAGCCCCCCCTGTAGATAACGTCATACAGCCCGCCTGTAGATAACGCCATACAACCCCCCCTGTAGATAACGCCATACAGCCCCACCCTGTAGATTACGCCATACAGACCCCTCTGTAGATTACGCCACATAGACCCCCCATCCCCCCAAAAAAACAGCCCATAGTTTGTCCTACAAAATAGATGTATCCCCTATCCACAGGATAGGGAATACATGTGTGATCGCTGGCAGCGATAAGGAGAACGGGGGACCCAAAGTCCCCCGAAGTTCTCCATGACAAACCTCGGACTTCCAGGGTCTGTGCAGTTCAATAAAATGAAAGGAGCGCTGGTCACGCATGCGCACAAGCACGACCGGTGCGCAAGTCATTTCAATGGAGCTGCCGACAGACCCCGGAAGTCTGAGGTTTGTCATGGAGAACTTCGGGGGACTTTAGGTCCCCTGTTCTCCTTATCGCTGGGCGTCCCAGCGATCACACATGTGTCCCCTCTCCTGTGGATAGGGGATGCATGTCTTTTGTAGGAACAACCCTTTCAGTGGCGTCGCGCTGTAGCAGCCATAGCGGCTTCTAGCGGAGCCTCCGGCCATGGGGGGGGGGGCCGTGCCGGCGTGTGGCACGTGCCCCCTCATGCTGCGGGCCTCGTAGCAGCCGCTACGGCTGCTATAGCGGTAGTTACGTCACTGATTCTGACTGCAATTGGCTGTGTAGTGCAGCAAGTATATTGTGCAGCGGCAGACGGCCTAGGATCCTAGAGTCCCCAGGCCCCAACTCCTCATTGTTACCATGTGGAGGACCAATCGACCCTGCCACATATACTCGCCGGTGCCGCCTGCCCACATCCCTTATCCTGAGTGACAGCGTGGCGGGATCGGCTCACACAGCTGAGGTCAGTGAAATAGTAAGGCTGTGTTGCAGTATATATATATATGCTAGTATAGAAAACCGTTACATGGGTTTGCTAGGAAAAGGAATGATAAGTATTTATAATTGTCTTACTTCAGGGCTTTGCCTTCTTAACGCCTTGTTTTGGGAATTGGTTTCTCATTGTTCCTGGCGTTCCTCTGCACTAATAGTTGTACTTCTTATCCTCTGAGCCAAATATATATATGTTGATTATCAGCATTGGCCCTTTTATAAGTGAGCGTGATCACACGTAGCAGCTGAGGGACGATCCTGATAATCAATATATTATTGGATAACTCTGCCTGCAATTCTCTTATGTAAAAGAATTGTGTCTTGGTATTTTTTGGAGATAAGGGAGTTGCACGCACAGTAATTCCTTAATTACTTCTAAAAATAAGAAAATCGTGAATCAAATCAAAAATCGTCCATAGGGTTGACAAAAATCTAGATTTTATTTTTTTTACAGAGTACAGATAATGTAGTGAATGTCACCTGCAGTCCTATGTAACACTACAGATAACACAGTGATAACTCTCTGAGTACAGATAATGTAGTAGATGTTACCTGCAGTCCTATGTAACACCACAGATAACACAGTGATAACTCTCTGAGTACAGATAATGTAGTAGATGTTACCTGCAGTCCTATGTAACACCACAGATAACACAGTGATAACTCTCTGAGTACAGATAATGTAGTAGATGCTACCTGCAGTCCTATGTAACACCACAGATAACACAGTGATTACTCTCTGAATACAGATAATGTAGTAGATGTTACCTGCAGTCCTATGTAACACCACAGATAACACACAGTGATTACTCTCTGAATACAGATAATGTAGTAGATGTTACCTTCAGTCCTATGTGACACCACAGATAACACAGTGATAATTCTCTGAGTACAAATAATGTAGTAGTGTTACCTGCAGTCCTATGTAACACCACAGATAACACAGTGATAACTCTCTGAGTTCAGATTATGTAGTAGATGTTGCCTGCAGTCCTATGTAACACCACGGATAACACAGTGATAACTCCCTGAGTACAGATAATGTAGTAGATGTTACCTGCAGTCCTATGTAACACCACAGATAACACAGTGATAACTCTCTAAGTACAGATAATGTAGATGTTACCTGCAGTCCTATGTGACACCACAGATAACACAGTGATAACTCTCTGAGTTCAGATTATGTAGTAGATGTTACCTGCAGTCCTATGTAACACCACAGATAACACAGTGATCACTCTCTGAGTACAGATAATGTAGTAGATGTCACCTGCAGTCCTATGTAACACCACAGATAACACAGTGATAACTCTCTGAGTACAGATAATGTAGTAGATGTTACCTGCAGTCCTATGTAACACCACAGATAACACAGTGATAACTCTCTGAGTACAGATAATGTATTAGTGGTAGGGATGGGGGGGTGCCGTGGCATAGCAGCTGATCGCAGCTGATAGGCGCCGTGTATGTCGGACACCAGCAGCAGCGACCAGCATTAGGAAGAGCCAAGAGTTCATGCAGCGGCGTTCTGACTGGGTTCTGTGATGGCCCGGGAGTGGACCAGTCCAGTCACCTGACCTCACTGGTCCACTCCCGGGCTGTCACCGAGCCTAGTCAGAAGGAACTCCGCCGCTGCCTGCACCGCATGACCTCCTCGGCTCCTCCGGTGAGTCACGTCAGGCAGAGCGGAGAGTGGTAGCGGTAGGCTACCACTCTCCGCTCTGTTTACAGTGTGGCGCTATTTACAAGGGGTGGGGAGTGTGGCGCTACTTACAAGGGGGTGGCGGGCTGCGTGTGGCACTATTAACAAGGGGGGAGTGAGGCGCGATTTACAAGGGGGGGGGAAGTGTGCCGCTATCTACAAGGGGGGCAGCGGGCTGTGTGTGGCACTATCTACAAGGAGGGCTGTGTTGGTGCTGTTTACAAGTGGGGTTGTGTGTGGCGCTATCTACAAGGGTGGCTGTGTGTGGCGCTATCTACAAGGGGGGCTGTGTGTGGCGCTATCTACAAGGGGGGCTGTGTGTGGCGCTATCTACAAGGGGGGCTGTGTGTGGCGCTATCTACAAGGGGGGCTGTGTTTGGCACTATTTACAAGGGGGGGCTTTGTGGCGCTATTTACAAGGGGGGTCAGTGTGGCGCTATTTACAAAGAGGGGCTGTGTGGCGCTATATACAAGCGGGGCTGTGTGGCATTATCTACAAGGGGGGGCTGTGTGGCGCTATCTACAAGGGGGAATGTGTGTGTATAGATAGATACAGCAAAACAGAAAGTCCAGCAGCACCGGAAAAGATGTGGGTGCAAGCACGGGCCAGGGGAGCAGACCAAGATCCCAGCTATACAGTAATCCAAAATACAGGCAGCCCATCGTAGTTGAAGTGTAAAACATGAGGATACTTTATTGTCCCATGTGCGACGTTTCAGCTCTATCCTCTAGAGCCTTTCTCAAAGATAGATAGATAGATAGATAGATAGATAGATAGATAGATAGATAGATAGATAGATAGATAGATAGATAGATAGATAGATAGATAGATAGATAGATAGATAGATAGATAGATAGATAGATAGATATGAGAATAGATAGATAGATAGATAGATAGATAGATAGATAGATAGATAGATAGATAGATAGATAGATAGATAGATAGATAGATAGATAGATAGATAGATATGAGAATAGATAGATAGATAGATAGATAGATAGATAGATAGATAGATAGATAGATAGATAGATAGATAGATAGATAGATAGATAGATAGATAGATAGATAGATAGATAGATAGATAGATAGATATGAGATAGATAGATATGAGATAGATAGATAGATAGATAGATAGATAGATAGATAGATAGATAGATAGATAGATAGATAGATAGATAGATAGATAGATAGATAGATAGATAGATAGATAGATAGATAGATAGATAGATATGAGAATAGATAGATAGATAGATAGATAGATAGATAGATAGATAGATAGATAGATAGATAGATAGATAGATAGATAGATAGATAGATAGATAGATAGATAGATAGATAGATAGATAGATAGATAGATAGATAGATATGAGGATAGATAGATAGATAGATAGATAGATAGATAGATAGATAGATAGATAGATAGATAGATAGATAGATAGATAGATAGATAGATAGATAGATAGATAGATAGATAGATAGATAGATAGAAAATAGTCATATCAAAACAACCAGCGTATAGCAATCCATACATATGTCATTTATGGGAAATCACAGGTCACGTGATGACTTTTATATACTTTGTCTTGGTCAGTACTATCAGTATTTCTAAGAAGAAATAGTAAAGGGAGGAAACCTCCAGCTCACCAGTTTAGTGCGTCTCCTGACTCTCCGCTCGGATCCCCGCTACGGCTGGCGGTATGTATTAGAAGAAACAGAAGAAAATGATCCAGCGCTGAGTCTAGTTGTTGGTTAAAAAGGAAGCGATGTTCCCACCTTTATTGGGGTGATGTAGGTTAAAATTGTAGGGAGACGCAGTCCCAAGAAAAGTGTGAGTAGGCGGTTGTGCCCTGGCCTACGTGTTTCGAGCAACTCCTGTGCTCTTAGTCATGGCAAAGAAAACCGCCTACTCACACTTTTCTTGGGACTGCGTCTCCCTACAATTTTAACCTACATCACCCCAATAAAGGTGGGAACATCGCTTCCTTTTTAACCAACAACTAGACTCAGCGCTGGATCATTTTCTTCTGTTTCTTCTATCAGTATTTCTAGTCTGATAAGATTGGCCACCAGAGGGAGCTCACTGGATTTGTTTATTAGAAAACATTTGTTTGGCTGTATAGATTTGGCGATAGTAAGCGCCCTCTAGTGGTCGTTGTAGGCAGTCAGAATTTTCTCATTTAGCTCTCCGGGTATATAGGGGAGTTGGGAATCTGTATTAGAACAACGGAGACTGGACATTCACTGTGTTTGTAATTGTCTATGATTTCTCTTTCGAGTTATTGGTTTCCTTAAGTTGCGCACTACAGAGACCCCACATTTTCTTCTTGTTTATTAAATGAAACTGTAACTGTTTAGACCCCTTGACAGAGATCAGCAGCTCGGGAAAAGAGGAAAATAGATTATAACACAGATGTCTGCTGTCCAGTGGTCTTCTTATAAAGGAGAAAGAGGGAAAGTAGAAGGACAAAGGGGAGAAGGAAAGACAAAGTGGGGGGGGGGGCTGAGCAAAGGTAAGAAAGAGGGGGAGAGAGATAGGAGTAAAAGAGTGAGGGAGGCAGAGAGAGGGGAGAGGGAGGTAAAGGACAGGGGCAGAGAGAGGGGAGAGGGAGGTAAAGGACAGAGGTGGGCAGAGAGAGGGGAGAGGGAGGTAAAGGACAGAGGTGGGCAGAGAGAGGGGAGAGGGAGGTAAAGGACAGAGGTGGGCAGAGAGAGGGGAGAGGGAGGTAAAGGACAGAGGTTGGCAGAGAGAGGGGAGAGGGAGGTAAAGGACAGAGGTGGGCAGAGAGAGGGGAGAGGGAGGTAAAGGACAGAGGCGGTCAGAGAGAGGGGAGAGGGTGGTAAAGGACAGAGGCGGTCAGAGAGAGGGAAGATGGAGGTAAAGGGTAGGCAGAGAGAGGGGAGAGGGCGGTAAAGGACAAAGGCAGAGAGAGGGGAGAGGAAGGTAAAGGACAGAGGAAGAGAGAGGGGAGAGGGGGTAAAGAACAGAGGCAGGTAGAGAGAGGGGAGAGGGAGGTAAAGGACAGAGGCAAAGAGAGGTGAGAGGGATAAGGGAAAGAGAGGGGATAATGGAGGGGTGCGGAAGAGAAAGAAGGGAGAGATGGACAGGGGGTAAATGAGTGAAGGAGGCAGAGAGAGGGAAGGGAGTAATGGAAAGATAAAGAGGGGGCCGAGGAGAGGTAAGGAAGAGAAAGAGGGGAGAGATGGAGATAAATGAGTATGGGGACAGGGATAAGAAAAAGAGGAAGGATAAAGAATAGAAAGAGGAGAAAGAGGGACAAGGGTAAATGAGTGAGTCAGGCAGAGAAAGAGAGGGAGGTAAAGAAGAGAGGGAGGCAGAGAAAGAGAGAGAGAGAGAGAGGGGGAGGAGATAAAGAATAGAAGGAGGCAGAGAAAGAAGGGGAGAGGGGTAAAGGATAAATGGGTGAAGGGAAATAAAATGGAGTGAGGGGGAGAGAGATGTAAAGGACAAAGGGTGGTAGAGAGAGAGGGGGAGGGGAGTTAAAGGACAGAGAGGGGCCAAAAGAAAAAGAGGGGGCAGTTAGGGAGAGGTAGAGAAGGAGAAGGGAGGGAGCAAGGAAGTGAGTGAGACAGAGAGGTAAAAGAGTGAAGGTGATAGGGAGGCAGAGGTAACAGTGAGAAGGATACAGAGTTAGGGGATGTTCACACGGCTGAATATTGCAGTGGATTCTGCCGCAAAATTCTGCCTCCAATTAATTTCAATGGGAGACGGACGCTTCTTTTTTTCCACTAGCGGGAAAATGAAGCGCCCTGCCCAATCTTTATGTGGATTCTGCCTGAACCTCCCATTGAAGTGAAAGGGAGTAGGAATCTTCCTGCTGACGGCAGGAATAATTCCGTAGCGGATTTTGCTGCGAGACCCACCCAGCAAAATCTGCGGTGTGAACTGACAGGCCGGATTCACACGAGCGTGTGCGTTTTGCGCTCGCAAAAAACGCGTTTTGCGTGCTCAAAAAGTTTGCAAAAGCTCCGTGTGTCAGCAGCGTATGATGCGTGGCTGCGTGATTTTCGCACAGTCGCCATCATTATGACACTCTGTATTTATGTTTGTAGCACGTGGTGCTTTTCTGTTTTCATTCATAGTTTTGACTACTGTAGCGCGCAGTGTGCCGTTCGTGGTTTTCTCGTACCCATTGACTTCAATGGGTGCGTGATGCGCGAAAAACTGGCAAATATAGGATATGTCGTGAGTTTTACGCAGGGGACTCACGCTGCATGAAAATCACAGACTGTCTGAACGACCCCATTGACTAACATAGGTCCAATTTTCACGCGCGTATCACGGACGTATAACACGTTCGTCTGAATAAGCCCTAAGAGGTAAAGGACAGAGGGAGGGGTAGAGGGATAACGGAAAGAGGAAAGAGAGGTAATAAATGGGTGATGGAGGCAGAGAGAGGGAAGGAAGGTAAAGAGAGGGGGGGGAAGAGGTAAAGAAAGGGGGAAAGGGAGGTAAAGAGAGAAAGGGAGGTAAAGAGAGGGGGAAAGGGAGGTAAAGAGAGAAAGGGAGGTAAAGAGAGGGGGAAAGGGAGGTAAAGAGAGAGTAGGAACTGGAGGTAAAGAGAGAGGGGGAAAGGGAGGTAAAGAAAGAGGGGGAAAGGGAGGTAAAGAGAGAGTAGGAACGGGAGGTAAAGAGAGAGGGGGAAAGGGAGGTAAAGAGAGAGGGGGAAAGGGAGATAAAGAGAGAGGGGGAAAGGGAGATAAAGAGAGAGAGGGGAAAAGAGAGGTAAAGAGTGAGAAGGAAAGGGAGGTAAAGAGAGAGGGGGAAAGGGAGATAAAGAGAGAGAGGGGAAAAGAGAGGTAAAGAGAGAGGGAGGGAAAGGGAGGTAAAGAGTGAGAGGGAAAGGGAGATAAACAGAGGGGTCAAAAGAGAGGTAAAGAGAGAGGGGGAAAGGGAGGTAAAGAGAGAGGGGGAAGGGAGGTAAAGAGAGGGGAACAAAGATCAGGGGATAAGGCAGAAGGAAAGACAGGAGAGTGGAGGGGACTTGACATTATCTATCTATCTATCTCATATCTATCTATCTATCTATCTATCTATCTATCTATCTATCTATCTATCTATCTATCTATCTATCTATCTATCTCATATCTATCTATCTATCTATCTATCTATCTATCTATCTATCTATCTATCTATCTATCTATCTATCTATCTATCTATCTATCTATCTATCTATCTCATATCTATCTATCTATCTATCTATCTATCTATCTATCCTCATATCTATCTATCTATCTATCTATCTATCTATCTATCTATCTATCTATCTATCTATCTATCTATCTATCTATCTATCTATCTATCTATCTATCTATCTATCTATCTATCTATCCATCTAATATCTATCTATCTATCTATCTATCTATCTATCTATCTATCTATCTATCTATCTATCTATCTATCTATCTATCTATCTATCATCTAGTGTATGTGTTTGTGTACGGTGTATACACTGCCTGGGATTTCTGTACTCCGCACTTGCAGACAGTAAGAGGTTAACCCTATGAAGTCTGCGCCCTCCCTGCAGTGTGAGTGCGTGGCGCTGTGTATAGCATCCCTCATGCCCATACAGACATAGCAGAGCTCACCAGAGCTCTCTACCAGAATCTCAGGAGCAGCATCGCCCTCCCCTGTGATTGGCTGCTGTGCTGAGTCTTATACACAGGGAGCACATGAGAGTCCCCAGCTGCCAGTCTCACAACTGTATCCTCCACATCCCAACCCCAGCAGCTGGCTACCCGCTCCTTGCCTGGCACCCAGTCCTCCAGGATGGATGGCACCATATTTGAGATCATCATAGACGAATTTGATGCCAACTGCAGTTTATTGGATGCTTTTCAGGACAGTTTCCTCACCAGTAACCACACTTTCCTGTTTGATGGTAGGAGGGAAGCTGCAGGGTTTGGGAATCTCTGTCACTGATGTCTCTGCGTTTCCTGAAGATTTTTCATTTTTTTCTGACATGTATTTTCTGTTCTTCTTTTAATCTCCAGGTCCTCACTGCAGCGCCACCATTGATCAGATTGGCACCTGTTGGCCGAGGAGTGTCGCCGGGGAGTTAGTGGAGAGACCCTGCCCGGATTTTTTCAATGGAATAAAGTACAACACGACAAGTAAGTAGCAAAGTTTACAGGTTGTGGTGATACAATGTTGCCAAATGGACAATTAATGGGAATTAATGCAAATATTCTTCTTATTATAATCCCCGAAACATTATAAACTCCACTGACCAATCTCCGAGCGGCGCCAAAGACGTTCAGGGGGTTCACTGACTGCAGCAGCTCTTCATCATCATCAGCATTGTATGATTCAGCTCACAGACCCCACTAATGTTACCTGCTGACCAGTCTATAGGATGCGTCTCTACACCGGGCACTAGGGGCATGTGTCCTAATTTTTATGCCCGATGCATTGGGTTGTTTCTTAGTGCCAATTGTATCTGGTGCCCCTTCCACCCAGTTGTCTTCAACACCCCAGGACAAATCAGAACTTAAAGAGGAATTCCCCTTTAAGACCGAACCTGTCATTTTTTATAAAACATCCTATGTTTTTTCATATTGGAGTTGCACAGCTCTTTTGAGATGAAGTAGAGTTGAGTTTGCCATTTTTCACAACACAATGAGATTCCGCAGACTGTGATCTCCCCATGAGTTGTTCAGCACAATGTGTTATCTGTGGCTAAACCTAACTAGATCACTTTATCTTGATGTAGCAGAGTTGAGTTTGTCATTTAAGACTTTGTGGAAACACCAGTTGTGTATTATGACACAATATGCAATACACAGATAATACACCGGGATGTCACCAGAAGTGGGGTCAAATGACAAATTCAGGTGAGCTCAGCTCTGCTACATCTACAGAGAGTCTGTCATCTGGTACAAGTCATGGTGATATTAAGATGTGTTTTACATAGGACTGTAGGTGAATTATCACCGTGCACAAGCAATGCAGACCCAATGAGTTAAATCGCATAGCAAACCCGGGTCTGCTACATCTGTAAAAATGGAGTCATTTAGTTGTAAGCAAATATACTCCGCACCTTGAGGTCTTGCTGTGTGGCGCTGTTACAGCTAATAAACCTCCTTTACTTCTGTCTCCCACCCCCCGCGTGGTGCTGCTGACTGCAGTGATCTAGGCGGACACAGCCGTGCCGGGCAGGAGCCCACAGACGTGGCAGGAGGACTCTGCCCCCTATAATGAGGCTTTGATGAATACAATTAGTGATATTTCGTACACGGACCCTTCAGGGAGAATGCAGCGTGTCTGGGAGAAGGGGCTGGATGCTGCGCCGCCGAGTCTGCGCCGCGTAATAATCCTAATGTAATAAAGCGGAGGCCGATGCGCCAGTTCACACTGAGACCTGGGCTGCTGGGACCATATTATACAGGGGACATCAGGACCTGCAGTAGAAGGTCCTCCTATCACTTAGAAGAGAACTTAAAGGGGATGTTCACACGGCTTATTTTCAGGCATACGTTAAAGCGTAAAACGCTTGTATTGCGCTACAATATACGCTTGAAATACGCCAGCAAACAGTTTCCTATTGATTTCAATGGATACGCTGTGTGGTTCACATGAGACGTATTTTTACGCTGCTGAATTACAAAAAGTCTCGTAGAAAAGAATCGACATGTCACTAAAAAGCGTTTTACAAGATGATTTTCCATTGAGATGTTCACACGCAGTGTTTTCAGGCGTAATTCGGGCTCCATTACGCCTACAAACATCTGCCCGTTGCTTGCAATGGGATTTACGATGTTCTGTTCCCACGAGCCTTTATTTTACGCGTCGCTGTCAAAATACGGCGCGTAAAAAGACGGCTCGTCAAAAGAAGTGCTGGACACTTCTTGGGACATTTTTGGAGGCGTTTTTCATTGACTCTATTGAAAATGGCTCCAGAAACGTCCGTAAAAAACGCAGCGAAAAACACTTGAAAAACATGTCTGGTATTGCTCTCATATCTATCTATCTATCTATCTATCTATCTCATATCTATCTAGCTCATATCTATCTATCTATCTCATATCTATCTATCTATCTATCTATCTATCTATCTATCTATCTATCTATCTCATATCTATCTATCTATCTATCTCATATCTATCTATCTATCTATCTATCTATCTATCTATCTATCTATCTATCTATCTATCTCATATCTATCTATCTATCTCATATCTATCTATCTATCTATCTATCTATCTATCTATCTATCTATCTATCTATCTATCTATCTATCTATCCATCCATCTATCTATCTCATATCTATCTATCTCATATCTATCTATCTATCTATCTATCTATCTATCTATCTATCTATCTATCTATCTATCTATCTATCTCATATCTATCTATCTATCTATCTATCTATCTATCTATCTATCTATCTATCTATCTATCTATCTATCTATCTATCCATCCATCTATCTATCTCATATCTATCTATCTCATATCTATCTATCTATCTATCTATCTATCTATCTATCTATCTATCTATCTATCTATCTATCTATCTATCTATCTATCTATCTATCTATCTATCTATCTATCTCCCCCTATCTCTCTCTCTCTCTCTCTCTCTGTCTGTCTGTCTGTCTGTCTGTCTATGTATCTATTAACCTATCCTATATCTTTCTTTCTTATCTCCCATCTATCTATTCATTTCTTTCTATAACTGGTAGCTTGTTCGATGTAACCTATATTTCCACACAGAGCATTCCCTGCCAACTAAAAATCCAAAACTATACAACCAAATATAAGGCTGGGTTCACACGGCAACTCCAAGATGTTTTTGCAAGTACTCGCGTTTTTTGCGGCGTACATTACGGACGTAATTGGAGCTGTTTTTCAATGGAGTCAATGAAAAACGGCTCCAATTACGTCCCAAAAAGTGACAGGCACTTCTTTGAGGCGGGCGTCTTTTTACGGGCCGTCTTTTGACAGTGACGCTTAAAATTACACCTCGTCTGCACAGAACACCGTAAGACCCATCGAATTCAATGGGCAGATGTTTGCAGACGGTTTGGAGCCGTTTTTTCAGGCGTAATTCGAAGCGTAAAACGCCTGAATTACGTCCGTAAATAGGGAGTGTGAACATACCCTAAGTCTTCAGCAAAGCTTTAATAGAAGTTATTTCGTATATATTATGTTGATCCTCTAATCTTTCTTTTATGTTATCTATTACACAGAATCAGGGGTGGATTACAGCGGGTAGGGGGGCCACAGTTTGCCCACCCCCTAGCCATGCCCCTCACATATGTAGATTCAAACTTTTCTACAAAAAGGAAAATTAAGGTGAAACACAAAAACACTTAATATTTCCCTATTTAACCTGGAAGAAATTGACAACTATACAATTCAAATGTGTGGCCAAATTGTAATGCCGGTCAGGGACTTGTGTTCTCTCACCAGTCCCGAGTGTCCTTGGTGTCAGCTGTAAACTCCACCAATCAGTGACAGCCATGTGCTCCTCCCGCTAACTGGGATTTTTACTGGAGGTTTTACTTATATGAAAAAAACTTCTGTGTATAGGTGCCCCCCCCCCCCTCCACCCCACAAGTTTCAAAGTAAACAATAAATATTCCGCTCGATACATTGTTGTTATTTTACATTCTCCTATGTTTGTTATGTGTTGTCTCATAATCTGTATAATTCCCAGGGAAGTCATTGAAGTTTACAGATGAGTCCGGTCACAGTCAGTGGTAAACTGCATTCATTTGCTCAGGGCAATTTTGCTCTTTTAGTTACTTTACTGTGACAAATGGAGCTTTTCTTTCTTCCCATCGCACATTGAATTAATTTAATAACCCAAAAGTCAATTATGTCCCTCAAAGCAAATGTAACTTTACTAAGTATGTTTAATCCCTGGAAGGAAGCTGAAGAAACAGAATGTCCTACATCAATGTATCTTACCGATGTAACAGAAAAATCTAAATACTAATAATAGGAGTAGTAAAAATAGTTTCCATAGGGGACAGTATTATAGTAGTTATATTCTTATATATAGGGGCAGTATTATAGTAGTTATATTCTTGTATTTAGGAGGCAGTATTATAGTAGTTATATTCTTGTATATAGGGAGCAGTATTATAGTAGTTATATTCTTGTATATAGGGGCAGTATTATAGTAGTTATATTCTTGTATATAGGGGCAGTATTATAGTAGTTATATTCTTGTATATAGGAGCAGTATTATAGTATTTATATTCTTGTATATAGGGGCAGTATTATAGTAGTTATATTCTTGTATATAGGGGCAGTGTTATAGTAGTTATATTCTTCTATATAGAGGCAGTATTATAGTAGTTATATTCTTGTATATAGGGAGCAGTATTATAGTAGTTATATTCTTGTATATAGGGGCAGTATTATAGTAGATATATTCTTGTATATAGGGGCAGTATTATAGTAGTTATATTCTTGTATATAGGAGCAGTATTATAGTAGTTATATTCTTATATATAGGGGCAGTATTATAGTAGTTATATTCTTGTATATAGGGGGCAGTATTATAGTAGTTATATTCTTGTATATAGGAGCAGTATTATAGTCGTTATATTCTTGTATATAGGGGCAGTATTATAGTAGTTATATTCTTGTATATAGGGAGCAGTATAAGGGCAAAGCCACACGTGGCGGAATTGCTCTTGAATTCCGCTGCGGACACTCCGCAGCGTTAATCCGCAGCGGAGCCGTTTCTCCATTGACTTCCACTTCTATTTAATAGGGTTCGTTTAGACGAAGCGGAAAATTCCGCTGCGGAGCATAGGCTGCAGTGCGGAATTTGGTGTCCGCAGTATGCAATGGATGTTGCGGAGTTGTGGCGGACTGGTTGCGGACTCATGGCGGAATTTCTCCATTGACTTCAATGGAGATTCTAATTTCCGCAATGAAGTCCGCAGCTGTCATGCACATGTTATGTGTGGTGCGGATGCGTCTTGCTTTTTTGAAATGACATTTCTTCATTCTGGCTGGACCTATGTATTTCTAGGTCTACAGCCAGACTGAGGAAGTCAATGGGGCTCCCGTAATTACGGGAGCGTTGCTAGGCGACGTCAGTAAATAGTCACTGTCCAGGGTGCTGAAAGAGTTAAGCGATCGGCAGTAACTGTTTCTGCACCCTGGACAGTGACTACCGATCCCAATATACAGCAACCTGTAAAAAAAATAGAAGTTCATACTTACCGGGAACTCCCTGCTTCTTCCTCCAGTCCGGCCTCCCAGGATGATGTTTCAGTCTAAGTGACGGCTGCAGCCAATCACAGGCTGCAGCGGTCACATGGACTGCCGCGTCATCCAGGGAGGTCGGGCTGGATGCCGAAAGAGGGACGCGTCACCAAGACAACGGCCGGTAAGTATGAAATTCTTTTACTTTCACTAGGGAAAGTGCTGTCCCTTTTCTCTATCCTGCACTGATAGGGAGAAGGGAAGCACTTTTACCGCAGTCCGCAGCAGCTAGTCCGCATCAATTTACTGAACATTTTGGGCAGATCCGCCGCAGAATCTGCAACGCAGATTCTGTGCGGCATTGATGCGGACAGTTGCGGAGGAAATCCGCCACGTGTGGGCATGCCCTTATAGTAGTTATATTATTGTATATAGGGGGCAGTATTATAGTAGTTATATTCTTGTATATAGGGGCAGTATTATAGTAGTTATATTCTTGTATATAGGGGCAGTATTATAGTAGTTATATTCTTGTATATAGAGAGCAGTATTATAGTAGTTATATTCTAATATATAGGGGGCAGTATTATAGCAGTTAGATTCTTGTATATAGGGGCAGTATTATAGTAGTTATATTCTTGTATATAGTGGACAGTATTATAGTAGTTATATCTTGTATATAGGGGTAGTATTATAGTAGTTATATTCTTGTATATAGGGGGCAGTATTATAGTAGTTCTATTCTTGTATATAGGAGCAGTATTATAGTAGTTATATTCTTGTATATAGGAGCAGTATTATAGTAGTTATATTCTTGTATATAGGGGGCAGTATTATAGTAGTTATATTCTTGTATATAGGGGCAGTATTATAGTAGTTATATTCTTGTATATAGGGGGCAGTATTATAGTAGATATATTCTTGTATATAGGGGCAGTATTATAGTAGTTATATTCTTGTATATAGTGGCAGTATTATAGTAGTTATATTCTTGTATATAGGGAGCAATATTATAGTAGTTATATTCTTGTATATAGGAGCAGTATTATAGTAGTTATATTCTTGTATATTTTAGGCAGTATTATAGTAGTTATATTTTTGTATATAGGGGGCAGTATTATAGTAGTTATATTCTTGTATATAGGGGCAGTATTATAGCAGTTATATTCTTGTATATAGGAGCAGTATTATAGTAGTTATATTCTTGTATATAGAGGGCAGTATTATAGTAGTTATATTCTTGTATATAGGAGGCAGTATTATAGTAGTTATATTCTTGTATATAGGGGCAGTATTATAGTAGTTATATTCTTGTATATAGGAGGCAGTATTATAGTAGTTATATTCTTGTATATAGGGGCAGTATTATAGCAGTTATATTCTTGTATATAGGAGCAGTATTATAGTAGTTATATTCTTGTATATAGGGGACAGTATTATAGTAGTTATATTCTTGTATATATAGGAGCAGTATTATAGTAGTTATATTCTTATATATAGGAGTAGTATTATAGTAGTTATATTCCTGTATATAGGAGACAGTATTATAGTAGTTATATTCTTGTATATAGGGGCAGTATTATAGTAGTTATATTCTTGTATATAGGGGCAGTATTATAGCAGTTATATTCTTGTATATAGGAGCAGTATTATAGTAGTTATATTCTTGTATATAGAGGGCAGTATTATAGTAGTTATATTCTTGTATATAGGAGCAGTATTATAGTAGGTATATTCTTGTATATAGGAGCAGTATTATAGTAGTTATATTCTTGTATATAGGGGGCACTATTATAGTAGTTATATTCTTGTATATAGGGGCAGTATTATAGTAGTTATATTCTTGTATATAGGGGGCAGTATTATAGTAGTTATATTCTTGTATATAGGGGCAGTATTATAGTAGTTATATTCTTGTATATAAGAGCAGTATTATAGTAGTTATATTCTTGTATATTGGGGGCAGTATTATAGTAGTTATATTCTTGTACATAGGGGGCAGTATTATAGTAGTTATATTCTTGTATATAGGAGCAGTATTATAGTAGTTATATTCTTGTATATAGGAAGCAGTATTATATTAGTTATATTCTTGTATATAGGAGGCAATATTATAGTTGTTATATACTTGTACATAGGGGCAGTTTTAATGTACTATTATATTCTATTAAGATAACGTAAATTTATGAATGTCTTCTGCCATTTTTGGTTTATTTTTCACATGATTGATGCTTTCAAAATGCAGTTATCGTTATCCCACTTTATTCAGTGAAGCTACTTGTATTATTTTTGTCATTCCATATCAATTTAACAACTACTTTTACTGTTAACAATTAAAGTACTGCTAATAAAAATAATATTTGTGTTGATATTATTACAGTAAAAGTCCATTAGACGGCCACCTGACTGCCTAGAAATTCTGATAATCAAGTATTCGGATCTTCATCTTTCAGGATTTGAATTTTAGACGCAGATATTAATTCCAGATATTCGCAGATCAACAAAATTAAGCGCTTCATCAGAACCTCTTTTAGTCTCATCAGGGGGTGCAATATTATTAATATCTGACATTAACATTTCGGGTGTAATTCGTTGTGTTTTGTTATCTTTGCCTCCCCCCATGACCCCTGTCATCTTGGTTGAGCTGAATAAATTCGGTAGTCCAGAATTTTTTATCCTTGCAATTCTATTGTATTGTATTAGCTGTAGCATAATAGGTTCTCTGCAGGACTTCCTTAGACTTGTAGTACCACGACGGCAGTTGATAAGCCAGCAGCTTGCTTGTTCTATCCTTTCATGGGAATATTCATGAGATTTCTGTTGTGATGTCGGTTTATGTAGGTCAGCAGCTTATTTTCCTAAGTGATTGTTGTGCCTGATAAATCCGATCAGGGAAGTTGCCTCTTATTACTCTTTCATATTTACCTTTTATCTTTATTCACCTTTGCTACAAGTAACCCAATGATACCCAATGATACCCAATAATACCCAGTGATACCCAGTGATACCCAGTGATACCCAGTGATACTGTAATGGTTCGGGTGGGGAGACGACAGGTGAGCCCTTATCTACCCGCAACTCAGTCCCTGCCTACTTGCACGGCCCGTCCTAAGTGACAGCGTACAACTGGGCGACGGTCCCTACACTCAGTAAGTGCAAGACAGACAACACAAGACAAGGGCACACAGAAGCAAAGGGGAGTAAGGGCAGTTGCCCACGGAAAACCGTGAGCAACAGGCAGTGGTGAACGAGCCGAATCAAACCAGGAGAGTAAGTAGTAGCAAAACAGCGCAGGAGAATAGTCAGGCAAGCCAGGGTCAAAAAGTTACAGCGGTCAATCAGGTAAATAGCAGGAATAGCAGAGCAAGGAAACCAGAGAATCACAGGCAAGGAACATGCTGCAAGCGAGGGTATAAATAGACCAAGGGCGGGAGCTAGAACCGTCAGGCCAGGCTGTGATAGGTTCTCCCTCTCCTCAGCCTGCAAGCCTGAATGATAACAGATCGCGTCACTCTAGCAGACCTTGGAGCTGATGAAGCAAGGGAAAAGGGGCAGTTGCCCACGGCAACACCGTGAGCAACAAGAGAGGTGAACGAGCCGAGTCAAACCAGGAGTGTACGAGGTACCAAACGCAGAGCAGGAGAGTAGTGAACAAGCCGAGTCAAACCAGGAGTGTACGAGGTACCAAACGCAGAGCAGGAGAGTAGTCAGTAAGCCAGTGTCAGTATGAAGCAGGGTCAAATAATACAGAAGCTGCAGCAGGGCCAGGAAACCAAACGAGAAGCACAAGCAAGGAGGAACAGGAAAGGCAGGTATAAATAGACAGTGGGCGGGAGCTAGCTCCGTCTGGCCAGGCTGTGATAGGCTCTCCCACTCCTAAGCCTGCCATCCTGAGTGGTGGAAGATGGAGTCAGTCTCACAGACACAGAAGCAGGTGCAGACTGATTACCTATGGGCGTATACACAGAAGCTGTGTCTGGCAGATCCTTAACAATGAGCTCTTGGATGATGGGTGTTACATTACTGTACTCCCCACTTGCTTTATCCAGGATCTTTAGCAATGTGTGTGCTCTTCTGTGATGTTTGAAGATGCAATATGTAGGAAAAGGGTCATGGTATTGACATGTAGAAGTCACAGGCATGCACAAGAGTCCTTTCTGCGCAGTTTAGTACCTGATTTTTTTTCGTTTTATCTATTTATATTACTGTCTGATAATCCAGATTATCTATCTATCTATCTATCTATCTATCTATCTATCTATCTATCTATCTATCTATCTATCTATCTATCTATCTATCTATCTATCTATCTATCTATCTATCTATCTATCTATCTATCTATCTATCTATCTATCTATCTATCTATCTCATATCTATCTATCTATCTATCTATCTATCTATCTATCTCATATCTATCTATCTCATATCGATCTATCTATCTATCTCATATCTATCTATCTATCTATCTATCTATCTATCTATCTATCTATCTATCTATCTATCTATCTATCTATCTATCTATCTATCTATCTATCCCACATGATTGCTGTGGGGCTCATGGTGGGAGGAGGCCTGCCACTAAATAACTACCCCTGCTTGCTGTCACACTATCATAGTGACTTCTTGCAGCACCCACTAGAGGGAGCTCACTGCATACAGACTTAGGCCCCCTGCACACGGCCATAGCCGTGTGCACGGTCCGTGATTACGGGCATGGATGGCTGCGGACTGTCACCCGCATTTTCGGGCTGTGCTCCCATTATAAAGTATAGGCGCATGGTCCGTAAATCTATCTATCTATCTATCTATCTATCTATCTATCTATCTATCGAGCAGACCAAGTTCCCAGTTATCCAGAAATCCAAAAAACAGGCAGCACACCGTAGTTTAAGGGCATGACCAAACGTAGCGGAATTGCTCTGGAATTCCGCTGCGGACAGTCCGCAGCGGAAATCCGCAGCGTACACGTTTCTCCATTGCCTTCCACAGCTTTGTGGTTGGGTTTGTTTACACGTTGCGGACAATTCTGCTGCGGAGCATAGGCTGCGGTGCGGAATTTGGTGTCCGCAGCATACAATGGATGTTGCGGAGTTGTGGCGGACTGGTTGCGGACTCATTGCGGAGGTTCTCCATTGACTTCAATGGAGATTCTAAATTCCGCAATGAAGTCCGCAGATGTAATGTAGATGTTATGTGTGCTGTGGAGCGTATTGGTTTTACTAACATGACATTTCTTCATTCTGGCTGGACCTATGTATTTCTAGGTCTACAGCCAGACTGAGGAAGTCAATGGGGCTCCCGTAATTACGGGTGACAACGTATGTGCACCCGTAATTACGGGAGCGTTGCTAGGCGATGTCAGTAAATAGTCACTGTCCAGGGTGCTGAAAGAGTTAAGCGATCGGCAGTAACGGTTTCTGCACCCGGGACAGTGACTACCGATCACAATATACATCAACCTGTAAAAAAAATAGAAGTTCATACTTACCGAGAACTCCCTGCTTCTGTCTCCAGTCCGGCTTCCCAGGATGACGTTTCAGTCTAAGTGACAGCTGCAGCCAATCACAGGCCAATCACAGGTTGCAGCCAATCACAGGCCAATTACAGGCTGCAGCAGTCACATGGACTGCCGCGTCATCCAGGGAGGTCGGGCTGGATGCCGAAAGAGGGACGCGTCACCAAGACAACGGCCGGTAAGTATGAAATTCTTTTACTTTCACTAGGGAAAGGGCTGTCCCTTCTCTCTATCCTGCACTGATAGAGAGAAGGGAAGCACTTTCACCTCAATACGCAGCGGCTAATCCGCATCAATTTAATGCCCATTTTAGGCAAAGCCGCAACAGAATCTGCAACTCAGATTCTGTGCGGCATTGATGCGGACAGTTGCGGAAGAAATTCGCCACGTCTGGGCATGCCCTAAGTGAAAAAAGAGGGTACTTTATTGCCCCATGTGCGACGTTTCAGCTCTATCCACTAGAGCCTTTCTCAACTAGAGCCTTTTTATGTAACGAATCTGCACCAACATTTGCATATTTAACAGGTAATTCAGACGTTGCCGATATCACAGCAGACTTCCTGCAGATTTCAGTTTCTGCATTGCAAAGGCTGAAATCCACAGTCAAATTCCGCTTCTTCTCCGCAACATCATGAGCTGATTTCTAAAAATGTATAGAAAGAAATGTAAAAAACGGCCGCTGCAGAATTCCACTGCGGACTATCCACAGCGGAATTCAAGAGAAATTCTGCCACGTCTGAATGTGCCCTAAAAGGCTGAGTTCACACGTCGCGGATTTGATGCAGATTTTACGCACAGATTTTACATTTTGCAATGCAAAAGGGTAAAATCTGCGTCAAAACCGCAACAAAATCTGCGACAAATCCGCAACGTATGAACTCAGCCAAACTTTCCCTTTGTTAACTGGAAATTATAAATATTTTTTAACAAAGGCTTCTCGGATGTTGTACAGATAAGACGTCCTCTTGAAGTGAAGTTGCTCTTGTTAAGTCGTATTATGTGTGGGGATAGAACACAAATAATATAAACGTAACGTTTAGGCTGGGTTCACAAGTGGCGGAATTTCACTTGAATTCCGCTGCGGACACTCCGCAGCGTTAATCCGCAGCGGAGCCGTTTCTCCATTGACTTCCACTTTAATTTAGAAGTGTTCGTTTAGACGTTGAGTAAACTTCCGCTGCGGAGCATAGGCTGCGGAGCGGAATTTGGTGTCCGCAGCATGCTCTGTCTGTTGCGGACCAGTGGCGGAATTTCTCCATTGACTTCAATGGAGATTCTAAATTCCGCAATGAAGTCCGCAGCTGTCATGCACATGTTATGTGTGCTGCGGATGCGTCTTGCTTTTTGGACATGACATTTCTTCATTCTGGCTGGACCTATGTATTTCTAGGTCTACAGCCAGACTGAGGAAGTCAATGGGGCTCCCGTAATTACGGGAGCGTTGCTAGGCGACATCCGTAAATAGTCACTGTTCAGGGTGCTGAAAGAGTTAAGCGATCGGCAGTAACTGTTTCTGCACCCTGGACAGTGACTACCGATCCCAATATACAGCTACCTGTAAAAAAATAGAAGTTCATACTTACCGAGAACTCCCTGCTTCTTCCTCCAGTCTGGCTTCCCAGGATGACGTTTCAGTCTAAGTGACGGCTGCAGCCAATCACAGGCCAATCACAGGCTGCAGCCAATCACAGGCCAATCACAGGCTGCAGCGGTCACATGGACTTCCGCGTCATCCAGGGAGGTCGGGCTGGATGCCGAAAGAGGGACGCGTCACCAAGACAACGGCCGGTAAGTATGAAATTCGTTTACTTTCACTAGGGAAAGTGCTGGCCCTTCTCTCTATCCTGCACTGATAGGGAGAAGGGAATCACTTTTCCCGCAGTCCGCAGCAGCTAGTCCGCATCAATTTACTTCACATTTTGGGCAGATCCGCAGCGTAATCCGAAATGCGGATTATGTGCGGCATTGATGCGGACACTTGCGGAGAAAATCCGCCATGTGGGGGCATGCCCTTAAAAATAACACCATTTTCCAATCGATAAGTACGGAGCTTCAGGGGAAGTTTTCTGTTTTCTGCTCATCAATCAGGATAGATTTTTAAGGTACTATTAGAAAATACTACTATAACGTACCGGAGCTTCCAGCATGTGCCCTTGGGGGTCTCCCACTGTGTCATTCTGTTGTCCTCTAATAATCAGGGCATCCACGGGACTCCCACCTCTCGTTGTAATATAGATGTTCTTTAGCGCCCCACGCAGGGCAGTGGGGGTTCATTGTATGGCCCTTATCAGCTCAGAGGCTCCACTGCTAATTATCAGGGGCTACAAAACAATCAAAAAGACCTAGGAAGAACTTGGCGTGTGACCATTGTACGACATTTATTTATTTGATTTATGTTTTTTATATTTATTTATTTTATTTTATTTTTCTAATTTTTGTCATTTGTTTCTATTCCCACATTCCAAGCTCAAGTGTTTGCTGTAATTCTCCTCAGTTTTAACTCTGTTTGACAGTCTCTTGATTTCTGGAGCTATCCATCATGAAGAAATGCTTTTAAGAATGTCCGGGTATTAATAGTCGGCTGTCTTCAGCATGTTTGTTATTTTTATTTTATTTAGTTTTTGGGCTTTTTTAATACGCACTGGTCTCTATGGGGTTTTAAATTTGTGTGGCCAACATAGGGTGAAATTTTCATTAACCCTCAGTAAGCCACCCTACAATAGATTCAAATAAAGGTTGGTGGAGGCCCATGGGCAAAATAATTGGGGGGCTTCTTCAGTAAAAGTACCATTT